>NC_066582.1:450487774-450846107 GCF_024323335.1 Lathyrus oleraceus | reverse complement strand
GTTGACCACAGTTGACTTTTCAACTGACAGATGAATTTGGCAATGCACTGATCAATCTGAGCCCCAATCTTCTAATGAAATGGCTCAAGGATGAAAACCCTAGCCTCAATAAGCTCAATACAATCATGAAATGATTCTCAGATCCATTGTAGACCCCATCTCCTTGCTATGCCCTGATTGGCCCAATGCAACTGATTAGGGTTGACCAGTGGTCAAAACCCTAATCCCAAGGTAGCTGATCAAACCCTTGAACTTCTTGGATGATATCAAGACCATGATGATGATGATGTATCACTCCCCCCAAGATGAAGACCAATCTCATTGAGAACTACAAAACCCTAATTTGGACCTCCACACCCTCAGATGATTAATGACCAGTCCAAGGAAACCCTAGCTTGCACATGAGTCCTTTATCTTCTGACCAAGACTTTTGAGGGATGACTTGCACAATGTATCCACATGATATGCAATATGCAATGCCTAATGACCTACAAATTCAATGTAATATGTTATGCTAGTCCCAAGAGAGGAGGGCAAATTTTGAGGTGTTACACATACTTCTACGCATATTAGATAATATAAGATTCAGTCTCTTAGCACAATCCAAAGAAATGAAAGAATGTGTTGCACCGGTATCAATAATGGCATTCAAAGGTGTACCATTAATAAAGCACGTACCTTGGATTAGCCTATCATCGGTAGTGGCCTACGCACCAGACAATGCAAACACCTTTCCCTTCGCTTGCTCCTTCTTCGGCTTATCACATTTGGTACTAATGTGACCTTTCTCACCATAATTGTAACAAGTCACACTCGAACCAACTCCACACTGGTTTGCTGTGTGACCACTCTTGCCACACTTAAAACACGTCACAGAATCCTTACTATAATCAACAGCACGATGACCTTCAACGCCACATTTGAAACACTTAAGTGGAGTAGAAGATCCTCCCCCACTTGGCTTCTTGCCAAAACCAGATTGTCTCCTCTTGTCATCATACGGTTTCCCACGATCCTGGTTTTTCCCCTTCAAACTCTTGTAGACAAAAGCACTTTCCCTACTATCCTCATCATAAATCCGACTCTTGTTAACCAACTCCACAAAACGAGTAATCTGTTGGTAACCAATGGCCTTCTTGATATCATGTCTCAAGCCATTCACAAACTTCAAACATTTAGATCTCTCATCATTAGCAGTATTGTAATTAGGACAATACTTGATAAGCTCCTGAAATCTAGCAGCATATTCAGCAACAGTACCATTTCCTTGCTTCAATTCAAGGAACTCTGCCTCTTTCTTCCCACGAAAATCTTCTAGAAAATAGTTCTCCAAGAAGACATCACGGAAAAGAGCCCAAGTAACCTCAATGATGTCTCCTTCAAACCTCAGAAGAGTGTTACTCCACCAATCTTCAGCTTCCTTCTCAAGCATATGAGTACCAAACTGCACTTTCTAAGCATCTGTACAGTTCATGACTCTGAAGATCTTCTCAATTGCCTTCAGCCAAGCTTGAGCTTTATCAGGTTCATGCTCACCCTCAAAAACAGGAGGATTGTTCCGCTGGAATCTCCCTAAAGCACGGAACTCATCATCATCTCCATTTCGGTTACCAACATTCGCTTGAGGGATCTGACAATTGGAGTCAGCCAACATCCTCAGCGCCTCATCAATGGCATCGTCATTCCTGCCTGGAACCATCGTCCTGAACAGCCCGAATAACCAGACAAACAGTATCGATCGTGTTAGATACACAAATCAAATACAACGGGATGGAAAACCCTAACGACTATTGACCAACTGGTCGACCATGCTCTGATACCACTAATGTAACACCCCTTTTTCTATCCCAAAATACTTAACATATAATCAGAGTAAATAAGCACGCATATAAACAAAAGGGCGTCACATCGACGTTTTCAAAAACTAAAAGCTTTCAAAAACCAAATATCATTCATCATCAATATACAATACACCTGGTCATTTAAAATAACACATTTCAATTATCATGAATATTCAAGAATATGCGTTCGCAGCGGAAAATAATGAATACTCATGTATTTCATAAAATGATCCATGTCCCATACCATGGTCATCTCTCAATAATCTCCTCAAGATAACTAAAACCATATCCAGAATATTTGGCACCATGACCTCTCAAACCGCAATTTTCAAATAAACATGTTCACAAGTAATAACATAATACGTATCCAAATCAGATATGAGTTCAATACTACCAATCTACCCCGTGTTACATGACCAGAGCATTGACTCACTACTTAGTCTCTAAAACAAAGCACCGGAACTCTCCAGCTAATCTCGAGGGAGTTACCGTCCACTTACTTCCGCAATACTACTCTGGAGTATCTGCACGATGCCATGTAAAGCAACATTCAAACAGAAGGGTGAGAATTCAAATCATTATGAAGAAGTATAATAAGGCACAATGATTAAATCAACCATTAACGGAATTTATCACACCTTGTATAACCATGTAAATAATACTAACCAATATTTATTTCACAGGTTTCAAGCATACATCAAAACTCAAGGAGTATAATATTCAAATCCAATATTATATTCCCAAATATACACACAACTACAACTATCATATAAGCACATACTTTGCCAAATTATGTATCCAAACATCACCAAATTCAATTACCATATCTCATACTTGGAGGGAATCCGAATGTTATGGGAATGGGAGCTGCTCGTCAACTGAGTGAGTTCTAGAAGAACAATCCTCCAATGTTCAAGGGAGCATACGATCCAGATGGTGCTCAGAAGTGGTTGAAGGAGATCGAGAGGATCTTCCGAGTGACTGAGTGTGCCGATAACCAGAAGGTCAGGTTCGGTACGCATATGCTGTCAGAGGAAGCAGATGATTGGTGGGTTGCTACCCGCACTGAGTTGGAATCTGCTGGGAATACTGAGATCACTTGGGCTGTGTTCAGAGAGAGATTCCTGAGGAAGTACTTTCCAGAGGATGTTAGAGGAAAGAAAGAGATAGAGTTCTTGGAATTGAAGCAGGGCAACCGGTCTGTTACTGAGTATGCTGCTAAGTTCACAGAGCTGTCGAAGTATTACACTCCCTATGATGAGGTTACTGGGGAATTTTCGAAATGTGTGAAGTTTGAGAACGGGTTGCGTCCCGAGATCAAGCAGGCTATTGGATATCAACGGATTAGAGTGTTTTCTGATTTGGTTGACTGTTGCAGGATTTTTGAACAGGATACCAAAGCCAGAGCGGAGAGCTATCAGCAGAGGGTTGATAGGAAAGGCAAGAATCAGAATGATCGTGGGAAACCGTATGCAGCTGGCAAGGGTTTCCAGAGACAGAGTGGGATGAAGAGACCTAGTGGGGGAGACTCCAGTGCCCCTGCTAAGTGTTATAGATGTGGTCAGGCTGGACATCGTTTCCATGAGTGTACCAGTGCTGAGAAGAAGTGTTTCAAGTGTGGAAAAGGCGGTTACTTGGCTGCAGAGTGCCGGTTGAAGACTGTGACTTGTTTCAACTGTGGAGAGGTGGGTCATATTAGCCCACAGTGTCCTAAGCCGAAGAAAGAGAACCAGTCGGGAGGCAAGGTCTTTGCTTTATCGGGTTCTGAGACTTCTGCAGATGATCGTTTGATCCG
Organism: Lathyrus oleraceus; assembly: GCF_024323335.1. Taxonomy (NCBI): domain Eukaryota; kingdom Viridiplantae; phylum Streptophyta; class Magnoliopsida; order Fabales; family Fabaceae; genus Lathyrus; species Lathyrus oleraceus. Next base: position 450,842,471 of record NC_066582.1, on the reverse strand, counting down.
AGGTACGTGTTATATTAATGGCTTTCCTCTTGTAGCTATTATTGACACAGGTGCGACTCATTCCTTTATATCTTTGGATTGTGCTGTGAAACTTAAATTAGAGATATCTGAGATGCATGGGAGTATGGTGATTGATACTCCTGCGAAGGGTTCAGTGACTACTACTTCAGTTTGTTTAAATTGTCCTTTGAGTATTTTTGGTAGAGACTTTGGGATGGACCTCGTGTGTCTCCCACTAGTGCAGATTGATGTTATCTTGGGTATGAACTGGTTGGTGTTTAACCGAGTTTATATCAACTGTTTTGATAAGACTGTGATTTTTCCTGAGATTGAGGAAGGAAAGGATTTGTTTCTATCAGCAAGGCAGGTGAATGAGGCAGTAGCAGATGGGGCAGAGTTGTTTATGCTGTTAGCGACTTTGGAGGCTAAAGATAAACTTGTGATTCGCGATCTAGCCGTGGTGTGTGATTTTCCTGATGTGTTTCCTGAAGAAGTGAATGAATTACCGCCAGAGCGTGAAGTTGAGTTCTCGATCGATTTGGTACCTGGTACTAGGCCGGTGTCAATGGCTCCGTACCGTATGTCTGCTGTTGAGTTAACTGAATTGAAGAGTCAGTTGGAAGATCTGTTGGATAAGAAATTTATTCGTCCGAGTGTGTCACCGTGGGGTGCACCAGTGTTATTGGTTAAGAAGAAAGAAGGTACTATGAGGTTGTGTGTGGACTACAGGCAACTGAATAAAGTGACGATCAAGAATCGGTATCCTTTGCCGAGGATTGATGATTTAATGGATCAGTTAGTTGGTGCGAGTGTGTTCAGCAAAATAGATTTGAGGTCGGGATATCATCAGATACGTGTGAAAACTGAGGATATTCAGAAGACTGCTTTCAGAACAAGGTATGGACATTATGAGTATTCTGTAATGCCTTTTGGTGTGACTAATGCGCCTGGAGTATTTATGGAGTATATGAATAGGATTTTCCATCCGTACCTAGACAAGTTTGTTGTGGTGTTTATAGACGATATTTTGGTGTATTCGAAATCTGAAGAAGAGCATGCTGAACATTTGAGAGTGGTTTTGGGAGTTCTGCGAGAAAAGAAGTTATTTGCTAAACTGTCCAAGTGTGAATTTTGGTTAGAAGAGGTTAGTTTTCTTGGTCATGTGATTTCAAGAGATGGTGTTGCTGTTGATCCTTCTAAGATTGAAGCTGTATCTAAGTGGGAAGCTCCGAAGTCAGTTTCGGAGATAAGGAGTTTTCTTGGTTTGGCTGGTTATTATAGGAAGTTCATCGAGGGATTTTCTAAGTTGGCGTTACCGTTGACGATGTTGACTAGAAAGGGGCAAGCGTTTGTTTGGGACTCAAAATGTGAAGAAGGTTTCCAAGAGTTAAAGAGAAGGTTAACTACTGCTCCTATTCTGATATTACCGAGTTCGTCGGAATCATTTGAGGTCTACTGTGATGCTTCATTGTTGGGTTTGGGTGGTGTTTTGATGCAGAATAAGCAGGTTATAGCTTATGCTTCGAGACAACTGAGGGTTCATGAGAGGAACTATCCGACACACGATTTAGAGTTGGCAGCTGTGGTATTTGTTCTGAAGTTATGGAGGCATTACTTGTACGGGTCAAGATTTGAGGTTTTCAGTGACCATAAAAGTTTAAAGTATTTGTTTGATCAGAAAGAGCTGAATATGAGACAGAGGAGATGGTTAGAGTTTCTGAAGGATTATGACTTTGGTTTGAATTACCATCCGGGTAAAGCAAACGTAGTGGCTGATGCATTGAGTCGGAATCATTGCATATGTCTATGTTAATGGTTAAGGAATTGGATTTAATTGAGCAGTTTAGAGACTTGAGTTTGGTGTGTGAGAGTACTCACAATAGTGTTAAACTGGGAATGTTGAAGTTAACGAGTGGTATTCTGGATGAGATTAGAGAGGGTCAGAAATCCGATGTGCTTTTGGTTGATAAGTTGACTCTAGTGAATCAAGATCAAGGTGGTGAATTCAGAGTTGATGAGAATGGTGTTTTGAAATTTGGTAATCGGGTGTGTATTCCGGATGTTATCGAACTTAAGAAGAGTATTCTTGAGGAAGGACATCGTAGTGGCCTGAGTATTCATCCTGGAGCTACGAAGATGTATCATGATTTGAAAAAGTTATTTTGGTGGTCGGGAATGAAAAGAGAAATTGCGAGTTTTGTTTATTCCTGTTTGACTTGTCAGAAGTCAAAGATTGAGCATCAGAAGTCGTCTGGGCTAATGCAACCGTTGGCTATTCCAGAGTGGAAGTGGGATAGTATCAGTATGGATTTTGTTTCTGGTTTACCGAGGACAAGTAAGAATTTTGAAGCTATTTGGGTGATTGTTGACAGATTGACAAAATCGGCTCATTTTATTCCGATCAGAATGGATTATCCGTTAGAGAGATTAGCTGAGTTGTATATTGAGAAAATTGTAAGTTTGCATGGTATTCCGTCGAGTATTGTTTCGGACAGAGATCCTAGATTTACATCGAAGTTTTGGGAAGGTTTGCAGAAGGCTTTGGGAACTAAGCTGAGATTGAGTTCTGCATATCATCCGCAGACTGATGGTCAGACTGAGAGGACGATTCAGTCACTGGAGGATCTTTTGAGGGCTTGTGTTTTGGAAAAGGGAGGTGCTTGGGATTGTTATTTACCTTTAATTGAGTTTACCTACAACAATAGTTTTCATTCGAGCATTGGTATGGCACCGTTTGAAGCTTTGTATGGTAGGAGATGTCGGACGCCTTTATGTTGGTATGAGTCCGGTGAGAGTGCTGTGGTTGGACCGGAGATTGTTCAACAGACTACGGAAAAGATTAAGATGATTCAGGAGAAGATGAGAATTGCTCAGAGTCGTCAGAAGAGTTATCACGACAAGAGGAGGAAGTCACTTGAGTTTCAAGAGGGAGATCATGTGTTTCTTCGTGTTACTCCGATAACTGGTGTTGGTCGAGCTTTGAAGTCGAAGAAGTTGACACCTCGATTTATTGGTCCTTATCAGATTTTGGAGAGGATAGGGGAGGTAGCCTATCGTATCGCTTTACCGCCGTCACTTGCGAATTTGCATGAGGTTTTTCATGTGTCTCAGTTGAGGAGGTACATTCCTGATCCGTCGCATGTGGTCAAAGTAGATGATGTACAGGTGAGAGATAACCTGACTGTTGAAACATCACCTATGAGGATCGAGGATCGAGAGTTGAAGCAGTTGCGGGGTAAAGAGATTGCTTTGGTAAAGGTAGCTTGGGGAGGACCAGCAGGTGGCAATGTGACTTGGGAACTTGAGAGTCAGATGAAGGAGTCTTATCCGGAGTTATTCGCTTGAGGTATGTTTTCGAGGACGAAAACTCTTTTAGTGGGGGAGAGTTGTAACACCCCGATAAAAATAAGATAATTATTTAATTTAAGTTAATATTATATTTATTAATTTAATTAAATAATTGGAATTTTTGGATTATTATTATTATTATTATTATTATTGGAATAATAATTATTGGAAAATATATATAAGTTGGAAATAAGAAAAAGAGTTCCATTTGGTAAAGAAAGGGTTTTTACGTGAAAAACAGAGAAGCGGCTGAAAAGAGGAAAAGGGCAAAGAGGCAGAGCAAGAGGAAGAAGGTTGGAGAAGAGAAGAGCTTGAGGCTAAAGGATTGCCGGATTAACTCAGGTAAGGGGGGTTTATCGTCGTTTAATGGGTATTATGGGTTAACATGTAATGGGTAGTGATAAACCGTTGATTTGACCCTAATTGGGATGTTGAATGCTGAAAAATTTTGATGAATAAACTATGTTAAAGCCGTAATTGAATCTGTAATTGGATGGGTAGTGATTTTCCGAACGTATAGCTTTTTACGGAATCGGAATCGGAGGTCCGGAAGTCCTCCAACGGCGGAAAATGCGGAGAATTCTGCATTCTGCTTCGTGTTAGCGCAGGAACAGCTTTCTGTCTTGCGTTAACCGGTTAACCCAGGGTGTTAACCGGTTAACACTGTTAGGAATTATGAAGTATTGCTGTTCTGTCTGCGTTAACCGGTTAACCCAGGGCGTTAACCGGTTAACACTGTTGAATTTTGCCAGAAAGCGTGTTCTGTGCTGCGTTAACCGGTTAACCCAGGGCGTTAACCGGTTAACACTGTTGGAAAAGTGAAAAATTAATATTTTAATATTATGAACATAATTGGTGATTGGCCTATATCGGTGTGTGATATAGTAGGGATTATTTCCCGTTGTTTTGAGTAGGATAGGTATTAGTAGAGTGTGCTAATACTGTGACTGAATTATTTGGCATGACATGATATAATTATGTGATAAATATGCTGATGATGTGTGAAAATATGCATAATGTTGTGAATGTATATATTATGTATGTAATGGTGGATGGACTGTTTTATGGCTTAGAGTGTGAGCATATGTCCATTGTGGATTGTTGTTGATGTTGCATGCTAGGTGATTTGGCATAGCATAATGTGGCCTTTATGGTGGTAGCTAATTCCCATGGTGAGGAATTAGTGATGTTAGTCATTTTGGACTGTTGTTGATGTTTGCATGCTAGGTGATTAGCGTGCATAGCATGGCCCTTGGGGTGGTAGCTAATTCCCATGGTGAGGAATTAGTGATGTGAGTCACTAGGTCTCAAATGAGTGGGACTAGTGAGCTTGGTAGCCGTACCTGGATTTGGTCGGTGAAGTTGAACTATATGTTCACAAATAGTCGGTACCGCATGCATGGAGTCTCATTGCATAGTGTATGTATGGCGTATAATATGAATGGATGTATTCCAATATTATATGTGTGTTTTGTGTTGGTGTTGAGTATGAATTGAGATTATACGTGTGCTTTATGTTGGTGTTGAGTATGATGTTTGAGTTGATGTGCCGTTACTGAATGTGTGTTATGATTAGGGTGATGAAATGTGTTAAATTACTTAACATTACATGATATTTTATAATGCTTATTATATCGATTGAGGAACTCACCCTTACAACTATTTTTCAGGTAACGAGCAGTGATTGAGTAGAAGCTAGTGCTTGGAGTCTAGTGTAGTCTCCTTAGTGGGTCATGCTCTGATAGATGTAACATCGGGACGGGATGTTTTACCTTGTTGAATAATTTTACATGTAATGTGTTACATGTTTTGCATGATTGATTTGATTTCTATCCGCTGCGTATTGTGCAAATGCTTTATGTTTTGATTAAATAAAGAGCATGACAGTTATTTTGGTGAATGGTGTGAAGTGATTGTGTGACACCCTTAATTGCATATCTACTCTGATTGATATATTGCTATTTTAATTAAATATTTGGGGTATTTTAGAAGGGTGTTACACTGGGGATATCAATCCCGAATCTGCTTCGGGAAACCCTCACAGATACCCGGCAACTTCCCTGGGGAAATGCTTACAGATACTCGGCTGGGGAAACAGCAACCTCCAGGCCTGGTGACTGGGGAAGCATCAATCTGACACCTGCTGGGGATAACCATCCTGACCCTGCTAGGGGAAACGAATGCTACTCCGCTGGGGAAGACCCATCCAATCCACATGTAGGACACACTCAGCTGGGGATGCAAATATCCTTCTGCTACGGAAACTCGTCCAATCCACTGGTAGGATGAACACTGCTGGAGATATATTTCATTGAAACCCGCTCCACTCGGGGAATAGCAACCTTCAGGCCTGGTGGCTGAGGAAACACCGTTTACCTGCCGGGGATAACCATCCTGACTCGGCTGGGGAATCCACAGACCTTGGATCTGCTGGGGAGTTAGCCCTCACCACTCTGCTTGGGGACCTAGCTGGGAAACTGAGAAAAGTTGGTACAGAACACCCGTCGACTCGTCGAACCATGGTATCCACCTCCCAATCTCGTATCGGCTTTCCACTTCTGAGAACTCCCAGACTCGTCTGGACCTTTTCTACTCCATCATCTTGTATTCCCAATCGCTCCGCGCTCGACGAAGAACGTACTTCTGGGGATTATACAGACTTTTCAATTTTCCGACTTTGAAGAGTCTTCTTGATTAATTCCAAAGGTCGTCGGACGTCTCTCGTCTCCTCTTCACCGTTCTCTAACTGGCTTGTCCCTGGTCGGACTCCGCGGGGAGTTTCTACAGACTTTCCAATCTTCCGACTTTGAAGAGTCTTCTTGATTATCATCAAGGATCGTCGTACGTCTCAACGTCACCTCGCCATCTTTCTGTTCATTCGTCCCTGATTGGACTCTCATGGGGATTTCTCTAGTCAAAGCTTCCACATCACAACCTGCAACTGAGTGAAAATATCTAACAGTTCCTGCAAAACAGATCGTTAGATAAAACCGTGCCCCAGGCGTGTCAAGATTTCAACACTTGGGTCACTCAACCTTCCGAATAAGATTTCAAGCTTTCAACCTTATAAACATGCATCGGAAGGGACCTGTATGTCTTAAAATGCAAGATTCTTTATCAAAAATATCTGGATGTTTTTGCAATCAAAGCGGTAATGAAAACAAAAACAAAAATTATTTGACTGAATATGCATTTTATTGATTTGAAAAAAAAGTGTGGCTCAAATGAGCAATACAAAGGAAGCAATTCCTGAAAAGAGGTAATTGCGCACAAAAGGAAAAATCTATCCTAATGGCAATGTGAAACCCGTGATCTCATCGAGTTCCAACTCGGTTACACCCCATATGTCCTCAGACTCTCCCTGCTTTCTGCCTTCTGAACAAGACGATTCTGACTGATCCCCACCGGGCATTATCCATGATGCTTTAACCAAAGCGCAAACGATCATGCTATACGCAGTTGTTCGTTTTAATCCCTCTTTTGCCTGGACCGCCCTTTCGGGTCTTCAGTCCACCGGGATACCCTTTTTTTGCCCAAGTCGCCTTTTCAGGTTTTCGACTTGCCGGGCGTACATTTTTTCATTTTATCCCTAATTTTTGCCCGAACCTTTCTTTCTGTTTTTTTTTTGGTTCGCCGGGATGCCCATTTTTGTCTGGACTATTTTATTCTTTTCGTCCAGCGGGTCTTTTTATACGAAGTATTTTTTAACTGCGTTCGCATTCACAGGGGATGGAAAATCTTCGCCATCCATGGTCGTTAGCAACAAGGCTCTACCAGAGAAGACCTTCTTGACCACGAATGGACCTTCATAATTAGGTGTCCATTTGCCCCTTCGATCGTTTTGAGGAGGAAGGATCCCTTTCAGCACCATATCACCTACGTGATATACCCGAGGACGCACCTTTTTGTCAAAAGCACGCTTCATCCACTGCTGGTACAACTGCCCATGACAGATGGCTGCCAGCCTCTTTTCTTCAATCAGGCTCAACTCTTCGTATCGGGTCCTTACCCATTCCGCCTCTTGCAATTTTACGTCCATCAGGACTCTCAAAGAGGGGATTTGAACCTCAACTGGTAGCACCGCTTCTATCCCATATACCAATGAGAAAGGAGTTGCCCCAGTAGGCGCATCGAGGTATAATACCCAGGATACAAGCTTCACACTTGCCCATACTGTCGGTGCATTCGAATGCTAACCGGGAAACGAAAGCTCATTCACCTTAACCTCCCCATTAGACATCAGAATCCGTTCGGATTCAGGGTCAGGCCCCTCCTCCGGGATCGGTTACTCTCAATCTTTCGATCAGAGCACCTCGAGATGTCCTCATCAGGGAATTCAAACTTCATTGGTTGATAATCCCCAATGGGTTGCGGGGCAATGTAATCAGACAATACACCCTTTTACTGCTTTCTGAGAGTATCACAAATCAGTCAACATTCTTTTGCTCTTCTCGCAACCCGTCCGATCACTGCTGGCTCTTCAAAAATCTACCTGATCAGATCCATCTCGAAATCCACAAAGTGGTATGAACCAGCATATACTGTCTCAGTCGGCGAGCAGCCTATGCCAAAGTACAGCAAGTTTTCTCGAACAGTGAATGTATTGTTTCACAGTCGGTAAACTTTTTGCCAAGGTAAATTGCATGCTCTTTTCGACAAGACTAGTCATGCTGCCCCAATTCACCTCATAGACCCCTCGAGGGCTGTCAAGTACAGATTAACAGTCTCTTTCCATAGGGAGGCATCAGAATCAGAGGTTCCTGCAACTTATTCTTTTATTTTTCAATGCCCCTTGGCAATCATTATTTCACCTGACCGTTTGATCTTTTTTTTTTCAACATCTTGAATATGGATTCACCCGTGGCGATTAGATGAGATGTGAACCATGACATGTAGTTCAATCTACCTAATAAACCACGAACCTCTCTTTTCCCGTTCTCGGTTCAGGCGTTTTTTTTTTTTTTTTTTTTTTTTTTAGCAGGATCAACCTCGATTCCTCTCTTACAATGAACCCCTACATCTTACCGGACCGCACTCTGATAGTGCACTCATCTGAATTCAGCCTCAGTTTGAATTGTCTCAACTGGTCCAACAGCTTGGCCAGATCTGCCAGATGCCCCTCTCCTGTTTGGGACTTTGCTATCATGTCATAGCATAGCATTCAACTTCATGATGAATCATATCATGAAACAAAGTCACCATGGCTCTCTGATACAGGCACTGGCGTTCTGCTTCTTTAGAGGACAATCTTCTCTCCATGGCCGCTTGTGCACAACGACATCGGTACTTGACCCTGGCATATCCTGATACGACCAGGCGAAGGTATCCACACGCTCCTTCAATAGGGCTACCATTCTGCTCTCGACTCGCCTCTGAAACGGCCCCAATTTTTTTCCTTCCTGACCTCGGCGGTGCTTGGAATAACAACCTCAACCCGCTCCTCGTGCGGCTGAATCACCTTCTCCTCTTGTTTTAACAATCTGGCTAATTCCCCTGGCAGTTCACAATCTTCTTCGCCTTCTTCTTCGGCATGATAGATCGGATTGTCGAAGTCATATGAGGTGTAACCAAATTGTTATCAATGAGATCCGGAGAATTATTTTTGAATTCGGAACGAGACCAATCAAAAAAAGAGAAAAATGAAAATAAACATTGCCATTTTTATTTGTTTTTAAAACTGCAAAAATAAATGAAAAACAGGGAACACCGCTTTTTGACTGAAAAACATCCATTTATTAATGATGCAGAAATGTTGCAAATTATGAACATGAGGTGGCCCTCACAATGAACCATTACGTGTCGGGCAACACGTATGGCTTTCATGCAAATAAAATTGAGAAACAAGAAACATTACTCTTCCGGATGAGTGACAGTGCTGATCTTTTTAGGCCTTCCAGCTTCCTGGTACGCACGATTTTATCCACGACTCCAGCTCGCGGTCGCTGTCAATCTCTTCACCCACTGTATAGGCGTGATCTGAATCTAGCATTCCAGCACTGACAAAGGTGAACGACGGACGACGTCCTCTGTTCTGCTCAGACGAGTCTTGACTTGGATGATAACCAATCCCAAACATATCCGCCTTTACCACAATGCCTATGATCTGTCCCCAACCTGGGATCCCTCCATTTCTCACCACTTCCACCGCCTGTTTGTAAGAAGAAATGGACGGCTTTTTCTCTTTCTCAACACCAACGGCATTTTTCACCTTGATGGTTTCAACTGCCATACTGGGTACTTTACACCTTACATCGTCCATTTCTACTTTCATCATTCTCTGGATCGTTTCCCCAATCACAACACACCCCTTTGTAGCGATGGCCGCACAACAATCATCAACACGAGGGAAAGCTCCATTTTTCGTCGAACGTTTTGGGACCACAGACATTGGCATTCTTAACTGATCCTTCTCAGTCACCTCTATCCCTATCTTATCCTTCGACATCATTTCCACTATTACAGAACCATGCCTCGTCACGGGGTTAGCACTATCATTTGTCATCGGTGCAAAGTTGATTGCCTTAGAATCCACCAAGTCCTGGACCACATGCTTAAAAGCTTTGCAATCCTCAACATGATGTCCGGGTGCCCCAGCATGGAACTCACACCTGACATTCTCATCATAACTGGCAACCCTCTGATCCGGTTTCCCTGGAACCAATATCCTTGGCTGCACCAACCCAAGATCCTTCAACTTTTTAAACAGAGAGGCGTAAGTCACGGGCGGCTTATTGAAATGACGATCTGTCGTCCTTCTTCTCACTTGGCCCACTGCTCTTTGTGTCCTCTGTTGAGGTGGTGGTTGCCGTTGTTGTGCAGATTGATTACTAGTAGGGATTGTTACCGTATCAGCATATGGGTGATAACGATCCTTAGCGCGTTCTCTTTTGGCCTGCACACCACCTGATTCGACTTCCTTCTCAAGATGACCATTGCCAGAGGGTTTCTTTGCTACAGAGCCAGAGGGATTTGTTACCTCGGATGACGGAGCCTTTCCCTGAACTTTCTCCTTGATCATCCAGCCCTCAATCCTTTCCAATCTCTCGGCCATGGCTCTCTGCCCCAAGGCAAGCCCTTGCACAACACTGAACAAATCCCTCACCATCTCTTTCAGTTCGAGGCTGTCGGCGTTGGGAGAATCCATCAGTTTGGATTTGTTGCCCCTAGCAGGATATCTGAGCAAACAAGCTATGCGCACCGGTTGACACCTACAAAACAGCAAATGGGTTAGTATGACTCACGCATGCACCATCTGTCCATATGAGGAAGACTCTGTCCTTTGATTCTGGTTTCATCGAGACAGATAATATTTTGACATCCACATTCTGAAATTCAAGATGTCTCTCAACCAGATTCTCAATCAATGATACTCCCCATATGGCTAGACATAGGTTCGATGCAGATGAATGCAAAATGAGAATGATGCAGATGTATGAATGCAATGCATTGCCATCCTCCAAGTCATCTGATCCTCTGTTGCACTGAGTTACAGCCCTGATTTCTGAACCGATCACAACCATCTGAGGGAACATGTAATCACAAATCCAACTCAAGGGTTCCGAAATAAACGGAAGGCAGATACATCATCATCATCACCAAACAAATCTCTGAGCAGATACCCATAACCATCTGAATCGGCCCGGGGAATCCTGAAATAAACGGATCCCCACTGATAAATAACTCGGACAACACTCCGGCGTCTCGGCAATAAATGACCATAAATCCGACTTATAAATACGACTCTGATCAACGGAACCAAAAGTCTCCATCAAAGTCACCATCTGAACATGCATCTGAAAGAACCACCCTCCCCTCACAGGTAAATTCTAATCAGGTCATCCTAAGGCGGATCATAGTCTCGACAATCGGGCGAAGATACTCAATGGGTTTGCCCTTTCGGGTGTGCCATTGTAGCTCTCTTAAGATCGTCTAAACCAAAGATCCGGGAAATGATCGGTCACCAGAGTCAACAGCTCAAATGAAGTAACTCAACCAAAGTGGATACTCCACAGAGGCAAGCACTATCAAATGAACCTCGTCCGGCTTGTGGTACATCACGTTGCCAGGCACATGTTGACCTAACATGAAGGAGGCAACATGAGACCACACTAATCCTAGGTGTATACTCGGGCCTGGGTTTTAGCCCCACTCAGAACACCCACCCCAAACAGAGTAACCACCTGCACAGAGGACGGCAACAACATGATGGTATGATGCATGCAAATATTTATGCAAATATATACAGGTTAGAATAATAAATGCAATAAATAAAGCAAAACAAGCAACCTAAACTATCCTAAAACGCTAGGAAGAACTCGCTTAGGGAAGATGGACCAGCACAGGTCAACATCTTGTGCTCCCCAGCAGAGTCGCCAGCTGTCGCATCCGCGAAAAAACAACCGGCGGGCTAAAACAAAAACAACACAGAGCCGCCACTGCGCGTTATTTATCCCAAAATAGGGAAAGGAAACGCTCAGAGAAACCTGGAAAAAGCATGGTCTCGCGACCAAAGAGAAAGGGTAAGGGAGTCGGTTACGCAAGGGGAAGGTATTAGCACCCCTCACGTCCGTCGTACTCGTACTCTTCCTCTTCTTCAGCTTGAAGATCTTTGGCCACGAACTTGACGTTCATATGAGGCTTATCCTCTTTTAGCTCTAACTTGTGACTCCTTAAGGAGCTTACAAGTTAGAGCTAAAAGAGGATAAGCCTCATAGGAACGTCAAGTTCCAACCAGCTGATCTATCAAATCATCAATCCTCGGAAGTGGATACTTGTTCTTAATCGTCACTTTATTCAGTTGTCTATAATCAACACATAATCTCATAGAACCTTCTTTCTTCTTGACCAACAGAACAGGTGCACCCCACGGCGACACACTAGGACGAATAAACCTCTTCTCAATCAAGTCTTCAAGTTGACTCTTCAACTCTTTCAACTCACAAGCAGACATTCGATAGGGAGCCATCGATACAGGACTAGTTCCAGGAACTAAATCAATCGAAAACTCAACCTCACGTTCCAGCGGTAAATCACTTATATCTTCCGGAAATACCTCCGCAAACTCACAAACTATTGGCAATTCTTCAATCATCATCTTCTCACGAATATCCAAAGTTGCCAAAAACATAAACAATTCGGCACCAGCTTGCACCGATTCATCAACTTGCTTAGCAGACACAAACCAATCTTCCTTCGCACCAACCTCAGGAAAAATAACCGTCTTCTCGAAACAGTTGATATACACCCGATTAAATTCTAACCAATTCATACGCCAAATCACATCAAGTTGCTCTAAAGGAATACAAACCAAATCAATTCCAAAATCCCTACCAAAGATACTCAACGGACAATTCAGACACACATAGGAAGTAGAAACAGAACCCATAACAGGTGTATCAATAACCATACTGTCGCATCCGCGAAAAAACAACCGGCGGGCTAAAACAAAAACAACACAGAGCCACCACTGCGCGTTATTTATCCCAAAATAGGGAAAGGAAACGCTCAGAGAAACCTGGAAAAAGCATGGTCTCGCGACCAAAGAGAAAGGGTAAGGGAGTCGGTTACGCAAGGGGAAGGTATTAGCACCCCTCACGTCCGTCGTACTCGACGGGATCCACGCTCTAAGAAAAGAAAAGGTTGCTAAAACACCACACACACACGCACCGAAGACAACACAGGTGGGGTTAAGAGGAAGAGAGCTCGATAGGACATCGCATCCTATGCCTACGTATCTCGTCTGGAACGAGAATCAGAGCTGCCGTAGTTCGGCTCACGCACGCCAAACAAGCAAACACAAACACAGGCAAACATGGAGCCTGAATGCCAACCACTGGACTTACATCAGCATCCGAACCAAAACACACACAAAAAGGCAAACGTGGAGCCCGAAAGCCAATCACTGGACTTACATCGGCATCCGAACCAAACACACGCACACTGGAACCCGAATGCCACTCGATGGACTTACATCAGCTTCCAAGCACACAACAACCAAACAAGTTAATAGGGAGTCGGGAACTCGAGCCTATAACTGTCAAGCACACACACAAAAAGAAAGAAAAGTGCCCGGAGAGACCTCGCACGGTCTCCTGCCTACATACCTCGTCTGGAACGAGGATCAGGGCGATGTAGTTCCCCTGAAAGGGAAAGGAAGAACATGCAAACTAGTAGGGAGTCGGGAACTCGAGCCTACAAGTCATCAGGCAAGCCAGAAGAGACGCTGAGACGTTAGAAGAAACGACACACACAGACTAAAAGGGAGTCGGGAACTCGAGCCTGATAGCTGCCAAACAAAACACACGCAAAAAAGAAAAGGGTGCCCGGAGAGACCTCGCACGGTCTCCTGCCTACATACCTCGTCTGGAACGAGGATCAGGGCGATGTAGTTCCCCTGAAAGGGAAAGAAATTCTAGCCAGAAACCAAGGGGAGACACACTACCAGGGAGCTGTACTCGAGCCTAGTGTTATCATGCATCATTGCCCTATGTTGTGGTTTCTACCTACTTGCACAACAGCAAGCTAATCCTATCCAGGAAAACAAGCATGCAAGCATCAACAGATCAAAACAAGCATTCCAAGCAAATATTCACAAAGCACACACTATATCCAGTCAACTGGGCTCAAACAATGGGTTTGACTGCCGAAGCAAGTCATCTGTACAAGGTGGTGTTCGCTCTTAACCTTGCCATTGAGAGGCTAAGGTGAAGCAGATGAAAGGTGAGTGAAGATTAGACTTCACAGCTCTTATCCCTGACCAGGGAGAGCTTCAGACAAAGGAGCGTGGGTCCAGAATGGAGGGACCCTTCTACGCTCAAGACTCTGACTCGATTGTGCAACAACACAAGATCTTGGGTTTGTGTCCCAATGCATCAACACACAGCCGTGTGAGCAGAGGGACGACTCAACAGAATAGTGGGGGATAGATTGCATATCCCTTTGATCCACCAATTGCCTCATAGAGGTCTTTACCTGCTTGGCACAAATGTAAACAACCACAAACATCGCCTCTTAAGGAGGACTTCAGACAGTTGTCTGGCCAAGTAACAGGCCAGGTCTTCCAGACTACATGGAGAATAGAAGTCCTACCTCAAGTGGTTTAAAAACCAAGCAGCAGCAAGCAAGTTCTTAAAGAACTGTAAGCGACTAAATGTACCTGAAATCAATCAAGTATCATCAGTACTCAGACAAACCAACAATAAACAACAAATGTTAATCTATACAGACAACACAAGTTAATGCACACAAGTGCAAGCTATAAGCTCAAGCTCAAGCATCAATCCCTACAAAACAAAGCCAATGTTAGTTCACAACATCAAACAAAACTCAATTTAATCAACTTGCACTTTTTCCCTTAAGCCTTTTGCATTTCAACCTGAAAATCCAAACCAAATGTGAGAAACTAGACCACTAGGCCAAGCCTAGGGTCCAAGAGGGATAAAAAATTCTAAACAGCAAGTGTAATTCAACCAAAATCAAATTTAAACAAATTAAAAGCAAATGCAATTGGTCCCATGCTCATATCATTCACCATTATCATTTCATGCACAATTTAACATCTATCATGCAATTTGCAACTTCAATTAACCAAACAGAACTATCTCAATCAAACCCATATCAAAACAATCCAATTAATTCCACAAAAATTCACACCTAAACAGGACACATTCAATGTATAGCATGTCAATTTTCAGCTCAATTGGACAAAAGAAAGTAGGTCAATGAAAATCAAGAAATCCAGACACAATTATACAAACCAATTCAAGGCATCAACACAAGCATCAAATTCCAAAAATCATAAAATAGTGACAACAATAAAGAAATGAATGGGATCAAAACCATGATGTCCTATAATGTGTCTAGAATCCACATATCAAATTTCATCTTCATCCAATACCATATGAGAATTTCACAAACAAAATCCCAACATGTATCACACAAGGTTACCAAATGAGCACACAGAGAAGAAAATTATCAATCAATTTGAAAATGCAACCAAAAATCCCAGAAAAAATCACATGTTATCTTGACATATCAATGATCATTCACACAAAATTTCAGCTCAAATCAACTTCCCTAAGCATTTTAAATAAAATCATGAAGTTGACCTAGCTTGGTGTGACACAAATTGTCACACCTCTATTCAAAAAATCATATCTCCATCACCAAGTATCCAAAAATCACAAACTCCACATGAAAATCACCAGCAATATGTCCAGAACAAGCACAAAAATTTTCAATCATTTATTTAAAGGTATGAGCATTTCATGATGGTTTTGGCAAAGTGTATACAAATGTGACACATTCTACAAACCCTAATCCAAGTATTTTTCTACACATGCAAAAATTTCACAAAAATCACCATAAAATTCTACACATCCTCATGAGCATGGCACAAAAAATCTCACTAAAATTGGATAAGAAATGAGTGAGTTATTAATTTTCTAAGTTCATGTAACAAATGAAAATAACAAATGAAAAAAAGAAATGAAATAAAATTTAATTAAATAGCGTAATGGCAATTTTGTAATATCTGGATCAAATGCCAAAACGGCGTCGTTTCCATAAGTGGCCAGGAAATGTTCATATTGGCCAACAGTGGCGCCAAACACAATTCAAAAGAGGCCATGGAAGATTGAAGATCTACACGCGTATTTTTCCAGAAAAACACCAAAATCATCATCGTTCTTCATCAACATAAGCTCAGAAATGCAGAAAATCGAAAAACCTCCAATCATAATGAAAATTAACAAGCGGATATCCATTGGAACCGTATGAACACAAGGATCATGAATATGTGATCAATTCAACCTAATTCCTAACATATCTCACGGATCGATCAATTAAAGAAATGCATATCAAACTTCAAATCATGATTACACATTCAATAGTTCACCAAATCAAAAACCAATTACATCATGTTCATCTACGTTGCAAGCTCTACAAAAGCCCTAGCATAGTTTAAGAAATGAAGAGATTCGAAAATTAACCTTGTAGGTGAAGACAGTGATGATTTGCGCGTGTCTTGATGTAATTCTTCAAAACAGATGAAGAAGAAGGTTGAGGAAGATGAAAGCAACTCGTAGCTTGATCCAAGACAGCTCCACGTGTGAGAAATTTCAATTTGCCATTGATGAACCTATGATGAACAGTCCTCGAATCTGAAGCTTCTTCCTTCAATTCACCAAAACAGTTGTAGAGCAAGGTTGATTGAAGATGAATCAAAAAGAATCGCTCAATTTGATCAAGAATTGATGAAGAAATCTTGAAAAAAGCTTGATGAAAATTTGGAGAGTTTGAGAGAATTTGATGAAATTCTGTTATGGATCTTGAGAATTGTGATTGTGGTTAACAAATTCTGTTACAATTAGTGATTTATACCAATGCTAATCCAATCTACTAATCTTAATTAGCAAATTTGAAGTGATTAGCATAATTGCCTTTTATGTGAAAGTCCAAAAATGACCTTTGTGAATTGGCAATGTAACAGTGCATTAACAGCTCACACAACTTCTATTTTGCATTTGGAGTGTGTTGGCATTGGTTTCATGTCCATAGGCCTTGTATTTCTCAATTTCACTATCTCACACCAAAAATGCACTTTAAGTGAAAGTTCAAAAATAGCCTAGTCAAATATTGCACCTTGAAAACTCATGACAGTTCAAACCACTTCTATTTGGCAAATGTGATGTGTTGCAAAAACTCCCATTCCAAAATTCCAAGTATTTCTCAACTTGGACCATTTTGCCCTTGGATTTTAATTAGTACACTTGAAAATTGACCTTTTGCACTGACCATTTTTGATGAATTTTGATTATGCACCATGAAAGTACATGTTAAATGGAGTTTGCTCATAAAAAGATCACTCATTTTGGACACTCCATGTGAAAGTTATGCCACTTTGATTATGGGTCTTTTTTGAAATTGAATGGACCATAACTTGCCAACCATACATGGGATTTTCAAGTTCTTGGACTTTTTGGAAAGGTGAGACCAAGATCTATAACTTTCATGTTTAACAAATTTTCATTTGAAGCTTTTTTGGACATGTAATTTTGTGATGAAAAACTTTCCATTTTTGGAAACTTCCATTACAAGTCACTTTCTATTTTTGGCAATTTTTGTCCTGACTTTATTTTCTTCATTCTTGAGCTTTGACATGTCAAATGAAACTTATTTCAACATGAATGAAGTGTATCCAACTCTCTCCTACCTCCAAATCCATAAAATCAAGCACAGTTGACCACAGTTGACTTTTCAACTGACAGATGAATTTGGCAATGCACTGATCAATCTGAGCCCCAATCTTCTAATGAAATGGCTCAAGGATGAAAACCCTAGCCTCAATAAGCTCAATACAATCATGAAATGATTCTCAGATCCATTGTAGACCCCATCTCCTTGCTATGCCCTGATTGGCCCAATGCAACTGATTAGGGTTGACCAGTGGTCAAAACCCTAATCCCAAGGTAGCTGATCAAACCCTTGAACTTCTTGGATGATATCAAGACCATGATGATGATGATGTATCACTCCCCCCAAGATGAAGACCAATCTCATTGAGAACTACAAAACCCTAATTTGGACCTCCACACCCTCAGATGATTAATGACCAGTCCAAGGAAACCCTAGCTTGCACATGAGTCCTTTATCTTCTGACCAAGACTTTTGAGGGATGACTTGCACAATGTATCCACATGATATGCAATATGCAATGCCTAATGACCTACAAATTCAATGTAATATGTTATGCTAGTCCCAAGAGAGGAGGGCAAATTTTGAGGTGTTACACATACTTCTACGCATATTAGATAATATAAGATTCAGTCTCTTAGCACAATCCAAAGAAATGAAAGAATGTGTTGCACCGGTATCAATAATGGCATTCAAAGGTGTACCATTAATAAAGCACGTACCTTGGATTAGCCTATCATCGGTAGTGGCCTACGCACCAGACAATGCAAACACCTTTCCCTTCGCTTGCTCCTTCTTCGGCTTATCACATTTGGTACTAATGTGACCTTTCTCACCATAATTGTAACAAGTCACACTCGAACCAACTCCACACTGGTTTGCTGTGTGACCACTCTTGCCACACTTAAAACACGTCACAGAATCCTTACTATAATCAACAGCACGATGACCTTCAACGCCACATTTGAAACACTTAAGTGGAGTAGAAGATCCTCCCCCACTTGGCTTCTTGCCAAAACCAGATTGTCTCCTCTTGTCATCATACGGTTTCCCACGATCCTGGTTTTTCCCCTTCAAACTCTTGTAGACAAAAGCACTTTCCCTACTATCCTCATCATAAATCCGACTCTTGTTAACCAACTCCACAAAACGAGTAATCTGTTGGTAACCAATGGCCTTCTTGATATCATGTCTCAAGCCATTCACAAACTTCAAACATTTAGATCTCTCATCATTAGCAGTATTGTAATTAGGACAATACTTGATAAGCTCCTGAAATCTAGCAGCATATTCAGCAACAGTACCATTTCCTTGCTTCAATTCAAGGAACTCTGCCTCTTTCTTCCCACGAAAATCTTCTAGAAAATAGTTCTCCAAGAAGACATCACGGAAAAGAGCCCAAGTAACCTCAATGATGTCTCCTTCAAACCTCAGAAGAGTGTTACTCCACCAATCTTCAGCTTCCTTCTCAAGCATATGAGTACCAAACTGCACTTTCTAAGCATCTGTACAGTTCATGACTCTGAAGATCTTCTCAATTGCCTTCAGCCAAGCTTGAGCTTTATCAGGTTCATGCTCACCCTCAAAAACAGGAGGATTGTTCCGCTGGAATCTCCCTAAAGCACGGAACTCATCATCATCTCCATTTCGGTTACCAACATTCGCTTGAGGGATCTGACAATTGGAGTCAGCCAACATCCTCAGCGCCTCATCAATGGCATCGTCATTCCTGCCTGGAACCATCGTCCTGAACAGCCCGAATAACCAGACAAACAGTATCGATCGTGTTAGATACACAAATCAAATACAACGGGATGGAAAACCCTAACGACTATTGACCAACTGGTCGACCATGCTCTGATACCACTAATGTAACACCCCTTTTTCTATCCCAAAATACTTAACATATAATCAGAGTAAATAAGCACGCATATAAACAAAAGGGCGTCACATCGACGTTTTCAAAAACTAAAAGCTTTCAAAAACCAAACATCATTCATCATCAATATACAATACACCTGGTCATTTAAAATAACACATTTCAATTATCATGAATATTCAAGAATATGCGTTCGCAGCGGAAAATAATGAATACTCATGTATTTCATAAAATGATCCATGTCTCATACCATGGTCATCTCTCAATAATCTCCTCAAGATAACTAAAACCATATCCAGAATATTTGGCACCATGACCTCTCAAACCGCAATTTTCAAATAAACATGTTCACAAGTAATAACATAATACGTATCCAAATCAGATATGAGTTCAATACTACCAATCTACCCCGTGTTACATGACCAGAGCATTGACTCACTACTTAGTCTCTAAAACAAAGCACCGGAACTCTCCAGCTAATCTCGAGGGAGTTACCGTCCACTTACTTCCGCAATACTACTCTGGAGTATCTGCACGATGCCATGTAAAGCAACATTCAAACAGAAGGGTGAGAATTCAAATCATTATGAAGAAGTATAATAAGGCACAATGATTAAATCAACCATTAACGGAATTTATCACACCTTGTATAACCATGTAAATAATACTAACCAATATTTATTTCACAGGTTTCAAGCATACATCAAAACTCAAGGAGTATAATATTCAAATCCAATATTATATTCCCAAATATACACACAACTACAACTATCATATAAGCACATACTTTGCCAAATTATGTATCCAAACATCACCAAATTCAATTACCATATCTCATACACACCTCACAATCACGTCAATGCATACATTCAATTATCACATAACTCTAATGTGACTCAATGCAAGACATGTGACTCTATGCATGTGGTACCGCAATGTGAACCCAACGTTTCACCGCTTTCCGATTTAATATCTAGAATCCAAGCCACGCTTCCGATCCGGACAAGATCAAAGCCACTACGTCTATTTCCAATTAAGGATCAACATCTGCTACGCCTATTTCCATTCAAGGATCAACGTCTAGTACCATGTGAACCCACAGTTTCACCGCTTCCACCATGAAGCCGACCATGCCATGAATGAATGTACAAATACCAACACATATGCAATTAAGATCATCTCTACCATCTTAACATTCCACATATCACCATAATTCAACTCTATCAATTATCCACCAATGGTACATATACACATTCATAACAATATATCATTCACAAATATAGGCTAATTGTCAACTACGCACACTTAGACTGCATTTCAAAATGAATACAACTTTTAAAATCTCATTTTTTTTCGTTTTTCAACAGTGTTAACCGGTTAACGCTCTGAGGGTAACCGGTTAACACAAAACAGAATCAACTTCTGGGCATGTTTTTAGCAAGTAACCGGTTAACGCTCTTAGGGTAACCGGTTAACACAAAACAGAATGCAAAATTTTCTGCGTTTTTCATCGTTGGAGGACTTTCGGACCTCCGATTTCGATTCCGTAAAAAGCCAAACGCTCAGAAAATTATAACTCCTACAATACTCTAGGTATATAAAGTTAATTTTTAGTTTTAACACAATTAAATCACCACAATCAAGAATACTCATCAAAACCTAACAATTCCAAAAAACCATGAAATTTAGGGATTTCAACGTAAACATATTTCTACCCATTGACCCAATCATACTAACCCATAATAATAAGGATTCTCCCCCTTACCTCTTCAATTTTCTGGAAACCTTAGCTTCTCTCTTGTTCTTCCCCTCTTTTCCTTACTTTTCCTCTTTTCTTTCTCTGTTGCCGTCAAATGATCAAAATAATCCTACTCCTCACTCTCCTCACCTCTTATATCCTAGTATTATATTTGAGCTTAAAGAATGATACATCTAATTTAATTATTAGGCCAAATAATACCTAGTATTATAATATCTCTATTTAATTCAAATAAATTAAACCAACACAATTAACACACCAAGTTAATTAATATAATCAATTATTCAATTATATCTCATATCAACTAAATAATTAATTAACACACCAAATCAATTAATATAATCAATTATTATACTATCTAACAACCAATTAATTACTTAACACTCCAAATAAATAAAATAAAATATAATAATAATAATATAAGAAATAATTATTAAAATTGGGTTGTTACACTAAGCATGACCTATTTAGTTAAATAGACTTTTAAAAAATCCTAAGCCTGATTTTTTCATTAAATAGGTATGACCTAGCCTGACCTTAAATAGGCTAGGCTATAGGCACCTATAAATCGGTCTGGCCTATTCCCATCCCAAAGCATATATCAAAATAGTTTTGGGGCTATGATGATTCTTATGATCCTTATTTTGATGTTCATTCATCTGTTTTATTTCAAGCCTTACACCATTTGCATCCACGTGATGTGTATAGCCATCTATAATCGTGTCCCATAGACCTGAATCATGGCCAAGAAAGAAACTTTATATTTTGTCTTTCCAATAATCAAATTTATCTCCATAAAAATTGGAGGTTTGGCAAAATAATAATCATTATCATTGTTTGCATGTGTCATTATGTGTTTCAAAAATATGGATGATTTACTGACACGGTTAAGTCTTTCATATAATATAATCAATACCAGAATCATAGCTCTAATGCTAATTGAAGGTTCAAGAAGCACAATAAATTAGGGTTTGACTTGGGTTTCTAGATAAAAACTTTTTCTCTACCCAAGAACTCAAACAACAAAGATAAAAAAAAAAACACAAGTACTTTTATCTTGATTTGTTGTTAACGAAGCTACGTCCAATCCACCCACCTAAGTGATATTGCATTCTCAATAAGGACTTAATCCACTAATCAAACACTTGATTACAAATTCAATGACTACTTGTCAAAGACTTCTAAAGTATTCTGACTATAACCTAGTCTCTTAAGGAATTACAATTCAAAGACTAATTGCCAATGACTTCTTGAGGATTTTGACTATACCTTAGTACCTCAAGGAATTTAACAACTGATAAATAAGATATTAGTGTTTACAAAGTTGCTTCTAAATAAGCAGAATACACAAAATGAAATTCATGTGTTACACTTGAGAATATTTGAAATGAAGTGATAAGTGTTTCTCTCTATTTTCTCTTTATTGAAGATGATTTTATTTATTGAATTTCTTTCATCATACAACTTTCTTCAAGTTCTACGTAAAAGCTTTTGTTTCACAATTCCATTGTCCTATTTTTATTGAAGAAAAATAAGACCATTGGAGGATAGAATTGAAAACTTCTTCAAGTACGCCGCAACTGTAATAGTAGGTAGTTTCATCGTAAATCAAGGGTAGTGGAGAGAAAATCTTTTATAGTCATTTGTAGTACAATCCTTTTGATTTCTCAGCTTAACTTGTATTATACATTTGGAATATTCATCCATTATTTTTATCTAAAACATTGGCTTCACATATGAGAGACTTAAAGCATGTTAAAAGTTTAAAGCCTTAGGAGTAAACTTCAGAGTCTAATGAAAATGAGGCTTGAATGAATCATAGTGCATTTGCGTTATTTACTTCAGAAGTGTTGATTGGTAAAACCAGAGTTGACTTTAAGATTAGTACTTCTTCATGTGATCACTTTGGTTCAGATTCAGATGATTTCCAACATCCAGAATCTCTTTTATTATAGTCCAGAGTCTTTATATCTAGTTTCTCTCTCTATACAAAGTTTAGAGTCTGTTCTGACCAGCTTTGACCAGCGTCTTGACTTGTTCAGACTTTACTTTATTCAGGATCTGGCTTGTTCAGATTCATCTTTACTCAGCTTCTAACTTGATCAAATTCTACTTTACTTAGCTTCTAGCTTATTCAGAGTCTGCTTGATTCAACTCTTGGCTTATTCAGATTCTACACAATCAATAAACTATTAGGGTATAAAATGATTCTTTTACACTTTGTTATCATCAAAACTCAAGGATAGTTGCAGAACCAAACTTGTTCCAACAGATATTCCCCAAAGGCGGCTGGATCTGGAGAAAGATATTCTCAATAGAAAATTAATGGGCGATAAGAATAAAATGTGTTGCTTTTGTTGATTATTGTTGATTAATATTTGTATTTTGTTGTCGGTTTCAGCCATTGTAATAATATTTCTTGGGTATTGTAATAGTTTATTTCCTTCTATCATATTGCTTTAATTTGCTTCCATCCCCGTGTTCTATTTGACTTTGTTCGTTGTTAGCCTATGCACAACTTTATTTTGTCGCATAGTCTCTTGTGATTTCAGTTTACTAGGTGTTATTTTATTATTTTACTTCATCATAGAGTCTTTAACAATTTTATTTCAATGTATAAAACTTCACGATTTTATTTTATTGTATAGTCTCTCATGATTTTATTTCATCATATAGTATTTCACAATTAAATTTCATTGTATCACCGACATGAACATGTTGGGTGTTTACTTTGCTTTGATGTCTCTAGGGGACCATGCCCGACCAAAGGTCGACTCCCCTTCCCTTCCCCAAAGTGAAGAATTATTTTGAGGCTTACGTATACATGGCCTCACCACCCACACTTTGAAGTAGCTAACTATCAAGAGGGGGGGTGCCAACAATGGCTTCACTCGTGTTATTAATCACACGTCCTATTCTTCACTGAAAAATATAATTTTATAATTCAACAAAGGTCATTGCATTACTCATATATAAGTATTACATCAGATAATCATTTTCAATTCACATTTGTACAACCTAGGGAAGATTTTGATAAAATACCGCTTGAGCTTTATAGAATTTCACATCCTCCAAATTGCCTCTCCTTTTAGGGTCTCTAGGGTGTACTTGAAGGGATTTAATAGGGGTTTTTCAAATTTTTTGATCCTCTTAGCGGAATAATCCTGATAAACAAATCTTGATTAAATCATTAATCACAAATCAAACTCACAAAAATAAGGATTCAATAATTACCTCTTGAAGCGTGTTTTACCTTTGATCACAAACGACGGAAGATATCAGCGTCTCTACATAGTCCACGCAAGTGCAAATTGGAAGGCGGTGCTAGCTGTTTTTAGAGACTGACAAAATTGATAATTAGGATTGGAAGGAAAAGAATTTCTCTATTTATAGAGAGCTACTAAAATCACAATACTCTTATTTTGGACTTTTCCAAAATAAGCCCAATCTTATTTAATTAAACTATTTTGATTAAATAAATATTATTTATATTTAATTAAACTCTTTTAATTAAATAAAATAAAATATTAATTAAATTAAACCATATTTAATTTAATCAAATATCAATTCTCATTTATTTAATTAAATCATATCTAATCAAATAAATTATATATGTGCTAATGTATTAAATAATTTAAATACTATTAACACGTAAATAAATTTAATCTTATTTTATTTAAGGGTTAAATATACAACTGCAGTGTATGTGAGTTTCGCTTTACCCCCTGTAATATTTTTATTTTTTCGGATTTCCCCTGTAACATATACTTTTTTTGTTTCCCCCCTATGTGTACAATTTGAACACTGAATCTGGGAGATAAACCAAACAAAAAAATATTACAAGGGGTAACTTTTGCGCTTATGGGGCAAAAGACACATAATTTTAACATTTTAAGGGGGGATCCATTTTTTTTACAGGGGTAAAACGAATTTCACTAACATCGCAGGGAGGTATAGTATATTTAACCCTTAATTTAATCAATCATTTCACTATCAGTACTCTATGCATGTGACCCTGTAGGTTCTCGAAATATTGTCAATAATATAAAATTACCTATTTAATACTATAAACAGTGAGAGATATCTAATAACACATCATTGTTACCCAGGTGACGAGAATATCGTGTGATCTGACATAACCTTTATGTGATAATGATCATGTGTATAATTACCCTTTTACTATGATATCTATATTAAAAACAAGTCATAGAATGTGTCATCTTTGTATAATACAATATTGACTTAAATGCACTTTTAGTTCCCCAAATTTGGGTGTTTTAAACAATTGATCCCCATATTAAAAAATTAACAATTCTAGTCCCTTAATTTTGATGGTCTTTGGATTTTTGTGGTCCCCCTCCACTTTTGCACATTTGGAATAGATGATTGAGATAAAAAAAATTAATGATATGTCATTGATGACTAGGATAATTTAATATTTAATGATGTTTTTAACTAATTTAATTTTTAATAATGATTTTAACTAAATTAATATTTAATAATCTTAATTAAATTTTTTTAATTAATTAATTAAAATATTATAAATATTTTTAAGCCTAAACCTATTTAAATAGAGTATTAGTGTAACACATATTTGACAACATGTAATGTATATATGAGCTATATAAACAATTCCATTTTTAATAAAAAAAATCGATGTGGGACAAAAACAATATAAATAGATTTCAACACATAGTTCTGAAGAGTATGAAGCTTTTAATTTTATCATGATAGGTTTTCAATAATCTTTTATTATAATGTTTTAATTTGTGATTTATGATGATTATAATCATCAACAACAGAGTCAAAGAATCCTTCATAAAAGAAAAAGAAACGTGAATGCAAGGTGAATTAGAATTACCATGGCATATTCATAAAGAAGTTGATTTAGATGATTGAATAGCTCGAACTTCGATTTTACAATTTTACCATGGCAACTTCATAAAGAAGTTGATTAACATGAATAAGAA
This sequence comes from Lathyrus oleraceus, assembly GCF_024323335.1. NCBI lineage: Eukaryota > Viridiplantae > Streptophyta > Magnoliopsida > Fabales > Fabaceae > Lathyrus > Lathyrus oleraceus. Next base: position 450,816,322 of record NC_066582.1, on the reverse strand, counting down.
GAATATCTAATTAGCAAAAACTCAATTTTACAATGGAAAAACTATCAAAACTAGCTAGTTTGGGATTGCTTACCAATTATCTCCACTGCCAACTTTTCAAATTGTTCTCTTCAACATACTTGGAAATCTTCAACTATTTTCACTATCAGCAAAACTGTAAAATGATTTCCAAGCCATCCTCTGTGAGGAATGAAGTTCTATATAAAGATAAGCATGTGTCAGTAAAATATGAAATGGACAATGTTGGTGGGGTCTGATTGAAACTAGAAAAAATGCAAGAAGTCAAAACTAGTCCAACATCGTTTTTTCATAAATAATATTAGTGTTTATAAAAGTCAACAATGTATTATTCAATGTCTTCTTGGGCATAAATTTACAATGAATGCAATTATGAATTGGGCTTAGGCCTAATAATTATTTTCAAAATTTTAAATAATTAATTTCTAAAAATATTAATTAAAACAATTAATTATTAATTTATTCTATAAAAAATATTAATTAATAAATTATCCTAGTCATTAATGATATATCATTTAAAATTATTTTTTATCCCAATCATTAATACTACGCATGCACAAAAATCCAAAGACCATAATTGTTGATTTTGTAATAGGAGAATCAATTGTTAAAACACCCAAATTATGGGGACCAAAAATGTATTTAAGCCTACAATATTTTATTCTTTAACCACCGAGTATACTTGATAACAACAAATAAGTCTAATATCCCATATTGACTTATTTGGACATGAATATGCATTTTACATCCATACTCTATCAAGGGCCCCATTTATATTACTCATGCATATGTATGAGGGAAAAATCCCATCAAAACCACTAATGTCCCTCAACATGATTTGTATAGTACCCATCAACCATCTTTATGGTCATCATGTTACAAACAACATTTGATTGACAATAAAGTACTTAACTCCACATCTAGGGTCCATAGTGGTTTCAGGTCGAAGGGTGATATACACCAATATCACTATAAGAATAAATTATGACATTTACATAACAAACTACGTAGTATTCTCATGGTGGGTCAATTCAATACTATAGGAGGAAATAGTCTCAGAAGCTTCTAGTACTAATCGCGTCATTAGATATGGCAGAGCATTCCAGTACTTTCTAGCTAAAAGCATAGATAGAAGCAAAATGGTTTCCTTGATCTATGGAGTTAGCATAAATGGAAAGAAAGGTTTAGGTTGTACAAAAACTATGAAACATGACGAAAGTCAGAAGGTAAAATCAAAATCTCTCTATGTGCATTTCGTGCCTACTGGCACTAAGCTTGATTTTTCTGCACAGACACAGAAACATACAAAGGATAAGAACTCGGTTCTGAAACCTAAGTATCATGCACAAATTCCCCATGATTATCCTTCTGCTAAAAGCCCATAAGCTATAAGAAACTTTGAGAAAACTAACAAAAGAGGATCCAGAAAGTTGGTACCTAGGGATAAAATAATTCATGTTGCAGACATCCTAACAGCTCAGCTCAAACACCAGTCATAGTCCTTGGATAGTGGATACTCGAGACACATGACAGACATAAGGTCTATGTTCCAAGATTTGGAACTTAAGCCTGGAGTCTTCGTTGGTTTCAGAGGAAATTAGAAAGGAAAGATCATTGTCTCTAGAACTATTGGTAACAGTAAACTTCCTTCTATTATTAATGTGCTTTTAGTTGATTTTCTGATGCATAACCTTTTGTCTATTAGTCAACTTAGTGACAATGGTTATTGTAATACCTCAAAATTTGCCCCCCTCATTCATGCATTCATTTTTAGGTCATTTAACATTTCATATTGCATTTCATCATGTCAATCGGAATTAGATCCAAAAAGCTTGAATATCATCCAAGACACTTTGTGGGTCCTATCTGGGTGATCAGTCAACATAAGGGAATGGCTTGAGATACTTCCAACATGTTCAAATGGGGTCTATTCATCAGTCAAAACGTTAATCTTGAAGGAGCAAAAGTTTGTTCATGAGCTGTCATGCTCGATAGGCGAGCAGAATGGGTCGCCTAGCGAGTCCCAAGAAAAGCCACCAGAATCACCTACGCTCAGAGGAATTTCTTGAATTGTCATGCTCGCTAGGCGAAGCCCACGCGTTTTGAAAAAAAAAATTAAAAAAAAACGAAAAAAAAACGAAAAAAAAACGAAAAAAAAAACGAAAAAATAAAAGAAAAAATAAATAAATAAATAAATAAATAAAATAAATAAATAAATAAATAAAATATAACAGAAAAATCTTGGACTTGGACCTCTCTCATTTAAGCCCACAAAGCCACGAAAATCAGGTTATAAATTCTTTAAAAAAATTCAGTGGAAAAACCCTGGAGAGATTCTAACTAATTCAGAGCAACCTCCAGAGACTGAAGGGAACTCATCTGCAAAGAACCAATTCCCTCTCATATAAACCCTAAGATTGTTCTGCAAAGCCAACGGTGCAATTCAATTTCAATCGATCCTCCCCAATCAGTTTGTTGTGAGGGCTCACATGACTCCTGAAAGGATAGCTTGCTTGGCATTCCACTTTATTTGTGGGATACCATTTGGAGATTTATTCCGATTACCTGTATTGACTTGCTTTCTTTGATGGTGCCAGCTCGAGAGATCTCTGGGTTTCTTATTTCTTTAGTTGTTATTACTTCGGATCTTTATTCGTGTGGTAGACCTCTTGATCCCTTTATCTTTCCCGCATTTTACCACTTTCTTAGCTGGAAGACCTCGATAGGAGGCAATGTTTTCTTTTGTTTGTTTACTTTTGTGCCCAAAGACCTCCAAAAGGAGGCACCAGTCCTAATAACCTCCACGAAGAGGCAATTGACGGATAAAAGGGATTAGTAATCAATCCCCCGTTATTCAGTGTGTCGTTCTTTATGCCCGCACTACGTGCTGATGCTTCAGAACAAAAGCCCAAGATCTTTTGTCCGGTCAGTCAGTGGAGAGGGTTCCACCTTTCTGAATCCCCACTTTTTGTCATGAGCTCACCCTGTCCAGGGTTAAGAGCTATGAGGTCTTATCCTCATTACCCTTTTGATCTGCTCACCCTGACGTTCAATGTCAGTGGTTAAGAGCCCATTTGATTACCTATTCCATGGCTTGTTTGTCGAGGTTGATATGACCCCTCTTGACTAAAGCCCTACCCATGTAGGTTTGAGCCCCCTTGGTGGCATTTTACTTTATGCATGTTTGTTTTGTATGGTGTGATCGTCTCCCCATAGGATTGCTAGGCTTCGTATAGTCTCTCGTTTCCATGTCAATTAAGGTAACACTGTTCCTTCGTCTAGGACTTCCTTTTTTGCATGAGCATTCCTAAAACCCAAACAAACTCATTGATTTTTCTTCTCCTAAGAACACGTTAACTCCTTCTACTACAGGCGAGTAAGTCTCCAAAGGTTGAGCATCCGGTAGATTGCGTAGTAACGTCGTTCATCTAAAAAACACAACCCTTAACCCGTAGTTAGCCGAACTACGGCTTGCTCTGATTCTCATTCCAGATGAGATACGTAGGCATAAGACGCGATGTCTTAGCGAGCACACTCCTCTTTAACCCATAGGTAGCTGAGCTACGAAGACTCTGATTCTCATATTCATATGAGATACGTATGCAGTGGATGCGACATCCGTGCGAGTCATTTTCTTTTGACCCCTTTTTAGTAAATAGTACATTAGATAAACCCACACCCTTTAGACAAGAACAACAAGAGTGGATCCCGTAGAGTACTACGGATGCGTAGGGGTGCTAATACCTTCCCTTCGCATAATCGACTCCCGAACCCAAGACATGGTTGCGAGACCTTGTCTTTTCCTTTCCTTTTTCCAGGTTTACTTCGAGCGTTTCCTTTCCCTCCTTTGGGATGAATAACGCGCGGTGGCGACTCTTCTGTCATTTCTTTCTCGCCGGTTGTTTTTTCGCATCTCCTTTTTCAGGTTGCGACAGCTGGCGACTCTGCTGGGGACCCTGGTTTCCCTGAGCGAGTCCCTCCTAGCTTTTGTAGGTTGTTTGTTTATTGGGTGTTCATTCTTTTGTACAGTTATTTATTTTTCAGCATTTACCTGCTTCATTGCATTGTGTGCATATCATTGTTGTATTTGTTGGCTCTGCTGTTGGTTTGTTTGTTTGTTGGGATGGGGTGTTCTATGAGAGATAAGCCTATTACCCAGGCTTGAGTGTACACACAGGTTTTAGAGTGGATAGTCATGAGGCTTGCGTGGCGTGTTGCTACGTTAAGTCGTTCATGAAGACCCACATCCAGACGAGGTTTCTTTTGGATATATTTTGTCCTATGGGTGTTCCATAACGGCAGATGTTCCTCTAGAAATCGTCGACTCTGGTGACCATTTCCCGAGAACTCAGTCGAGGCCTCTCCTCCGAGACGTGATTATGTTAACTCTGGTGGGCGCATTCTCGCTGATCAATCCGAGGACCCCGAGACTGGGAACTTGCTATTAGGATGTCCTGTTGAGGGGAGCCAGTGGAGGTCTTTTATCCCGTAATAATGCCAAACCTTCAGTGGTAAACGTATTATTCTCGACCGAAGGGCCAAAGTTGACAAACTTCTGTTCTTAGAACCTACTAGTGAGGGGCGGGCTAAATTCAGGAAACCTTAACCTCCAACCAACCCGGTTTTCTGGAGCAAAGCTTTGATCTTGTATTATATTCTTCAGTGGGTTTCTCTTCAGACAGTGCAACCCGACAGATGTTCAAGCAGATACAGCAATCCTGATTCCCATGTCACATCATTGCATCACGTCATTTTGCATTCATATCATTTAACACATGTTTATCTATTTCTAGGGGGGTTTACATCTTCCTCTTGATTCCGGTCGGGGTTTCTCTGGTTCTCTTAAGATGGATATTGGCATAAAGAGACATGTCGCCTACAAGTTTCCTGTGGTCTGTTTGGATCCTATTCAACAACTGATGAAGTTAATGGATCCTGATTCTCTAGAAGGATTCCGAAAGGATTACGGTTTGATTCTATGTTTCGTCACGGTTCTTTCCAAAGATCAACACGATGCTCTCTTTACATTGTTGCAGTTCTATGATCCTCCATTGAGGTGTTTCGCATTCCCGGATTACATTCTGGTCCCTACTTTGGAGGAGGTTGCTAGTTTTCTCAGAATTCCTATCAAGCCGCAGTTGCTATTCTACAGTTCCGAGTTTCTGCCCGATCTCAGCATGGTTGCTTCAACCACATATTTGGGGGAATCAGTCTTGAAGGCTAAGATGTGTCAGAAGGGAGAAGTTAATGGTTTTCATCTGAGTTTCTTACTGGGAGAAGCAAAGAAGAAGCTTGAAGATGGTGACCAGAGGGGTTTCAATGCTGTGTTGGCTCTTTGTGTGTATGGGATCGTCCTGTTTCCTAATATGGCGAAATTTGTGGACGTAGACGCCATACGCCTCTTCATGTTGGGAAATCCAATGCCGACCTTGTTGGGAGATTTCTTTCATTTAGTGCATCACATGAATGAGAATAGAAAAGGAGGAGTGGTGAATTGTTGTGCACCCTTGTTTCATAAGTGGTTCAGTTCCCACCTGCCCAAGTCAGGAGCGTTCGTGATGTCAAGGACTTGTTGAGTTGGTCGAAGAGATTGATGGGGATAAGAGCTAAAGATATTTCTTGGTGGTCAGACCGGGGCTTTCTTGGGGCGGATATTATTCACAGTTGTGGGAACTTCCCGAATGTACCGTTGGTAGGAAGAAGAGGAGGTATCAACTATAATCCTTCTCTGGCAGTCAGACAGTTTGGATATGCTTTAAGAACTCCGCCTTTGGAAAAGGATGTGGAAGAATCTCTGTTTTCCATTCTTCATCTGATCTGACTGTATCCCGTAAGGCAGCTGAGGCTTGGCTCAAGGTGATCAAGAGAGGAAGGAATGTGCTTGGAAAAGGAGATTGCAGGACTTACCCTTAGTATGAAGATTGGCTTCAAGGAAGAGTCGAAGAGTTTGGTCTGCCATTTCCTATTGAGGAACCTTTGTATCCACCTACTCCTAAGCAGTCAACAATGGTGAACCGAGAAGAGTATGACAAATTGAAAAATGCCATGGAGGAGCTTCAATATGAAAACTCGGAGTTAAGTGTGAAGCTGCAAGACTGTATGCATCAATTCCATGAGGCGGAATATCAGAAGAGGGAAGCCGTCAGATTGCAAGGGGAAGTAGAGAGGAAATTAGTTGTGGAGGTGGATTTCTTCAGGAAGACAGACAAAGCCTTGAGATCATCCAGTTCTGAGTTGAGGCGAGTCAAACAGCAGTTAGCAGATGCTCATGGTAAGTTAGCTGGTTGGCAAGAGCAATGGGATACATTTTTAGCTTCTCGGAAGGCAAAAGAGGAGGAGACGGTGGTCCAATTGACTGGTCAGATGGAGAAGTTGAAGATCCTGCTGAGGGAGAAGAACCATGAGCTGCTGTGCGCCCGTTCAACCAATGGCTATATCACAGATCAGTTCAACAAAGCTCAAGGACAGATTGAGGAACTCAAAGTGCTGGCAGGTTTGAAGAAATCCAGACTTGAAGAGGTATTCGGAGAAGATGATGGGAATTACTACAGAGAGCACATCAATGAGTTGGATGGAGTTATTCACAGGAGGAATCTGCTTATCCGGCGTTTGACAGAATCTCCAGATCATCCTGACACAGTGGCACTACTGGCTGAAGTGAGGAGCAGTCCTTATGGGTTGTATACAGGAGGCTGATTCCTGATTTTTGTTCCTCTCTTTACTTATCGTGTTGTTGCTTTGCAGTGATGATCCACAAGCTTGTTGTGGAAATCCTCTCTTGATGTACTGTTGGCTAAGGCCCTTCTCCTTGGATTCATTTATATGATGGTTTTATTTTATTGCATCTTGATCTCAGAAGTTTATCTACGACTCGATCTTCTTGCACTATTTACCTACTGTGAGACTGGAATCAAGGGGGTAGAATACCCATTGGAATCGATAAACATGTCATTGCATTTGCATAGTCATTAGCACGTCTTGCATAACAGGTACCGCTGCAGTGGTCTCAGTTTATTTGGTGTTCCACTAGTAGGATAGCTGACTCAGGCATTCACCGGTACGGTACCCGTAGAAACCACCAGAGAGTAATGGAAAGCCTACAAGCAGAGCTCGCCGAGATGAAGATCCGCATGAACCAATTCATGGATGTGGTTCAAGGGGTGGCTCAGGGACAGCAAGAGCTCAGGCAGATGATGTAGAGGAATCCCGCCACTACTCAACCAGAGACGTTGACAGATCCTCCAGCTGGAGAGGTTAACGGACCCAGTGGACCGGGGCCTACCCTGATCCTACATGTCACCTCCGGTCAACAACCCGTCCATGATGACCAGGAGGATCAGTTCCCCTTGCTTCAGGAAGACTTTGGAATGAGTCATGGTATGGACCCTATGTTTCGGAGACTGGAAGAGAGGTTGAAGGCAGTGGAAGGACAGAATCCTCTAGGAGTAGACGTTGCTGACTTGGGATTGGTCCCAGGCGTGAGGGTGCCACCGAAATTCAAGGTCCCGATATTCGACAAATACAGCGGCAACTCTTGCCCGAAGACCCATGTGCAAGCCTACTTCCGTAAAATGGTTGCATACTCTGACGATGAAAAGTTGCTTATGTACTTTTTCCAGGATAGCCTAGCTGGGGCATCCCTAGAATGGTATATGAGGCTGGACAGATCCCACATCCGCTGCTGGAGGGATTTGGTTGAGGCTTTCATGAATCAGTATTAGTATAATACATACATGGCTCCGGACAGAACTCAACTTCAGAATTTGTCTCTTAAAGGCAATGAGTGCTTCAGGGAATACGCTCAACGCTGGAGGGAGACAGCTTCCCGTGTTCAACCTCCTATGTTGGAGAAGGAAATGGCTAACATGTTCATGAACACTCTGCCCGGACCTTATTTGGAGTGCCTGGTGGGTTGCAATGCCTCCAACTTTGCTGATGTAGTCTCTACCGGAGAGAGGGTGGAGAATTACCTGAAGACATACAAGACCCAGAGTGGAGGTGGATCTTCATCAGGGGTGAAGAAGTCGTTCATTCAGGGACAGAAGAGGAGAGAAGGGGATGCAAGTGCCATATCTTCTTATCAGAATAGGGATAACCGGAGGAATAACTTTCAGAACTATCATCAGCAACCGTATGTTACGGCTGTGACCATTCCAGCTGCAGCACCACTACAATAACAACAACCCCAGCGTCAACCAGCTCAGTACCAACCACAACAACCGGGTAACAAACCCGCTTATCAACAGAGGCAAAGGATGATGGACCGGCGTTTCGACACTCTTCCAATGTCGTACGCTCAGCTACTTTCTAGTCTTCAACAACTACAACTTGTGCAGTTACACACTCTGGCTCCTCCCGTTGGTAGACTTCCGATGGGTTACGACGCCAACGCTAGGTGTAGCTTCCACTCTGGGGCACCTGGCCACAATATTGAGAACTGCAAAGCTTTTAAGCACGTAGTTCAGGACCTCATAGATTCAAAGGCCATCGACCTTGCACCGGCTCCGAATGTCATCAACAATCTCATGCCCCAACATGGTGGTGCAAATGTTAATATGATGGAAGGGGAAGCCAGATCCGTCAAAAATACGTTGAAGCTGAAGACTCCGTTGTCGGATATCAAGGGATACTTGTTGAAGGCCGATGTTTTCCCCGGTTGTGGGAAGGGTTGTTTGGATTGTGCTATTCATAGTGGAGGTTGTTTGAAGCTACAGCAGGGTATCCAGGTCTTGCTCGACAAAGGTATCCTCCAGGTTGAAGATTTGTCTATCCAAGAGTCTGCGGAAGGGGTTGAGGAAGAAGTGTTTGAAGATGCTACTGATGAATTCGCAGATGTTGTTCCTACTGATTCTGTAATCCATGATGGTGTATTTACTTTTTCCAATGTGGTTGATTCTGATGTAATTGAACTTGATTCCGATGTTTCGGATGCTTGCATTTCAATGAATGAGATTTCAGAATATGACTATGATGTTGCTACTATCACCATTTTCTACCCAACTAATCAGATCAATGTACCAGAAGCGCAACCGGTGCCACCAGCGCGACCGTCCACTATGACTATCACAACCCCTGGTCCTTTACCTTTCACCAGCGAAAGGGCCATTCCTTGGCATTATGGGGGGAGTGTGTACACGCACGATCATGGGGCAGAACGGCCACTAAAGGTAGAAGAAGGTCAGAAGTCTGAACTTGAAGTTGAAGGTCCCGCAGTGGACAATGTTGGTGGAATCGGGCGATTCACCAGGAGTGGTAGACTGTTCTCACCACCCGTTACCCAAACTGATAGTGCGAATGCTGCGGCGAAAGCCAAAGGCAAGTAAGTCGTGAATGAGGATGCCTCTACACCTCAGGCTAGTTCTGAGCCCACTTTTGCGAAGGATGTGGACGAGCTCTTGAGGATCATAAAGAAAAGTGACTACAAGGTAGTCGATCAGTTGATTCAGAATCCATCCAGGATATCCATTCTCTCACTCCTATTGTGTTCGGAGGCGCATAGGGAGGCACTGCTGAAAGTCCTAAATGCTGCATATGTGCCTCAGGAGATCTCAGTGAACCAACTGGAAGGAATCGCTGCAAATGTTCATGCAAGCAACAGGTTGGGTTTTACTGATTCTGACTTAACACCAGCTGGACGCAACCATAACAAGGTTTTGCACATCTCGATAGAATGCAAAGACACCGTGTTATCTCATGTTCTGATGGACACAAGTTCCTCTCTCAATGTGCTACCCAAGAGAGCCCTGTCAAGGTTAGAAGTAGAGGGTTTGGCCCTGAAGCCTTCAGATCTTATTGTGAGAGCCTTTGATGGTTCTAAGAGGTCGGTGTTCGGAGAGGTAGAATTGCCAATTCTGATTGGATCACAAACCTTCAACACTGTCTTCTATGTGATGGATATCAGTCCTTCCTATAGTTGCCTGCTGGGTCGTCCTTAGATCCACAACACTGGGGCAGTCTCTTCAACTTTACATCAGAAGATTAAATTCCCAGTCAATGGAAGGATTATCACCGTCTGTGGTGAGGAGGATATTCTGGTCAGTAACCTGTCTACATTCAAGTATGTAGAGGTAAAAGGTGAATTTCATGAGACCTTATGCCAGGCCTTTGAGGCAGTTCAGATCAAGGATGCAGCTCTGGTGGAAGAAGTTAAAGTGGGTGCCTCTATCTCATCCTTCAAGCAGGCACTGGCCTTGGTGGATTCGGGTGTTGCCCCCGGTTGGGGACATCTGTTGATGTTACCAATGAAAGAAGACAAGTTCGGGATTGGGTATCAGCCAGCTCTGACTTCTACAACTTCAACACTTCAGACTCGTCAGGGGCCGATTACTTTCTCCAGCGCTGGCGTCATTCAGTATGGCCAGGTCTCTGCGGTCAACGATGAAGATGAGGATAGCGATTGCGACATCGATAACTGGGTGCGTCCGAGGATCCCAGGTGAAGTCATCAACAATTGGTCTTCTGAGGAGATTGTCCAAGTCACTTTTCTGAAGGAGTAATTTTCTTTGTTTATTCATGCATATCCAAGTCTTACGTTCCGCCCAGGGCGTAATGACTCATTGTAGGGCTCATCTATGTGGATACTTGCATTTTTTATCATCAATAAAGGACGTCTTTTTGAATTCAAATATTTCGTTCACTGTCTTTCCATTTTTGCAGTTTTCAAAAATCAAAAAATATATTTGGCAATGTTTTGTTTAGTTTTCATTCCTTGTTCACACTCATAAGCACATACCATCACTCATGCAGATGCACATCACCGGATCCTATTGATAACGATTCTGTTATGGCTCGCTTCGACTTTGAAAATCCAATCTTTCAAGCTGAAGAAGAGGGTGATGAAGACTGTGAACTCCCTGAAGAACTTACCAGGCTATTAAAACAGGAGGAAAGGGTCATTCAACCGCATCAAGAGTCTGTTGAAGTGATTAATCTCGGCACCGAGGACGCCAAGAGAGAAATCAAGATAGGGGTTGCTTTGGAAGATAATGTGAAGAAAGGGACGATTGAATTGCTGCAAGAATATGTTGACATCTTCGCTTGGTCTTATCAGGACATGCTAGGGCTTGACACAGATATTGTGGTACACCGTTTGCCTCTCAAAGAAGGTTGTCCTCCGGTCAAGCAGAAGCTCAGAAGAACAACACCAGAGATGGCTGTCAAGATAAAGGAAGAAGTGCAAAAAACAGTTGGATGCAAGGTTTCTAGCAGTCACAAATTATCCGCCATGGGTTGCAAATATCATTCCAGTACCTAAGAAGGATGGAAAGGTACGGATGTGTGTTGACTACCGGGATCTGAACAGAGCTAGTCCTAAAGATGATTTCCCATTACCTCACATCGACGTTTTGGTGGATAACACAGCTCAGTTCTCGGTATTCTCCTTCATGGATGGCTTTTCTGGCTATAATCAAATTAAGATGGCACCAGAAGACATGGAGAAGACAACATTCATAACCCCATGGGGCACCTTCTGCTACAAGGTGATGCCGTTTGGTCTGAAAAATGCCGGAGCAACATATCAACGAGCGATGGTGACTCTTTTCCATGATATGATTCATCATGAAATCGAGGTTTATGTTGATGATATGATTGCCAAATCTCAGACGGAAGAAGAACATTTGGTGAATTTGCAGAAATTGTTTGAGCGTTTGAGAAAATTCAAGCTGAGGCTTAATCCGAACAAGTGTACTTTTGGGGTGAGATCTGGAAAATTACTAGGTTTTATTGTTAGTGAAAAAGGGATTGAGGTGGATCCGGCCAAAGTGAAAGCGATACAGGAAATGCCTGAGCCAAGAACAGAGAAACAAGTCTGTGGTTTCTTAGGGAGGTTGAACTACATTGCAAGGTTCATCTCTCACCTAACAGCCACGTGCGAGCCAATATTCAAATTGCTGAGAAAAGATCAGGCTATCAGGTGGAATGATGATTGCCAAAGGGCTTTCGAGAAGATAAAAGAGTATTTGCAGAATCCTCCTATCCTTATGCCTCCGGTCCCAGAGAGACCGCTGATTATGTATTTGATAGTACTAGACAATTCCATGGGTTGTGTTCTCGATCAACACGACGAGACAGGTAGGAAAGAGCATGCCATCTACTACCTGAGTAAGAAATTCACAGATTGCGAGTCGAGATACTCGATGCTTGAAAAGACATGTTGTGCACTTGTATGGGCTGCTAAGCGTTTGAGACAATACATGTTGTCTCACACAACCTTATTGATCTCCAAGATGGATCCAGTCAAGTACATATTCGAGAAGCCAGCTCTCACCGGAAGGGTTGCTCGTTGGCAAATGGTACTGACAGAGTACGATATCCAGTATACATCCTAGAAAGCCATCAAAGGGAGTATTCTGTCAGACTATCTTGCTCAGCAGCCGATTGATGATTATGAGCCGATGAAGTTTGATTTTCCAGATGAAGACATCATGTTCCTCAAGATGAAAGACTGTGAAGAGCCAGTTATTGAGGAGGGACCTGATCCAGACGAAAAGTGGACTTTGTTGTTTGATGGGGCTGTCAATGCCAGAGGAAGTGGAATTGGCGCTGTCATTACTACTCCGAAAGGTGCCCACATGCCTTTCACCGCTCGTCTGACTTTTGAGTGCACAAATAATGAAGCTGAGTATGAAGCTTGTATCTTGGGTATTGAGCAAGCCATTGATTTGAGAATCAAGACTCTGGACATCTTCGGAGATTCAGCTCTAGTGATCAATCAAGTGAATGGTGATTGGAACACCCTCCAGCCCGATCTGGTCCCTTACAGAGATTACACGAGAAGACTATTGACTTTCTTCACAACAGTAAAGCTGTATCACATACCTCGTGATAAGAACCAGATGGCAGATGCTCTTGCCACTCTATCCTCCATGATCAACGTGATTCGGTGGAACCATGCTCCCAGGATCGATGTGATACGCCTCACAGGGCCGCGTATGTGTTTGCTGCTGAATTGGTAGTTGACGACAAGCCCCGGTATCACGACATCAAGCGCTTTCTGAAGAATCAAGAGTACCCTGCAGGGGCATCCAACAATGATAGAAAGACTTTGAGAAGATTGGCGGGCAGTTTCTTCTTGAACAAAGACGATGTGCTGTATAAGAGGAACTTTGACATGGTTTTGCTCAGATGCATGGATAGACACGAAGCAGACATGTTAATGTAGGAAGTTCATGAAGGCTCCTTTGGTACTCATGCCGGCGGACATGCAATGGCTAAGAAATTGTTGAGAGCGGGTTATTACTGGATGACCATGGAATCTGATTGTTTCAAATATGCTCGGAAGTGTCATAAATGCCAGATTTATGCTGATAAGGTACATGTGCCGCCAAATCCTTTGAATGTGATGTCTTCGCCGTGGCCTTTTGCTATGTGGGGCATCGATATGATTGGAAAGATTGAGCCGACTGCCTCCAATGGGCATCGCTTCATCCTTGTTGCCATCGACTATTTCACCAAGTGGGTCAAAGCAGCATCATTCGCGAATGTCACCAAACATGTGGTTGCCCGATTCATTAAGAGAGAAATCATTTGTCGCTATGAGATTCCCGAAAGAATCATTACTGATAATGGTTCTAATCTCAACAACAAAATGATGAAGGAGTTGTGCCAGAACTTCAACATTCAGCATCACAATTCTTCCCCTTACCGCCCTAAGATGAACGGTGTTGTTGAGGCGGCAAATAAGAACATAAAGAAGATTGTGCAGAAGATGGTCGTTACGTACATAGATTGGCATGAGATGCTACCCTTTGCCTTGCATGGGTACCGTACTTCAGTACGTACATCGATCGGGGCAACCCCTTACTCCCTTGTGTATGGTATAGAAGCAGTCCTACCTGTTGAAGTGGAGATTCCTTCTCTAAGAGTCCCGTTAGATGTCAAGTTAGACGAAGCTGAATGGATTCGGACAAGGTTCAATGAGTTGAGTCTTATCGAAGAGAAGCGAATGGCAACCATTTGTCATGGGCAGTTGTATCAGAGTCGGATGAAGAGAGCCTTTGATCAAAAAGTGCGTCCTCGATGCTTCCAGGTCGGAGATTTGGTGTTGAAAAGGATCCTTCCTCCTCAGACAAATCACAGGGGCAACTGGACTCCTAACTATGATGGACCGTATATTATCACCAAGGTTTTTGATGGTGGGGCCTTAATGCTTGCAACTATGGATGGTGAAAACTTCACTTCCCCTGTGAACTCAGACGCAGTTAAAAAATACTTCGCATAAAATAGACCCGCTGGACAGTAAAAAGAATAGTCCAGGCAAAAATGGGCATCCCGACGAACCAAGAAAATGAAAAGGTTCGGGCAAAAATTAGGGATTAAAAATGAAAAGATCGTACACCTGGTAAGTTGAAAACCTGAAAAGACAACTTAGGCAAAAATGGGTATCCCAGTGGATTGAAAACCCGAAAAGGGCGATCCAGGCAAAAGTTAGGGATTAAACGAATGACTGCGTTCTGAGTAGTTCTGAATCTCATCTCGTGTCAATGACTGGAAACTTTTGAAGGATAGGAAACAATCCAATCACTCTTTTCAGAAAGCTGATCATCTGGAGGATCTTGAAGACGAGCAAGTCATAGCAGAATTGGAACCTAATAGAAATCCATTTCACATTGCCATTAGATTAATTTCTGTTTTTATCTTTTGTGCGATTACCTCTTTCCAGGGATTTCTTCCTGATGTAAATGCCTATTCAGAGGCCATTCAATCAATAAAATCATGTTATTCAGTACATTTCTGTGTTCATTTTCATTCTACGGTTTTGTTTGCAAAAATGACGTCCGAATTTTTGATAAACATTACATCATGAAACATAAGAGCTTTACAGGTACATGCTTAATAAACATTTAAAATTGCTGTAAATGTTAAGTGCTTTAGATCGTCTATTTAGAACAGGTACCCTCGGGGCATTTCTTTAAGGTTCTCAGCCGATGATCGCGAATGTTTTCCCCCAACAGTCGAAGTTGGTATCTTATCCTTGTAGAGCTGATCAGAGCATTGGATTCTTCGATCCCCAGCAGGCTCTCACTGTTGTACCTCCCCCAAGCGGTTGTTTCAGAATATACACTCCCCAATAGAGTTGACAGTGCCAGACTATATATCCCCAGTAGAGTTGACAGTGCCAGACTATATATCCCCAGCGGAGTTGACAGTGCCAGACTGTATCTTCCCAGCAGAAGCGGCTGCTCCTCAGGGTTCGATGCCAGATCGATGATCTCGACGCCAGATCCATGGTCTCTTTCCTTGAAGCAGAATCTTGGTACCGTATCGGTGTTTGCTTCCCCTGCTAAGTCGTCTCTCTCGCAGATTATGGTTGCTAGAACCACTATCGCTTTCCCCAATAGTAGGTTTTCAGTGTCGTTCTCTCCCCAGTCAGAGTCTCGGTATTTCGTCATTGCTAGAACACCGTGTGGCGGGTCATTTCCCCACAAAGTTCTTGCGCTGTGCATCTCCAACAGCCTTTCCAGGGTCCAGAAGATGGTGATCATTTCCCTAGCAGATTCCCTTGCCTCGGCTTGGCATTCTACCCAGCATTTCGCATCCCTGCATGTAGAATCATATTGCATTGCATCCTCCCAAATCGCGTAGCATTTCCATTTTCATGGAGCATTACGCCATTGAAAAATTCAAACATACGCATGTAAGTATAAAACATTCTCGGTATCCCAAGTGATAAGCCAGAAGTTGTTTCCAGTACTCAGACTGAAGATTGTTCATGACTTACCTTTATTATCCCCAGCAAGTGTCATTGGCCCATGCGCCGCCTCTATTATCTTTCCTTATTTCTGTCGATGCTGACAAGCATGAAGTTTCCGGTATTCAGACCGAAGTGGCGTTCAGGCCAGTTTTCTGATGTTCAGATCGAAGAAGTTTCCGACATTCAGGTCGATGCAACTTGTGGCATTCAGGCCAGTTTCCGATATTCAAACCGAAGTGGCGTTCAGGCCAGTTTTCCGATGTTCAGATCGAAGAAGTTTCTGACGTTCAGGTCGATGCAACTTGCGGCATTTAAGCCAATTTTCTGATGTTCAGATCGAAGAAGTTTCCGACATTCAGGTCAATGCAACTTGTGGCATTCAGGCCAGTTTCCGGTATTCAGATCGAAGAAGTTTCCGACATTCAGGTCAATGCAACTTGTGGCATTCAGGTCAGTTTCTGGTATTCAGACCGAAGTGGCATTCAGGCCAGTTTCCGGTATTCAGACCGAAGTGGCATTCAGGCCAGTTTCTGGTATTCAAACCGAAGTGGCGTTCAGGTCAGTTTTCCGATGTTCAGATCGAAGAAGTTTCTGACGTTCAGGTCGATGCAACTTGTGGCATTCAGGCCAGTTTCCGGTATTCATACCGAAGTGGCATTCAGACCAGTTTCCGGTATTCAGACCGAAGTGGCATTCAGGCCAGTTTCCGGTATTCAGACCGAAGTGGCGTTCAGGCCAGTTTTCCGATGTTCAGATCGAAGAAGATTCTGACGTTCAGGTCGATGCAACTTACGACATTCAGGCCAGTTTTCTGATGTTCAGATCGAAGAAGTTTCCGACATTCAGGTCGATGCAACTTGTGGCATTCAGGCCAGTTTCCGGTATTCAGACCGAAGTGGCATTCAGGCCAGTTTCTGGTATTCAGATCGAAGTGGCGTTCAGGCCAGTTTTCCGATGTTCAGATCGAAGAAGTTTCCGACATTCAGGTCGCCACAACTTGTGGCATTCAGGCCAGCCTCTCGGTGTTCAGACCGATATTAATAATCTCATATCTTCCGATGTTCAGATCGAAGTCATTTCCAGTATTCAGACTGATGAGCGGCATTCAGGCCATGGTTATTTCTATGTTACCATTTATTTTGGTATCCAGGTTAACATTCTTTTTCGGTATTCAGACTGACTCTCACCGTACCAGACGGATTCTTCTTTCAAGACCACCTCTTTGCCGATTCTGACAGGCATTGTTACTTCACTTCACTTCAGTGCAAATTTTCGGGCTTTTATTGTATTCAATCCCTTGATACCTCGAAAGTGAGAAAGCCGCTGCTATCTTCTTTTCGGGTCTCCAGTTGATTGAATAGGGGCAACTGTAATACCTCAAAATTTGCCCCCCTCATTCATGCATTCATTTTTAGGTCATTTAACATTTCATATTGCATTTCATCATGTCAATCGGAATTAGATCCAAGAAGCTTAAATATCATCCAAGACACTTTGTAGGTCCTATCTGGGTGATCAGTCAACACAAGGGAATGGCTTGAGATACTTCCAACATGTTCAAATGGGGTCTATTCATCAGTCAAAACGTTAATCTTGAAGGAGCAAAACTTTGTTCATGAGCTGTCATGCTCGCTAGGTGAGCAGAATGGGTCGCCTAGCGAGTCCCAAGAAAAGCCACCAGAATCACCTACGCTCAAAGGAATTTCTTGAACTGTCATGCTCGCTAGGCGAAGCCCACGCGTTTTGAAAATAAAAAATAAAATAAATAAAATAAATAAACAAAAAAACAAAAAAAACAAAAATAAATAAATAAATAAATAAATTAATAAATAAATAAATAAATAAAATATAACAGAAAAATCTTGGACTTGGACCTCTCTCATTTGAGCCCACAAAGCCACGAAAATCAGGTTATAAATTCTATAAAAAAAATCAGTGGAAAAACCCTGGAGAGATTCTAACTAATTCAGAGCAACCTTCAGAGACTGAAGGGAACTCATCTGCAAAGAACCAATTCCCTCTCATATAAACCCTAAGATTGTTCTGCAAAGCCAACGGTGCAATTCAATTTCAATCGATCCTCCCCAATCAGTTTTTTGTGAGGGCTCACATGACTCCTGAAAGGATAGCTTGCTTGGCATTCCACTTTATTTGTGGGATACCATTTGGAGATTTATTCCGATTACCTGTATTGACTTGCTTTCTTTGATGGTGCCAGCTCGAGAGATCTCTGGGTTTCTTATTTCTTTAGCTGTTATTACTTCGGATCTTTATCCGTGTGGTAGACCTCTTGATCCCTTTATCTTTCCCGCATTTTACCACTTTCTTAGCTGGAAGACCTCGATAGGAGGCAATGTTTTCTTTTGTTTGTTTACTTTTGTGCCCAAAGACCTCCAAAAGGAGGCACCAGTGCTAAAGACGTCCACGAAGAGGCAATTGACGGATAAAAGGGATTAGTAATCAATCCCCCATTATTCAGTGTGTCGTTCTTTATGCTCGCACTACGTGCTGATGCTTCAGAACAAAAGCCCAAGATCTTTTGTCCGGTCAGTCAGTGGAGAGGGTTCCACCTTTCTGAATCCCCACTTTTTGTCATGAGCTCACCCTGTCCAGGGTTAAGAGCTATGAGGTCTTATCCTCATTACCCTTTTGATCTGCTCACCCTGACGTTCAATGTCAGTGGTTAAGAGCCAATTTGATTACCTATTCCATGGCTTGTTTGTCGAGGTTGATATGACCCCTCTTGAGTAAAGCCCTACCCATATAGGTTTGAGCCCCCTTGGTGGAATTTTACTTTATGCATGTTTGTTTTGTATGGTGTGATCGTCTCCCCATAGGATTGCTAGGCTTCGTATAGTCTCTCGTTTGCATGTCAATTAAGGTAGCACTGTTCCTTCGTCTAGGACTTCCTTTTTTGCATGAGCATTCCTAAAACCCAAACAAACTCATTGATTTTTCTTCTCCTAAGAACACGTTAACTCCTTCTACTACAGGCGAGTAAGTCTCCAAAGGTCGAGCATCCGGTAGATTGCGTAGTAACATCGTTCATCTAAAAAACACAACCCTTAACCCGTAGTTAGCCGAACTACGGCTTGCTCTGATTCTCATTCCAGATGAGATACGTAGGCATAAGACGCGATGTCTTAGCGAGCACACTCCTCTTTAACCCATAGGTAGCCGAGCTACGAAGACTCTGATTCTCATATTCAGATGAGATACGTATGCAGTGGATGCGACATCCGTGCGAGTCATTTTCTTTTGACCCCTTTTTAGTAAATAGTACATTAGTTAAACCCACACCCTTTAGACAAGAACAACAAGATTGGATCCTGTAGAGTACTACGGATGCGTAGGGGTGCTAATACCTTCCCTTCGCATAATCGACTCTCGAACCCAAGATTTGGTTGTGAGACCTTGTCTTTTCCTTTCCTTTTTCCAGGTTTACTTCGAGCGTTTCCTTTCCCTCCTTTGGGATGAATAACGTGCGGTGGCGACTCTTCTGTTATTTCTTTCTTGCCGGTTGTTTTTTCGCATCTCCTTTTTCAGGTTGCGACAGTTATGATATCATTTTTAATCAAAAGTCTTGTAAGTCTGTCAGTCAGAAAGATGGTACAATCCTTTTTAACGGAAAGAGAAAGAACAACATTTATAAAATTAGACTTTCTGATATTGAGAATCAAAATGTAAAATGTCTAATGTTTGTTGACGAGGAGCAATGGGTATGGCATGGACGTTTGGGCCATGTTAGCATGTGAAGGATTTCTCAGCTAAATAAGCTTAGATTAATCAAAGGTCTACCCAACCTGAAGTTTTCTTCAGATGCTCTTTGTGAAGCATGTCAGAAAGGTAAGTTTTCTAAAACATCCTTCAAAGAGAAAACTGTTGTTTCTACCTTTAGACTGTTAGAACTTTTGCATATTGATTTGTTTGGACCAATGAAAACTGCCTCTATCAGTGGAAAGAAGTATGGATTGGTCATCATTGATGGCTATAGTCATTGGACATGGGTAAATTTCTTGAAACACAAGGATGAGTCACACTTTGTGTTCTCTACCTTCTGCTCACTAGTGCAAATAGAAATGAACTGCAAAATAGTCAAAGTCAAAAGTGATCATGGTGGCGAATTTGAAAATAAACATTTTGAAAATCTTTTTGATTCAAATGGTATTTCCCATTATTTCACCCTTTTGACTGTGAATGTTTTATGTTGAACACTAAAGAGAATCTTGGCAAGTTTGATTCTAAAGCACAAAAGTGTTTATTGTTAGGGTATTCTTAATGCTCAAAAGGCTACAAAATCTTTAACAGTGAAACACGAATTATTGAAGAATCAATTCATGTTATATTCAATGATAAGCTTGACCTTGAAAAGTTAAAGCTAGTTGAGAAATTTGCAGATCTAAAGATCAATTTTTCAGAATCCAAAGATACTGATTCTAAAGAAAAAGACTCGGAATGCAAAGCTAAAGAATTTGAAGATACGACTCAACCAGAACTTGTCGTTGGTCAAACTCATCAGAAGAAAAGTAGATCAATAACCCCTCATTATGAAGAATTGATTCTGGGAGATAAAAATGCTCCTATCAGAACTAGATATTCATTCAAACCTTCTGAAGAGACTCTTCTAGGTTTGGTATCTCTGATAGAACCCACATCTATTAATGAAGTTCTTTTGGATAATGAGTGGATTTTGGCTATGTAAGAAGAACTTAATCAATTCACCAGAAATGACGTTTAGGATCTTGTTTAGAAATCAACGGGTTTCCATTTCATTGGAACCATATGGGTCTTCAGAAGCAAGCTCAATGAGAAAGGTGAGGTTGTCAAAAAATAAGGCTCGACTGGTAGCACAAGTTTATAGTCAACAAGAAGGTTATATTATACATAAACATTTGCTAGAGTTGCCAGGTTAGAATTTATTCATCTTTTAATTTCGTTTGCAGTCAATCATAACATTATTCTTTATCAAATGGATGGTAAGAGTGCATTCTTAAATGGATATATTTCTGAAAAAGTATATGTGCAACAACCTCCTGTTTTTGAAATCTCTCAAAATCTTGACTTTGTTTTTAAATTGAAAAAGTCGTTATATGGTCTGAAGCAAGCTCCCATAGCTTGGTATGATAGACTAAGTAACTTCCTTTTGGAAAATTATTTTACTAGAGAGAAAGTAGACACAACTCTCTTTTGCAAAACCTTTAAGAATGATATTCTGGTTGTGCAAATTTATGTTGATGATATTATTTTTGGTTCTGTTAATGCTTCGTTGTGCAAGGATTTTGCTAAGTAAAGGCAGGCAGAATTTGAAATGAGTCTGATGGGAGAACTCAAGTTCTTTCTAGGAATCCAGATTGATCAACTTCCAGAAGGAACATACATTTATCAGAGCAAATATAGAAAGGAACTTCTGAAGAAATTTAACTTGTTAGAATGTAAGCAAGCAAATACTCCAATGCATCCTACATGTATTCTGGAGAAAGAATAGGTGAGCAGTAAGGTAAATCGGAAGCTATTCAGAGGTATGATAGACTCTCTCTTTTATCTAACCGCTTTTATACCTGATATTTTATTTAGTGTCTACTTACGTGCTCACTCCAATCAGATCCTAGGGAGACTCACTTAACTGCTGTTAAGAGAATCTTTAGGTATCTGAAAGGTACTAATAACCTTGGTTTGTTTTATAGAAAATCAAGTGAATACAAATTAGTATGCTATTGTGATGCCGACTATGCTTGACACAGAATAGAAAGGAAAAGTACTTCTGGAAGTTGCCAATTTTTAGGAGATAACTTGATCTCATGGTCCAACAAGAGACAATCAACAATTGTGCTTTCAACAACCGAAGCTGAATATATTGCAGCTTCTGGATGCAACACTCAGATACCCTGGATGAAGAGTCAACTGAAAGATTATCAGATACCTGAGAGTAACATTCATATTCTCTGTAATAATACTTTTGCTATTTGTTTATCTAAGAATCCTATCTTGCATTATAGGGCTAAGCATATTGAAATTAAACATCACTTTTTACGTGACTATGTCTAGAAGGGTATTTTTCATCTAAAATTTGTTGATACAGACCATCAATTGACTGATATCTTTACAAAACCCCTTGCTGAAGATAAATTCGTGTTCATTCTGAAAAACTTATTTATGGATTTACATCTAGAATGAAAAGATGTATTTCACAATGTTTAATTCTTCATAATTCTAGATTAGATTCTGAGAATATTTTTGTTGACTCTGAAACATGAGCTTTCTGAAGTAAGAAAGTTTTAATGAATCATAAAGGTTCTGATCAGAAGCAATCTTATCAATTTGTCTTCCTGATTCTAAATAGTCGTTGCATTAAATGGTTGTCATATCATTTGATTTCATGTGGTTCTAAGTGGTGACAGTTGTCCCACTTTCTGAGCATATGTGATAAAAGCGTGACACGTTGGGTTTCACAATTCTTGGAATTAGGTTAATCTCTTATGCTTCTCCCCATGACTGCATATTTCCACCTTATCATCATTGCAATTTTTTATATAAACCCATTTCACTCACATTTTCATACCACGCACACAATATTCCCACACTTTCATCTTTCAAACCTAAAACACCTCTCTCTGTAATTGTTCTTCATCTCCTTCATCTTCTTCAATGGCTGCTCAACAACATATTCAACAACAACTCTCTCCCAGTCGCTTAATGGCTGATGAAAACAATCCATCATGGAAGGAATACCGAAATTAACTTTACACACTCTTGTCAACGAGTTAATGGTACTCTGCGAAACTATTATAGACTTCAAGAATTTGAAAGATAACGATTTCAATTTCTCTAAAACTCTGGAACTTCAAGGATGGAAAACCTTCTTTGAGAGACTAACTGGCCCTGTGTACCCAGTTTTGGTGAAGCATTTTTGGGTGCATGCCACTGGTGAAAAGGAAACAATAACTTCCTACGTCATGAACATGAAGATTGTCATAACTGAGAAATCCATTACTGATTTAATCTCTCACAATAGAAAAGGAAAAAGAATTCACGGTGCCAAAATCAATGCTAAAAGAGAATTTGTTATCACTCTGGTCATCTTTAAAACTGGAACTAACCTTGAGGACGATAAAAGTCCTAGTGCTAAGGATTTGATAAACAACCCAAAAGTTTGGTTCAAAATCATTCTTGGTTGCATTCATCACATGCCTAGAACCAACAATTATGACTATGTCAACACACGTAAGAAGTTCATGTTGTTCTTACTGGAGAAGGGTCTCAAGCTTGGACTTACATCCATCTTATTCAAGTTCATGAGGGATTCTATCAGAGAATCCATAACTGGTGGATCTTCGAAGAAGAACAAAAGCAAGTCCATCCCCAATGGAAGGCTGATTTATGACATTCTTGTTGAGAATGGTCTGGTAGATGACCTTATGGTTAGTGGTTTGACCAATGAACTTGTGAAAATGCTGGAAAGATCTTTAGGGGGAGAATCTCAAAAGCATGGGTCTCATTTCTAGATTTTTAAGGCCATATTTCATTCTCTCAAAGGATGATATATGTGGAACAAGGACACCAGTTGACAACTACCCAATATTCACCAAGATTGATCCTCCAGAAATTCTTATGGCATATTTGGAAAGCTGTCAGAAGGATGGAATTGAACCAATGATAGATCCTTTCAATCTACCTGAAATGTATCCGGATGTTCATCGGAAGAGGAAGAAGGAATCAAGAGGATAAGGATCTCCGAGCCTCAAAAGAAGAAGAAGAAGAAAATTGTTGTCTTTCTGGATGAAGATGAGGTACCTCTCAGTGAGCGCCATAAAGCCATGCTTCTAAAGGATACATCTGCAGTTGTCTAGCACACCTCAAAAGCTTCTGACACTACTTCAGGTAAGCTTCCTGAAGCTAGCACTATGATTACTTCTGATTCTGTGATTTTCGAAAGGATCTTACCAATCCAACCCCCTCCTACTTCTCAATCCATTCCAATTATTTCCAAACCCTCTTGACCTATTTTACTTCCACCACCTCCCAAATCACCTATTATAGAACCTGTTATAAAAGCTACTCAAGTTTCTAAAACTTTGTCGCATCAACACAATAACAATAAATACCATCACCTTCATCTCCTTCATAGTTACAAACTTCACCCACTCCACCACCATTTATTTTTGCTCCCCAGCCAGAAAATCCAAATTTAACAACCCCCATAACACCCCCTTCAAGAGTTTCTAACAACCATGTGTATGAAGGAATTCCTGAGGGTATGTTCAACTACGAACCTGAACTAGTCATATCTGACCCTGAATCACCTTTGGTCACTATTCCCTAATTTCCACTAGTTTTGGTCCTGACTTTGATTAATCAAAAATTGACCTCACTGTTAGCTACCCCAAACCGCCAAAACCCTTTCCCAACATTGGTAAGATTTTGAGGAAGTTTGAATCAGAACCCATAAGTCGTATGCATGAAGCAATGACAATCAATCATTCTTCAACAAATCTAGTTGAGAGTGATTATACTTTGGAAGCTTACAAAAGATATATGAATTCTAAGATCTCTAGGCTGAAGAATTTTCGGGTACAAAGTTTCTGAAAGAAACTTCCGTTATAGGTTTATTCCCTTAATGGAAATCTGGAAGTTACGGAACTCCCAGTTATGTATTCCTGTTCCAGAGGACAAGGAAGTTACTCAAGAAGTTATGGAAGAGGTAGTTGTTCAAGAAGTTATGGTTGTTCAAGATCTTGTAGTTGTTTCTGGACATCAAGATTGCGTAATGGAAGAAGCTGTTGCTCAGATTGTTGTTTCTGAAACTCAACAAGTTGAAGTTTCTGTTTCTCAACCTTCTGTTGGAACTTCATCTAGAGATATTCCTATTGGACTTATAAAGACCATTAAAGAAATCAAGGCTGATAATGTGCTGGTCAAAGAGCATCTAGATAAGCAGGACTTGATGTTTCAATTGATTCTATCCATACTTCCTCCGCCTCCCCCTCAGAACCCCTAGCCCTTTATTTTTTCATTCTAGTTGTATCTTTTCTTACTTTTGGCATAATCAATGAAAAACTCATTTTGTTTCTTTCTCATTATTTTGTCTATATATTTTTTATTTTGGGGGGGGGGGGGACATATCTAAGAGGAAGATTCGTAGTTATTTTGATATACTTAAATTCCTTAAGTAAGAACTCAAATATTGAATAATGTTTTCTTCTAACAACTACTTCGAAGAATAGTTTGTTAAATGATTTACAGGGTTATGTTCAAAAATCAGAATGGTTATGATCAAACATCAGAAGTTCTTATGAAGTTTCAAAGATCAGAATATAAGCTACCAGTTTCTGATGAAATGGTCTTCTATCTGAGTATGTACAACCCTGATGTTGAAGATTGAGAATCAGATTCAAGTGCATGAACATTCAAGGAATTGATATCCATGTTTTAAACCTAGAATATTGAGTACTTGGCATCAAAGTTCTTCTGAAAGCTCTTTTTGAAAACGGTGGCATTAACATATAACTACGAGGAAGAGTTTCCTCTATAGTAATCAGACTTGAAAGTCAAGTTTATTTAAGAAGATAACCATCTCTAAAGCGTCTTCAAAAGAACTCAGCAAAGCTTCTGAAGTGAAACTTATCAGAATGTTGATGTTAACAAACCAGTGCTCTGGACAACATTAATCAACTTCTGAAGATAAACCAGATTTTGATTGAAAATTTACTCTGGTACTTCAAAAAGGTTAATCAGGAAAGTGTTCTTTCATTCTGATTTTATCTTTTTAGGATTATACATCTCAGGGGGAGCTGTGTGCTTTTGTAAGATATATTCTTCTGTGATTGCCCTGTACAAAATTGTTCATCAAAATACATGTTTTGTCATCATAAAAAAAGGGAGATTGTTAGAACAAGATTTGGTTATGCATTTATACCTTGAGTTTTGATGATAACAATATTGTATTTGTGTGAGAATAATTTTGGTACCCTAATGGTTTGTTATTGTGTAGCTTTAATAACCAGTTCTGATTCTGAATATATGACGTGCAACGTCATCAGTTTCTGAACAATGTGTTCCAAATCCGCTTTTGTGCCAGCTATTATAAGTTCTGAAAGATGTTCAATATTGCTGCTGCAATGTTCTTTCTGCTTCTGTGTTGATTCACTCCTAAGAAGCTTCTGAGGAGACACTATGTTGCTGCAACAATGTTCTTCCAGCTCATGCTTCTAGACGTGACTCTGATCACCTAACTTCTAAAGAATGGCAAGCTTATAAAGTTGTGTTACGTAGCTGAAGATTCTAAAGATATCAAACGAGACAATTGAGGTTATCAAGGTTCTGACTGTAGATTCTGAAGACTATGAAGATTATGAAGATACTAAAGATCTCAAGTCATACTACTGACATTGTCAAGGTTCTGACCAAAGATTCTGAAGATACTAAAGATCTCAAGCCAGACTACTGATGTTGTCAAGGTTTTGACAAAAGATTCTGAAGCTTCTAAATCCATCTTTATGTTTCTTCATTTCATGCTTCATCAACTTTCATCAGAAGCCAATGAACTTGAAGATAAGATCAAATGGGAACATGATCAAATAGTACATAGTACAAATCGAATATCATTTATGCTACCTGATTTCATGGGCAAGGACAATATTATACATCACACCTGTCACTGATTTTGTGGGCAAAAGGACTGTACGCAGTATCATTCCTTTCCCATCCAACAGTGGACAACCGCTCAAATGAGATTTTCCCATTTTGCCCTCCAACGGTCCTATGCTTATGCTATATAAGTATGACTTGGAGACTTGAAGAAAACACCGGTGACACAATATTTTGACAAGTCTATTTCTTTGTCAAAAGCTATCGTTTATTTGTAGTCATTTTTTCTTTAAGTGTTTGTTTATCACTTGTGTAAAATCTGCTTGTATAGAAGCATCTTGTAACACACAAAAATATTATTCAAACTGTTTGTTTGATTCCTTGAGGAGGTTATCCTTGAGAAGACAAAGAATATTGTTCTTTGTGAGTACTTAAAGAGACTAGGGTATACTTGGATCCTTGAGAAGACAAAGAAGATTATTCTTTGTGATTATTGTAATATGTCGATTATAGTGGATTAAGTCCTTGTGTATAAGGCGAAATCACATTGACGGGTGGACTGAAGTAGCTTTGAGTTTCAAGCGAATCAAGATAAAAATACTTGTGTTTTTATCTATTTGTTATTAACCTGTCAGTGGTGTTCTTATTTTGGAAAAAACTTTTGCTTGTAAAACCCAATTCAAACCCCCCTTTCTTGTGTTTTTCACACCTTCACAACCAACCCCACAATATTACCAAACCCAATAACATTGTTAACTCACCCAAACCCAACAACCAACCCCACAACATTACCATACCACGTACATCCAACAACCAACCAAACATGATTACGAAACCACATACACCCGGACTTGCGACCAATTCATGCCACACACTCAAACACAAAACCAATAGCATGACTCATACCACTAACAATTATATACCGCTACCACATATTACCATAACACCGATGAAGCATATGATACCACCACATCCTACCATAACATCCAACCAATGTACACCCAAACATCACACCGCCAAAGCACCCAAACATCACATGCCAAAGCACCCAACCAATACATGTTTTTCAAACACCACAAGAACAATTGCTTCATTTCTAAAACATAGATACCGAACTCGACTTCGGCAGCATCGACTACTAGGAAGATATGATCGATAATTGTTAGATAACACTAATATCTCAGGAACCTCACACTAAACACCTATGGCTCAGGCGAATACTAGGAGACTCCAAACTGTTGGTGTAAGCCCTAGAGGCCAATACTTTTGGTACTTGTATCGAATTATTTATTAATAATAAAAGACTTTTTCTTTATTATGTTTGTTTAATAAAGTCCCTAGAATAGCTAGTTCGTTTATTGTATCAAGTGTGACTTAATGATGAGATCACATTAAACATAAGGACACTATTCTTAAAGTATCCGTAGTCGAGCTTTATTATGAAGTGGGATAACATTAAAGCATTAACACTATTATGTATATAGACTGATGATCATATCTCATGGATCATGGATAAGGAGTTATCAAGTCTTAAACATAGGTATGAATATTAAGAGTAATATTTATACTGGATTGACCCATTATGAGAATACTATATAGAATGTTATGCAAAGTTTCATAAGTTATTCTCATGGTGATAATGGTGTATACCACCCTTCGACCTGAAACCACTATGGACCCTAGATGTAGAGTCAAGTGCCTTATTGCTGATCAAATATTGTTCGTAACTGGATGACCATAAAGACAGTTGATGGGTACTCCACGAAGCATGCTAAGGGACATGAGTGACCTAGATGGAATTTTCCCATCTTGCGTAACAGGATAAATGTCTATGGGCCCAATATTAAACTGGACAAGGATGACACTGTTTATGCCTTGTGTTCAATATAGACATAAGGGCAAAAGGGTAATTGTACACATAAGTATTATCACAAAAGGATTTGTCATATCAAATGACATTTTCGTGTCTTGGGTAGCAGTGATGTGTTGCTAGATACCGCTCACTGTTTATTATGTTAAATACGTGATTTAATATAATTGTCAATGCCGGGAAAACCTACAGGGTCACACACAAAAGGACGGATTGATGAGAGATAGAGTAACTAAGGAACACTGTAAGGTACGACGCACTTAAGTGAATTGTAGAACATCGTAAGGTACGGTGTACTTAAGTAGAATATGAAATATGGTAAGGTACCACGCGCTTAACTGATTTTGGCATATCATAAGATATGTGCCACATACACTTAAGTGGGCTTTTTAGCTTGCAGCCCACACAAGTGGTTCTATAAATAGAACCCTTGTGCAGAAGCATTTATGGAGTTGCAATTTCGTTTCTCTCTCTGTCTCTGTCTCTCTCTCTCTCTCTCTCTCTCTCTCTCTCTCTCTCTCTCTCTCTCTCTCTCTCTCTCTCTCTCTCTCTCTCTCTCTCTCTCTCACACACACACACACACACACACACACACACACTCAAAGCCTTCATTCATAGCAGCTAGCACTTAGATTG
Source organism: Lathyrus oleraceus (assembly GCF_024323335.1). Classification (NCBI taxonomy): domain Eukaryota; kingdom Viridiplantae; phylum Streptophyta; class Magnoliopsida; order Fabales; family Fabaceae; genus Lathyrus; species Lathyrus oleraceus. The sequence goes on along the minus strand of NC_066582.1, from coordinate 450,787,520 downwards.
AAGGAATTCGTTCGTGTGGACTGAGTAAAGGCGTTGTCACCGTTCAACGTTTGTGATCGCTCTGTAGATTTGCATCAAAGGTTTCAATCGCCACAAGAGGTAACGATTCTATCACTGATCATGCCCATTTGTAAGGATCACTAAAGGAGAAATTTTTTTAATTCCGCTGCATTTTGGATCGCCCTTCTCCTTCAGTGGTATCAGAGCCACTTACGAAACCATGCATCTGATAGTTGTTTATTTTCTGTATTTTCTATATTAATACGATTAAAAGACAAAATGAATCAAAGAACAAACGAGTAATTAAATTTGGCATCATGTGTGTATGATTTGGATGATTGATGTTGACTATGCTTCGGAATCCGACGTTAGTATGGTGAAGCAGCGATACATCGATCGTCCATAGGTTACGCAATTGAGATCGATCAAGTTATATATATGATATAAGTAATCCTGATGCAAAATACGGTATATATGATATACTGTTTCTGTTTCGTTCATTCAAACACTTAATGGTTATTTTCCTTTGAGCAATCAATGGTCATTTGCTTCTTGATCCGACATTAGTATGGTGAAGCAATGACGTGTTGATCAATCATACTGAATTAATAATCGAGATGTGTTTGATGGTCTGAAATTGGTGCATTAGGGTTAATGACAGCACAAGGGTTATGCTATCAAAGAGTTATGCGATTAGGGTTGTGACTGCGCAAAAGTTGTGCTTTAAAGTATCAAGTGTTGATGCGAAAAACGACGTCAATTTCAAATGAATTGTTCATTAAAATTTTGAGTCGGGCGCTGCCCCTATAACCCCGTAAGGGGTGCTGCCCCCTTGACCCCCGTCCGCTGAACGGTTAGCGGAACCACCGTCCACTGACCGGGCAGCGGAACCCCCGGCCTACTCTACATAGTGTGATCGGTCGTTGATCCGCTGTCGCGCGCGGATCACAACCGAGTTATTTTGAAAATGTAGTATAACGAGAATGACTCAAATCGTCTCTCAAGGATTCTTGATTATTACTAACCAAAGGTAAATCGATTTAAGGGGGGTTGGATTCAGGACCGATTAAGGAAAAAAAGTGATTATTAAATAAGTGATTATTGAAATAAGTTGTTATGAAATACGTGATTATAAAACAAACAGATTCACTGTGTCAGGTTCAACTTATCATCGATTGCTACAACTACGACTTCTATCATATTTGAACACAATATCATTTAATAAGTGTGATCACCACTGTAAGGTATATATTCTTATTGTCGGATTAAGCATACGGTTATAGATATCGCAAATTTAACGGTTAAGCAGAGTTGAATTGCGATCAAAAGTCAAGAACATATATCATTCAAATTTAACCAACAATATTACATGGAAATTGGATTAAGAAAACAACAATCATATAATATTATTGAAAGGAATAGAATTCTAATTGCAATTATAACAATCTCAAAGTAGTAAACCTGAATACAGCAAATCCGTCCGGAAAGATTAATTCTCCATTACGGTTCTTTCAAGCGTAAGAAAAATAATTCGTGAATAGTAAAAATGTGAATAATGTTTTCGGCTTCTAGGTATTAGGGGAAAACCAAGGCAATCCGTTTACAACCCAACTGGGTCAAATACATAACCCAAGCCCAAAACTAACGACCCAAAACTAAAATAAAACTAATGCTGCAGCTTCAAACGAAATTCTGGAAAATAAGCGCTCTGAATCTGACTTCGACTCTAACACGAAAGTTATAGCTCTTTCTCTTAGCTTTCTGGAAATTATTAGAACGCGTCAATCGGATTCCCGGAGTTCCAGTTATGATCATTTTAGTGCAGATTGTTAAAGCTGAAAATTAAATACGAAAATCAAATAACAATAAAAATAAACTAAAATATAAAAACATTATAAAACATAAAAGTAAGCAAAGGAAATCAAAGAAATGCTTAAGAACAAATATAAGAGAATGTGCATTAAAATGCACTGATCAAATTCCCCCACACTTGAACTTTTGCATTCCGAGCAAAATCAAAACTCAAGAAACACACAACATCAGTTACTCATTCCAGACTACAAACTCTTCCTTGGTTAAGATAACATCGATAGGTACTAATCATGCAACTAAGGATATCGTAGGAACACTAATCCACAAATATGCAGTCATAAGCCTCCTGAACACACAATCCATTCTGAATCATGTTATTATGCCAAAGCCTAACTTACTCAGTCTCCTTTTTACTCTTTTTCATTCTTGTGCAATCACATTAAGCCCGTTATATCCACACACTTATAGTAAGGAAATCAGTTAGTGACTCTGATCCTTTTTACATGGGGTTTTGGTATAAAAATTGGTAATCCCTTATTTACCCAATTGCAGTTGTGGGGGATCGGACCGTAATTCACCCTACCAAGTCCAGCACCAGAAACCTCTGAACCAACCAACAATAGGTAACTATTATGTTTTATTTTTGTAGGTTCCACAACCGTTGGATTAAGTGACCGGGTGAGGGTCACCCAACTTAGAAGGTGCATTCCCTAATTTAATTTATTTATTTTTCAAAAGAAATTTGAATCATTCACTTATTTTCATCGGCTTCCTTACGTAGAGCATGTGTGAGATGGTGCCAACTGTAAAGATAAACTACTCAAGAGCTATAAGAGAATGAAAATTCAAGGCTATGTCATAACAAGTATTCAAAATAATTTCTATACTTAGGAGACTTACGGTGTTAAGACGATACCGATCTTGTGAACTTTTCCCAAGTCTCCACAACTAATCTCAGATTAATCTATAGCCTAGAACTTTCAAAAAGATGCATTTTTTTTTAATTTTATTTTTTTATAATTGAAAACAAAACAACAAAACAAAAGCAAAGAAAACAAAACAAAAAGGGAATTCCCTCCCCCACACTTAAAACAAGCATTGCCCTCAATGAAAAGACATAGTTATTAAAGTTGAGAGAAAGGAATAAGAACTCCCTGATCAAGTTACAATGTAGTTGGGTGCTTCCAAAGAAAGCTCTTTTATGCTTGCATTGTCAGGCGCTGAACTCTCATGAAATAACTTTAGGTGCTGCCCATTGACCTTGAAAACTTTGTCAGTACCTGCACTTTTAATTTCTACTGCACCATGAGGGGAAACATTAGTAACGACAAAAGGGCCAATCCATTTGGATCGAAGTTTCCCAGCCATAAGCTTAAGGCGGGAATTAAACAGTAAAACATGTTGGCCCACAGAGAATTCCTTCCTAGAAATCATCTTATCATGGAAGTGCTTAGTTTTCTCTTTATAAATCCTAGAGCTTTCATAAGCCTCTAGCCTAAGCTCTTCAAGCTGTTGTAATTGGAGTTTTCTTTCAATACCCATTTGTTGCATCTCCAAATTATAACTTTTCACCGCCCAATAGGCACAGTGTTCTATCTCTACAGAAAGGTGACATGCCTTACCAAAAACAAGTCGATAAGGAGACATCCCAATGGGTGTCTTGAAAGTTGTTCTTTGAGCCCAAAGTGCGTCTTCTAAACGGCGGCTCCAGTCCTTCCTGTTTGGTTGCACCATTTTCTCTAAAACCTGTTTGATCTCTCTGTTGGAGATCTCAGCTTGCCCATTTGTTTATGGGTGATATGCAGTAGAAATTCTATGCATAACTTTATACTTCCGGAGCAAAGCTTCGATGGTGCGGTTACAGAAATGAGTGCCTTGGTCACTTATGATAGCTCGCAGTATTCCAAACCTGCAAAAGATATTAGACTTGACAAAATCTGCAACAACTCTAGAATCATTAGTCCTAGTGGGGATAGCTTTCACCCAATTTGAAACATAATCAACAACAGGTAAAATGTACAAAAAACCAAATGATATAGGAAAGGGATCCATGAAGTCGATTCCCCATACATCAAATACCTCACAGAAAAGCATAGGCTGCTGAGGCATTTCACTCTTACGAGTGACATTTGTACCTGTTATCTGGCACTCTTTACAAGTGCGGTAAACCTCATAGGCATCTTTAAAAATAGTGGGCCAGTAAAAACCCGAGTATAGGACTTTTCTTGCAGTCCTTTGAGGACCAAAATGTCCGCCGACTTAAGATGCATGAGAAAAATTCAAAATGGAAGCAATCTCATAATCAGGGACACATCTCCTGATTACCTGATCACTACCAAACTTCCAAAGATATGGATCATCCCAAACATAATATTTGGAATCACTCTTGAGTTTGTGGATTTGTGTCCTGGATGCACCTGTAGGAAAAACACCAGCAACAAGAAAATTAACAATATCAACAAACCAAGGAGTAATACCATGCACAAGTAAAAGTTGCTCATCAGGAAAGTCATCCTAGATGGGAAAAGGATCTTCATCTCTCTCTATTTTGCTCAAGTGATCAGCCACTAAGTTCTCAGCTCCACTTTTATCTTTAATCTCTACATTAAACTCTTTGAGTAATAACATCCACCAAATCAATCTCGGTTTTTCTTTCGGCTTCTTCAACAAGTACTTTAAAGCTGCATGGTCAGTAAAAACAACAACCTTGGAACCTAACAAGTATGATATGAATTTATCAAGAGCAAAAACAATAGCTAGAAGTTCTTTTTCAGTGGTGGTGTAATTTGACTGTGCAGAATCTAAAGTCCTAGAAGCATAATAAATAATATGGGCAACCTTGTCAACTCTTTGTGCAAGGACAACCCCAACAGCATAATTAGAAGCATCACACATAATCTCAAAAGGGAGGTTCCAGTCGGGAGGCTGGATGATGGGAGCGGAGGTCAATGCTTTCTTTAAGAAGTCAAACGCTTGTTTGCATTTGTCATCGAAACTGAAAATGACGTCATTCTTCAACAAGTTTGACAACGAAAGAGCTATCTTGCTGAAATCCTTGACGAAACGCCTGTAAAAACCTGCATGACCAAGAAAAGAGCGAATCTCGCGAACGTAAGAAGGGTAAGACAATGTAGAAATTACGTCAATCTTATCAGGGTCAACAGAAATTCCTTTTTCAGAAATTATGTGGCCAAGAACAATTCCCTGCTCAACCATAAAATGACATTTTTCATAATTTAAAACAAGGTCAGTCTCGATGCATCTCACTAAAACCATATTCAAACTTTTCAAGCATGCATCAAAAGACGAACCATAAACAGTAAACTCATCCATAAACACTTCTATGCAATTTTCAATAAACTCAGAGAAAATACCAATCATGCATCGCTGGAAAGTGCCAAGAGCATTGCAAAGACCAAAAGGCATCCTCCTGTAAGCAAATGTACCGAATGGGCACGTGAAAATGGTCTTTTCTTGATCTTCAGGTGCAATATGAATCTGAAAGTAACCTGAAAAACCATCAAGAAAACAATAATGTGATTTACCAGCTAGCCGTTTAAGCATTTGGTCAATGAACAACAAAGGAAAGTGATCCTTTCTGGTAGATTGGTTCAACCTCCTATAATCAATACAAACTCTCCAGCTATTCTGAACTCTAGTGAGAACAAGTTCATTCTTTTCATTTTTCACCACTGTGAGTCCAGATTTCTTAGGTACAACATGCACTGGGCTTACCCATTTACTGTCAGAGATAGGATAAATGATACCTGCTTGCAAGAGTTTGGTTACCTCTTTCTTTACCACATCAAGAATCAAAGGATTGAGCCTCCTTTTGGGCTGTCTTACCATTTTAGCACCGTCCTCAAGTAAAATCTTGTGCATACACATGGAAGGACTAATACTTGGGATGTCAGCTAATGTCCATCCAATCGCCTTCTTGTGCTTCTTCAAAACCTATAAAAGTTTATTTTCCTGATCGGAATCAAGGTTAGAAGAAATAATAACATGGAGTTTTTCATCACTCTCCAAATAAGTGTATTTCAGATCATCCGGAAGTTGTTTCAGCTCTAAGGACAGGGGTTGCTCGATGGATGAGGTGTTTGGGGCAGCCGGGATGTCGAGAGCATCAACTGCATAAACAACTTCATTTACAACAACTTCACATGTAGGAAACATGTCACCCTGTAAGGCAGCATCAATCTCAGCACATACAACACAAATGTTAGTGTCAGTACAATCAACACATGAGTAAACATCATCAAATCCAAGTAAGGATGGAAAATCAAGTGAAAACAATTCAAAATAAGTTTCATCAACCAAATCAGATATCAACTCAATATGAAAAACAGAGTGCTCCTCCAAGAGATGTTTCATGGCATCGAAGATGTTAAATTTTGCGACAATGTCACCAAATTCTATGGACATGGTTCCATCGTCAACATCAATTTTTGTCTTCGCCGTTTTCATGAACGATCTTCCTAAAATGATAGGAGCCCTGCTTGACTAAGTTTCTCCTTCCATGTCCAAGATGTAAAAATCTGCAGGAAAAATCAAATCGTTAACTTGAACAAGGACATCTTCCACTATACCAGCAGGGTGGGCATTGCTCTTGTTCGCCAACTGAACGATTAAACCTGTATGCTGTAAAGGACCAAGACAAAGGTTATTATAAATAGAAGTAGGCATAACATTAATGCCCGCTCCCAAATCAAGCATACAATTATCGAATTGCTTATCTTCGATGGTACAAGGAATAGTAAAAGTTCTCGGGTCCTTGCACTTTTGTGGCAAGACTTGAGAGATGGCTGAAACATTTTGCTCGCCTGTAACTTTTTCAGAATGGGGCTTGGGCTGAATAGAAGTAGAAATATTTCTTCCCAAGTTGACTCTCTCACCACCTTTCATCCGCCTCTTGTTTGTACACAAATCTTTCAGAAACTTTGCATACTTAGGAACCTGCTTAATGACATCAAGAAGCGGAATGTTTACCGCAACTTTTCTAAAAACATCCAAGATCTCCCTCTCTTTGTCTCCTTCCTCAATTCTTTTATTTTTCAGAACTCTATGTGGAAAAGGGACTGGTGGTACATATTCTTTTTCTTTATTCTTTTCAATTTCTACCACAACAGAAGAAGGTGAAGAAAGTTCAAATGTTACCTCAAGAATTTTTTTATTTTTTTCGGGGGCTGGTTCTGTGACCTTTCCGGACCTCAAAGAAATTACCCTGACATTGGCATTAGGACCTTTTGGATTCACAACTGCTTTGGCAGGAAGTTGGTTTGATCCTTGGGATTGCATGGCATTCATTGAGGTAGCAAGCTGTCCAATCTGTGTCTGCAAGGTTTGAATACTAGATTCTATTCTTTGTTGAAACTGAAGATTATTAATAGCTAATTGTTTGACCAGGTCCTCTAATGAAGGTCCAAAGGGTGTAGAAATGGTGGCTTAGGGGGAACCTGCTGGTTGGGTTGGCTACTGGTTTCCATATCGAAGGTTGGGATGGTTCCTCCAATTGGGGCGGTATTTATTGGTGGACAGGTCAGGAATGTTGTTGTACCTGCTCTGATTGTTGCCTTGATTGTAAAGGTTTGTTGCATAAGCTTGAGGCAACTCAGTGATCGATTGAATGCTCAGGATAAGTATAAATACCACACAGGTTTGCCACTTGAGTCTTACCTATTGCCAACTGTTTCACTAAAGAGGTGAGCTCGTCAATTCTGGTTTCTAAAGCTTTGTTGGAGGAGACCTGAATTTCGTTCACACCCTTTGCTTGGACAGGATTGTTTCTGGTTGTAAATTGTTGGGAGTTGAGGGACATATTTTCGATCAAAGCTTTGGTGGCGGCTGGAGTTTTATCGACGAGTGCTCCACCGCTAGCAACATTAAGAATATTCCTATCCATTGGTAACAAACCTTAATAAAAGTACTGAATGAGCAATTGTTCGGTGATCTGGTGTTGAGGATAACTAGATACTAATTTCTTGAATCTTTCCCAATACTCAGCAAGTGACTCATTATCCTGTCTAATACCACAAATCTCTTTTTTAATCGAGGCTGCTCTGGAGGCAGGGAAGTATCTCTCTAAGAACACTCTTTTTAGAGCATTCCAGCTTGTGATCGAATTTGGCTCAAGGTAATATATCCAATCCTTTGCTGCACCCTGCAATGAAAAAGGAAAAGCTCAAAATTTGATATGGTCTTCAGTTATTCCTTCAGGCCTCAACGGTGTAGAGCACACAACCTGGAATTCCTTGATATGTTTATGTGGACCCTCACCTGGAAGACCATTAAACTTTGGCAACAAGTGTATCAAACCAGATTTTAGTTCAAAAGGAGTGTCAGCTTCAGGATATTCAATGCACATGCCATTATAATTCACATCAGAGACAACTAACTGCCTTAAAGTTCTTTGGTCAACCATATCAAAAACAATTTTAGAATCTGAATCAAACAAGTTATGAAAGTAATCAGAATCAGAATCAAACTCAATTGTGGGTGGTGAACTATTGCTAGCCTGGCCTGCTCTACGACGTGTGTGCAAAGTTCTCTCTACCTCAGGATCGAAATCAAAAAGCTAAGAACAAGAAGACCTAGTAGCCAGGACTAATGCACAGTAATGCAACAACAATTGTGAAAATGCCAACAATGTCCCTAATAGTAAAAAACAAACACAATGAAGGAAAACGATTAAAATAAATTCAGAAAAATAAACTAACACCAAAATTAATCTAATGACTTAAAATTAGAATTTTGAGAATTTTTTTGGATTTTTTTCGACTCTATGAAAACAGTAAAAAATTCATTAAAAATAGAAAAAAGGATTTTTTTTCGGGTGAATTTTCTACTCCTAATACACAAAACAAATTTTCGATCGGACTCAATTTTTCCAAAAACCGAATTTTTCGAATCTAGACGCGAATTGGCCAAAACCGCGAGGAACCTATAGCCTAAACGCAAGAGCACTAAACCTATGACTCTAATATTGATTAATAATCACAAGAATCCCCGGCAACGGCGCCAATTTGATTCGTTGTCGCGCGTGGATCAAAGCCGAGTTATTTTGAAAACGTAGTATAGCGACAATGACTCGAATCATCTCTCAAGGATTCTTGATTATTACTAACGAAAGGTAAATCGATTTAGGGGGGGTGGATTCAGGATCGATTAAGGGGAAAAAAAGCGATTATTAAATAAGTGATTATTGAAATAAGCTATTATGAAATATGTGATTATAAAACAAACGGATTCACTGTGTCAGGTTCAACTTATCATCAATTGCTACAACTATGGCTTCTATCCTATTTGAACACAATATCATTCAACAAGCGTGATCGACACTGTAAGGTATATATTCTTATTGCCGGATTAAGCATACGGTTATAGATATCGCAAATTAACGGTTAAGCAGAGTTGAATTGCGATCAAAAGTCAAGAACATATATCATTCAAATTTAACCAACAATATTACATGGAAATCAGATTAATCAAACAACAATCATATAATATTATTGAAAGGAATAGAATTCTAATTGCAATTATAACAATCTCAAAGTAGTGAACTTGAATACAGCAAATCCGTCCGGAAAGATTAGTTCTCCAATACGGTTCTTTCAAGCGTAAGAAAAATAATTCGTGAATAGTAAAAAACGTGAATAATGTTTTCGGCCGCTAGGTATTAGGGGAAAACCAAGGCAATCCGTTTACAACCCTACTGGGTTAAATACATAACCCAGGCCCAAAACTAACGATCCAAAACTAAAATAAAACTAATGTTGCAGCTTCAAACGAAATTCTGGAAAATAAGCGCTTCGAATCTGACTTTGACTCCAACACAAAAGTTGTACCTCTTCCTCTTAGATTTCCGGCAATTATTAGAACGCGTTAATCAGATTCCCGGAGCTCCAGTTATAATCGTTTTAGTGCAGACTGTTAAAGCTGAAAATTAAATACGAAAATCAAATAACAATAAAAATAAACTAAAATATAAAAACATTATAAAACATAAAAGTAAGCAAAGGAAATCAAAGAAATGCTTAAGAACAAACATAGGAGAATGTGCATTAAAATGCACTGATCAGTCACCGAAATTTAATTTGGTTTTAATTAATTAACAGAATTTGAATTAATAATAATAATGTGTTTATTATTATTGTCTTGTGGTGATAGGTTATGGCCTTAGTTTTCCTTTATTTTGTTTTGGGATTTTAAAATATGACCTGCGTGTCGTGCCTCTCTTTTAATCTCTTAATATAACTTCTTTTCTCATCTCACTCTCTCGTATGTAAAACAAGTTTCTTTTATATAATGTAATGTTACGAAGAAAGAGAAAAATACAATATCAAAGGAGGACAACCTTGAAGATCTTGCTTGGAGAAGCTTAGATCATTATTAGGTTAGCTTAGGTTCTCTCATTGGCTTGGGAGAACAATTGCACTAGGGGCCATAATTGTTTCATTATGTATGTTGATGCATGTGAATGTACGTTGATGCATGTGAGAGACAATTTATATGATAAATAAGCCGGTGAGATCAGAATAATTGCAAATTCCCTCAAATTAAATATTAAGTTTATGCTTTTCAAGTTTTAGCACCCATCAAGACTAGTATCGGATAATGTAGGTTTCACCTACGCAAGGTGAATGTTCTATATTAGTAAGGTACGATGGGATAATTGTAATATCCAATTGCTAAAACAATGGGTCAAACTTAACTAAACAAATTATAATAAGATTATATATGTTTAGAGGCAAGAGTTGAAAATGATCCATGTGATGGATTGGAATAAGGAGTTATTTATCCAACTAAAATATTCGAGAGTTGTATTAGATACAATTGGAAGGAGTTCCTACCTAAATAACTTAGTTTTGTGTAATCCGCCTACGCGGACTTAAAACAAAGTGAAATGTGGATCTCGACCCACTAGAAAATCTTCCAACGGGATTTTCTGAATCAAATGGTGAGGGTCATTTGTTTTGAGTAAAATAGTGGGAGCATATTTAATTAAAGGCCTAATTAAATATATTATTGATACTTATATTTTCATTATTTTCATATAGATTATCATGACAACAAACACCTCTAACAACATTTTGCGATCAATCCTTGACAAGGAAAAATTGTCTGGGACAAATTTTCTGGATTGACACCGAAATCTGAGGATTGCCCTCAAACATGATAGGAAGCTGTATGTCTTGGAGAAACTTGTTCCTAAAGAGGAACCTCCTAGTTCTACACCTAAGGTAGAAAAAGATACTTATAAGAAACATGTCGATGATGCCAATGAAACTCTTGCCTCATGCTAGCTACCATGAACTCAAAGTTGCAAAAGCAACATGAGAATATGGCAGCGTTTGATATGATCGAACACCTGAAGATGCTCTATCAAGAGCAAGCAAGGCATGAAAGGTTTGAAGTTTCAAAAGCCCTTTTTCAAGACAAGTTAGCTGAGGGAGCCCCTGTAGGTCCCCATGTGCTCAAGATGATTGGGTATGTGGAGAACCTTAAGAGGTTGGGTTTTCCCCTCGGAAAGGAACTTGCGACTGATTTGATCTTGCAATCGTTGTCAGATAGATTCAGTCAATTTGTCCTTAATTTCAATATGAATGATATGGACAAATCTATTCCTGAACTGCTAGCCATGTTAAGAACTGCTGAGCAGAATCTGAAGTCAAAAGGGAAGTCCATTATGATGATCGAAAATGGAAAGAGACAAAACAAAAGACCCACCAAGCAGGGTGATAAAGGGAAAGGCAAGGAAGTTGTCAAACTCAAACCCACTGTTGCTGCTTTGAAGCCTAGTGGAGGCATATCAAAGGAAGGCACCTACTTCCATTGCGGTAAGACCAGACACTGGAAGAGAAACTGCCCAAAGTACTTGGAAGATAAGAAGAATGGAGTAGAGACTTCAACTTCAGTTATTTTTGTTATTGAAATTAATTTATCTACTTCTGCATCATGGGTATTAGATACTGGATGCGGTTCTCACATTTGTACCAATGTGCAGGGGCTAAAAAGGAGTAGAGATTTGGCAAAACGTGAAGTTGACCTACGAGTTGGCAATGGAGCAAAGGTTGTTGCTTTAGCCGTAGGAACTTATGTATTGACTTTACCTAGTGGTTTAATAATTCAGTTAGAGAACTGTTATTATGTACCTGCAATTAGCAGGAATATCATTTTTGTTTCTTGTTTGGACAAGTTTGGTTTTTCATTTATAATAAAGAACAATTGTTGCTCAATTTATTTGAATGATATATTCTATGCTACTGCACAAATGAACAATGAGCTATATGTCCTTGATCTTGAAATGCCTATTTATAACATTAATACTAAAAGGATGAAACTTAATGAGTTAAATCCAACTTACCTTTGGCAGTGTCGATTAGGCCACATAAATGAGAAACACATTTCTAAACTCCATAAAGATGAACTCTTGGACTCTTTTGATTATGAATCATATGAGACATGCAGATCTTGTTTAATTGGAAAGATGACAAAGTCTCCATTCACAGGAAAAGGTGAAAGAGCTAATGATCTTTTGGCCCTCATACACACTGATGTATGTGGACCACTGAACATACCAGCCATATGAGGTTTTCAGTACTTCATCATATTTATTGATGATTTTAGTAGATATGGTTATGTGTATTTAATGAAACACAAATCAGAGTCCTTTGAAAAGTTCAAGGAATTCAAGAATGAAGTACAAAACCAACTAGGTAAGAATATTAAACCTCTTCGATCAGATCGAGGTGGTGAGTATTTAAGCTAAGAGTTTGATGACCATCTAAAAGAGTGTGGGATCCTATCCTAACTTACTCCTCCTGGAACACCCCAATGGAACGGTGTATCTGAGAGAAGAAATCAAACCTTGTTAGACATGGTCCGATCCATGATGAGTCACGCCGATCTTACAAACTCCTTTTGGGGACATGCACTATTGACAACAGCTTACACACTTAACCGTGTTCCATCCAAAAAGGTTGAGAAGACACTATATGAGATATGGAGTGGTAAGAAACCACATATGTCTTACATGAAGATTTGGGGTTGCGAAGTTTATGTGAAACGACAAATTTCAACTAAGCTTGAGCCCAAATCTCACAAATGCTTATTTGTGGGGTATCCTAAAGAAACAAGAGGGTATTACTTCTACATCCTTCTAAGGGCAAAGTGTTTGTCGCTCGAACTGGAGTTTTCCTAGAAAAGGATTTTATTTCCAAAGGAGTCAGTGAGAGGAAAGTGGAGCTTGAAGAAATTCAAGAATCACAAAGCATTGATACACCTATGGAGGAATTAGAGCAGGAAACCCAAGTAGTTGTTGAAGAGCAACCTGCTCAAGTAGAACAAGACCAGTGTAGGTCAAGTAGGATACGTCACCTACTTGAGAGATATGGATATATCATAACTGATCAAGGTGATGTATTACTCATGGATCAAGATGAGCCTGTGACCTACCAAGAGACCATAACTGGTCACGAGTCTGAGAAGTGGCTAGAAGCCATGAAATCTGAAATGGATTCCATGTACACAAACCAAGTTTGGACCTTGGTAGAACCTCCTGTAGGAGTTAACCCTATAGGATGCAAGTGGATCTTCAAAAAGAAGACTGACATGGATGGTAAGGTACATACCTATAAGGCAATACTGGTTGCAAAAGGATATAAACAAATTCATGGGGTTGACTATGATGAAACCTTTTCACCAGTTGCAATGCTTAAATCTGTTCGGATTTTACTTGCTATCGTTGCATATCATGATTATGAAATATGGTAGATGGATGTCAAAACTGTTTTCCTTAATGGGAATATTCTTGAGGATGTGTACATGACACAGCCTGAAGGACTTGACATACCAGAAGAAACCCAAAAGATATGTAAGTTACAAAGATCAATCTATGGATTGAAGCAAGCTTCCAAAAGCTGGAACCTTCGTTTTGATGAAATAGTAAAACAATTTGGATTCATCAAGAATGAAGATGAGCCTTGTGTCTACAAGAAGGTTAGTGGAAGCATGATCATTTTCCTGGTATTATATGTAGATGACATATTACTCATTGGAAACGATGTCCCTACCTCACAACAAGTAAAGTCTTGGTTGGGGAAATGCTTTTCTATGAAGGACCTGGGTGAAGCAAACTATATATTAGGAATCAGGACCTATAGAGATAGATCACAAAAACTGCTTGGCCTAAGTCAGAGTACATACATAGACAAAGTGTTGAGACGCTTTAATATGCATGATTCCAAGAAAGGATTCATACCTATGCAACATGTCTTGTGTCTGTCAAAAACACAATCCCCTCCAACTAAGGAAGAAAGGGATCGCATGAATAAGATTCCATATGCATATGCAATAGGATCTATCATGTATGCCATGTTATGTACTCGACCAGATGTCTCGTATGCTTTAAGTGCAACGAGTAGGTACCAATCTGATCCCGATGATGCTCATTGGGTAGCTGTCAAGAATATCCTTAAGTATTTGAGAAGGACTAAGGACTCATTCTTGATATATGGAGGTCAGGAAGAGCTTGCTGTAATTGGATACACCGATGCTAGCTTCCAGACAGATAAGAATGACTTTAGATCGCAATTTGGTTATGTGTTTTGCTTAAACGGTGGCGCTGTGAGCTGGAAAAGTTCAAAGCAAGATACATTTGCTGATTCTACAACCGAGGCCGAGTATATTGTTGCCTCAAGTGCAACAAAGGAAGTTGTTTGGATCAAAAAGTTCATTAGTGAACTTGGCATAGTTCCTAGCATTGTGGATCCCATTGGTCTCTATTGTGATAACAATGGTGCTATCGCACAAGCTAAGGAGCCTAGATCTCACCAACAATCCAAACACATACTTAGGCATTATCACCTCATTCGAGAGATAATAGATAAAGGAGATGTGAAAATATGCAGAGTACCTACACTTGACAATATTGCTGACCAACTGACAAAGCCTCTTGCGCAACAGAAGCATGATGGCCATACTAGATCTATCAGCATTAGGGGTATGCATGATTGGCTCTAGTGCTAGTGGGAGATTGTTGGTGTAAGCCCTAGAGGCCAATACTTTTGGTACTTGTATCGAATTATTTATTAATAATAAAAGGTTTTTTCTTTATTATGTTTGTTTAATAAAGTCCCTAGAATAGCTAGTTCGTTTAATGTATCAAGTGTGACTTAATCATGAGATCACATTAAACATAAGGGCACTATTCTTAATGTATCCGTAGTCGAGCTTTATTGTGAAGTGGGATAACATTAAAGCATTAAGACTATTATGTATATAGACTGATGATCACATATCATGGATCATGGATAAGGAGTTATCAAGTCTTAAACATATGTATGAATATTAAGAGTAATATTTATACTGGATTGACCCGTTATGAGAATACTATATAGAATGTTATGCAAAGTGTCATAAGTTATTCTCATGGTGATAATGGTGTATACCACCCTTCGACCTGAAACCACTATGGACCCTAGATGTAGAGTCAAGTGCCTTATTGATGATCAAACATTGTCCGTAACTGGATGACCATAAAGACAGTTGATGGGTACTCCACGAAGCATGCTGAGGGACATGAGT
This sequence comes from Lathyrus oleraceus, assembly GCF_024323335.1. Lineage (NCBI taxonomy): Eukaryota > Viridiplantae > Streptophyta > Magnoliopsida > Fabales > Fabaceae > Lathyrus > Lathyrus oleraceus. Next base: position 450,772,124 of record NC_066582.1, on the reverse strand, counting down.
GACATAGATGGAATTTTCCCATCCTGCGTAACAGGATAAATGTCTATGGGCCTAATATTGAACTGGACAAGAATGACACGGTTTATGTCTTGTGTTCAATATAGACACAAGGGCAAAAGGGTAATTGTACACATAAGTATTATCACAAAAGGATTTGTCAAATCACATGACATTTTCGTGTCTTGGGTAGCAGTGATGTGTTGCTAGATACCGCTCACTGTTTATTATGTTAAATACGTGATTTAATATAATTGCCAATGCCGCGAAAACCTACAGGATCACACACAAAAGGACAGATTGATTAGAGATAGAGTAACTAAGGAACATCGTAAGGTACGATGCACTTAAGTGAATTATAGAACATCGTAAGGTACAATGTACTTAAGTAGAATACGAAATATGGTAAGGTACCACGCGCTTAAGTGATTTTGGCATATTATAAGATATGTGCCACATACACTTAAGTGAGATTTTTAGCTTGCATCCCACACAAGTGGTTCTATAAATAGAACCCTTGTGCAGAAGCATTCGTGGAGTTGCAATTTCGTTTCTCTCTCTCTCTCTCTCTCTCTCTCTCTCTCTCTCTCTCTCTCTCTCTCTCTCTCTCTCACTCAAAGCCTTCATTCGTAGCAGCTAGCACTGAGATTGAAGGAATCCGTTCGTGTGGACTGAGTAGAGGCGTTGTCACCGTTCAACGTTTGTGATCGCTCCGTAGATCTGCATCAAAGGTTTCAATCGCCACAAGAGGTAACAATTCTATCACTGATCATGCCCATTCGTAAGGATCACTAAAGGAGAATTTTTTTAAATTCCGCTGCATTTTGGATCGCCCTTCTCCTTCATAAACACCTTAGGAAAATCGTGGGAGGCCTTAAAGGCAAGCGAATACACCGGGTGTGTGGAACCAATGAGCGTTACGATCAAGCGGGTCATTAAAATTCTCTCAAATAGTTATGTAATTCTATTTTATAAAATAATATTATAATTTAATTTTTTCTATTTAACAATTTTTTATTATTATCTCTTTGTTAAAATAATTATAAAAAATAATAATCAAATACAACGTAGGAGCCAAGAGGATGACACATGTTCCTATTGTCAGGATGCATGCGTCGCTGTCATTGGCATACCACAAGAGCATACGTCAGATGTGACGTCTATGATCAATTTAGAGTGCATGCGCCACAGATAATATCACATCCTATATATGATTTTTTTTACTTTAATAGATTATTTAAAATGTTAATTGTTTAAGTACTTTTTTCTTAAAAAATATAATTACTTAAAATTATTTTTACCACAACTTTAACCAAAATAAAGATAAAGTGCATATGCATACGCATATTATACGCATATTATAGGAGTAGTAATTAATTTTTTCAAACATACACATCACACATTCAACCATAATAAAATATCTTTTTATATATATATATATATATATATATATATATATATATATATATATATATATAAAATAGATCGATAAAATAATTTTACAGTATCAATTAGTATCCTATCCTATTAAACCATAAATTTTAACCATAAATTTTAAGTTAATCATATTGATAAATTCCTATATAAAAGGATCTAATAAAATTATTTTACAGGGTATTGCATATCAATTAAACTCAAAATATAATCTCTGCCACAAAAATAAATACATTTATTTTATCATAACACATTTATAATATCTTTATCTTTCAGTTTTCTCACAACAAAAAAAAAAAAATAGAAGAAATTCTCTAATTGTTTTTTTGGTGAGAGAAGTGTTTCTCTCTCTAAAATCCATATAAATAGCGTAACTGTAATCAAACGCCGTCACGCTTCTTCGCTCATACTCGTAGTAGCTTAGTGGTCTCTGTGAGCTTTCACTCTCTCTCTCTCTCTAGAAGCCTCCGCAGCCACCATTTCAGAGCGAGCTAGAGAGAATTGATCGCGTAGCTTCGTTTTTCGCCGGAATAATTCGCCGGTTATTTATCGGAAAATTGAAGATCTCTCAATCTCCGACGACCTAGATTATTTTCTCTATTTTTTATAAAAATTTTTTTGTTCCGGTTGATTTAGGGCTTATAGATTTTATCGGAATTATTGTTATTGAGCATGGCTTCGGAAGATGTGAAAACTGGTGAATCAGCTGTAACGAAGATCGTTAATTTGGCGGAAGAAGCGAAGCTCGCTAGAGAAGGAGTTGTTAAAGCTCCTAACTATGCCATCGGTAGCATCTGCAAGTCTCTCGTCGCCGGTGGAGTCGCAGGAGGAGTGTCAGTTCCGTTTTCATTTCTTATTTATATCCATTTTATTTATGTGTTATTATATTGAAATGATTGATTGGAACTTGGAAGTATTTGCGGTTTGATGTTGATATTCATTGGTTTTATCGAAGTTGTGATTTGTTTTTGATGGTTTGAATTGTTGTGTTTTCGAGGAAAGTATTTTTTTTTGTGTGGATATTTTGAATCATAGGGTTGTTTAATTTTGTTTGTCTGTTTTGAATATGGGTTGGTTCTGTTAAGTAATTGGTGATTGATGCGGATAATTATTAATATGGCTTTTGTAATTGGTGAAGTAGTATGGTTTTTTATACGTGATCTGTTAAATATTCTCAAGAAAATGACGTGTTAAAAAGCTTTTGTTCATTTCTGAAGTTGTTGGGTCTGGATTTGTTCATATTTACTAATGCTATATCACCTTGACTGTCTTATTTCCCCCTGTGAGGAAATCAGAAAATAAGGACTAGCAATTCGCAAAACTACAACTATTGTTAGACGTTAGTGATAAAGATAAGATACACTTGGGTTCTTTTGTCAATAGCAGCCGTAGCGTCTGCTATAGCTACATTATGCATTGCAGTGACCCCTAGTCTTTATGCAGAATCCACTGTGTTGCGATTGAGTAGTGGCCATTTATGGGCTCTAGCATCCCTACAGTGAAGCTTCTGTGAAAACGGAATACGCTTATAGTCGCTCTATGTTTTTGGATATTTTAGTCATTTCATCTTAAAACTTATTTGCTCTGTATTGGGTTTGGATATTGGTACAGTGAAATTTGATATGTTTTTTTATGAAAACACAGTGAAATATGATTTTAGTTATGAATGTCCTTAATCTTTTGTATTCTACTCTTGAGCTTTTACATGTGTATGGTACTATGGTATAAATTACTTGTCTTGTTTCCCTAAATTTGAATGTAACAGCCATACAGCTACCTGCTACACTGCTGTAGCGTTGAGGGTTGGCTGCAACATTCCACTGTCAGACATTGATTAAATAGCACTTATGCCAAAAAACCTGGTGCTCAAAATTATAGAAATACAATAGAAGAAGAATTTTTATATTTTATTTTTAGCGCATGCTTTTGTGGGGAAAAAATTATCTATGTTGGACTTGGATCACTTGTGAAGAAACACCTCCAAGTTCGGGGCTCTGGAATGGAACTTGTTTTGGTTTCTTGTGATTGTATGTGTGAGTTTTATGAAAGTAACTACAAGATTTCCATTCCCTTAATATTTGATAGTAAATGCCTTCTTAACTTTGATACATGCTGTGTATTGCATTTTGATTTCAGTCAGTTGAGAAATAATTAAAATTAGAACGACCTATAGGCCAGTTTTACTGGAAACTATTTCTTTTTGATAATCCCAAAATACTTTTTGGTGTTATGCTGAATTCTAATTAAACCAACAATTTTGTAACTTGCAGATCACGAACGGCAGTTGCTCCACTCGAGCGAATGAAAATTTTGCTTCAGGTTAGTTTGTTTAGATTTACATAGGTATCATTTCTTCTTGCTTTTATATGCTGGGACAAAGATTAGACTGTATATCAGCGGGCTTGTTTGAGTGTACCCTAATTTCTACCTATTGCTTCTTTTGGTTTTTTCCATCTGCAGGTCCAGAATCCTCATAACATAAAATACAATGGAACAATACAAGGCCTAAAATATATATGGAGAACTGAAGGATTCCGTGGACTGTTCAAGGGAAATGGTACTAACTGTGCTCGAATTGTCCCAAATTCTGCTGTGAAGTTCTTCAGTTATGAGCAAGCTTCTAAGTAAGTTTTACTTGTATACAAAATGAAGCACTAATTTTGTTTTTGTCTAGAATTCTCTTTAGTTGTCATTCAGGTGCAGTATTATACCAATCAACTTTTAGTGATGTCAAAATGGCTTCTGCAATACTATTTTAACATTTTTCTTTAGGGACATTCAGTGGCTAAATTTTTTCAATCATTTCAAACATCCTTCACACATTTATAACTCTCTCATCCGTTCATTTCCCTGACAATTCTTTCTTATTTTTGCAGAGGCATACTGCAACTCTATCAGCAGCAAACTGGAAATGGTATGTTTACTATTTTTACTCTTGGATAAATTGTGTCAGCTTGGATTTTATTTTTATTTTTAAATTGAGCAAGGGCAATATCAGACTATATTTGCTCTAGATTTTTAAAAACAGACTGCAATTGCCATGCCAATGTTTTTTATGGCTTTGTGTATCGCGACTGTAATTGCGGCCGCATCACCCATATAATTAAATGATAAATACAATGTTCAGAATTCTTTTAACGTTTCCATCAAGCAAGCCAAATACTTAAAGAGGGCATATGCCAAGTGCTCAGGAAATAGTAGTTTGTTTCATTAAGTGGCATACTTAAAAAAGAACTTGGCAGCAAACTTTTGAGCGATTGCAAGTTAGCAACTTAATACAATGTTTGACCACACAAGTGTATATATTGTAAAAATTTGAAAAGAAAAAATGTATTAGGTTTGTTTCATTAAGTGGCATACTTAAAAAAGAACTTGGCAGCAAACTTTTGAGCGATTGCAAGTTAGCAACTTAATACAATGTTTGACCACCCAAGCATATAGTACTCATGCATCATAGATACAGCAGTTATGTGGTGTCCATTGGCTAGCTTGAATATCCAATTCAATGCACTAATACAGTGTTGAAAGTGAACACTTTTTACACATGATTTAGTGTTTGTTAAATACGTTTTTTCAGTAATCTTTTACTTATAAAAAATAAATCAAACAACAGTTTTTGCTTGACAACACTGGCTGAAATGATCTCTGTACGCTTTGACCTGTAAAATATTTAGATTTAGATTTTCTTTTTTAAATATTTTTAGTTGTCTAAGTATATCCCCCACGTACTTTTTGCAGAGGATGCTCAGCTTACCCCTGTTTTACGTCTTGGAGCTGGAGCATGTGCTGGAATAATTGCTATGTCTGCAACTTATCCAATGGATATGGTCCGAGGCAGGATAACTGTACAGGTCAGTTTTTCATTTTAGCAAATGATTGCTTTTGTCGTTGTGGATTATAAGGGTAGTTGTAATAATAATTGGAGGAAGTATATGTGCTACCAAAGTTTGACAGAGTTTTTTGCCTCATATTTGCAGACCGAGAAATCCCCTTATCAGTACCGAGGAATGTTCCATGCTTTGACTACTGTGCTTAGGCAAGAAGGTCCACGTGCTTTATATAAGGGCTGGCTTCCTTCAGTAATTGGAGTTGTGAGTAATCTTTCCTGAATATCTCTTCTATTTATGAAGATGATAATTTATAATTATGACCGATAATTCATTATGGAGAACATGCTTATTTTTTTGGTATAGTTATGTGAACATATGTTTAATTTACAATTTTTACGAGAAGTTGTTACTGCATTTAAAAGCTACTACATAGAACGTGCAGTTGAGGGAGGGACCTTGATCCCAAGAAAGAGAAGAATTTTGAAATATAAAACTGAATGTGTGCTAAGGTTGTTTGGATGTGTAGTTCTATGCCATCTTATATTCCTTCTCTTACCTTTTTCATTAAGAACGTTTACATGCTTGGTCTTGTTTATTTAAATTTTCTTTTTTAAACTGTTGGTTTAATAAGTGGGTTGAACCTTTTGTCAATTCATTTAATCATTTAAAACTGAACCTACCTAGGTTCTCTGTTTGTTAATAGTTGTTTATGGCATGATCTATTAGTAGATACTAGATACACCTATTCAATTAGTCATGTTATACCATTGAGCCAAAGACAGCTAAGAGTAACATTGAGGTGTTTATTTGGATAGTACCTCACAACTTTATTCGAGGGAAGGCAGATTGCACAATTCCCTACAAAAATGGGAAGCTAATGCATTTACATGTTCACTACATTTAGGATCATAATTTTACAATTTTTTTCGACACAATTCATAATAAATACTGATTATTGTTACCACTATCATAAATCTGGTGTTAAAGCTTAGCCATTTGCTATTGAATCTTGGTAGATGTATTTCATTCTATCTTGCTTCATTTCTTTTAGTTTAATGTAACATATATTGTTTGGAGAGGAATGCTAATGACACCTTCATACAGACTCTTTTGAACACACTTACTCTATTGGGACACATCATCTATGTTTTTCCAAACCCTTACCTGTTAACCGGTCAAACAAGTTAGCCTTTTCTATTTTATTTTATGATTGTTGCTCACTTGCCAAGGTCTGCACTGTCCATTACCCTGCCTGATCCCTCACCAGCCTCAAGATGCTAATAACACAAATGTCTCCATCGGTTTCTCAACTTTAGCCAACTCAGAGGGTCCATCACGGAAGATCAAGTGGGATATACATGTGGGTTGTATGATAAAGTTGAGTTGTTGGGATTTTTTGAGAAGCATAAAGCATGTTTAATTTCCAAATGTTCCATTCCACCAAGTAATGTGACATCCGGTGATGTAATTCTCAAGATCATTGATGAGGAAGTCGAGGAGCAAAACACACTGTTTCAGCCACTGCATTTTGTTGGCAGAGAAGAACAGAAATGTCGATATGGACCTGGTGGTGGTTTTGTCATCTGTACATAGTTAATAATTTAGAAATAGAATAGTCTATCTTTCTCATTTTATGATTTTTAGAAGGGGAAAATTTCAAAAACAAAGTAAAGTAATGTAATACCACATGTTCATACCAGAAGCAGAGGTGTTCAAGATTTGAAGTGGATGGCGGTTTTTCTGATCTATATCGGAGCAGTTAAATTAAATTATGAGCGAGATGATTGCCTGAAAGGTTTTTGTTTTGCAATGTTCTTTGCATGTTTCATAATTATAGTTATAATTGACTGTTGTTGTAATTCTGCACATAAGCAAGGTCACTTTTTTTGGTGCTTCTGTTGAATTGATATTCTCTTCCTTTCTTCCGCAGGTTCCTTATGTTGGTCTCAACTTTGCTGTCTACGAATCTCTGAAAGATTGGTTGATTAAAGCTAGACCATTTGGTCTAGTTCAAGATTCTGAGCTGAGTGTGACAACACGCCTGGCTTGTGGTGCTGCTGCCGGAACCATTGGACAAACCGTCGCGTACCCTCTTGATGTCATTCGTCGTAGAATGCAGATGACCGGTTGGCACAATGCTGCTTCTGTTATAACTGGAGATGGAAGAGGCAAAGCCCCACTTGAATATACTGGAATGATTGATGCATTTAGGAAAACTGTTCGGCACGAGGGCTTCGGTGCATTATACAAGGGTCTGGTGCCCAATTCTGTAAAGGTCAGTCTTCATCCAACGATCATGATAAATTCTGGCAAAATTATATCTAATTTTTCTTGTCTGAAAGTGAAGGCTAGCATTGTTTCTTTACATGAATGGAATGGTTCCTTTCATGTGAGATTTGTCGTGACAGGACCATGTTAATCATGTGGTTCTATCTATTTCTTTATGAACACTCATAATTGTCTAGAGAAATTTTTAATTTAACAAAGTAGGATCTGTTTTGAGATGAAATAAGTTGTGTTTATTGAATATTTATCCAGGTGAAATCAGTGTTTAATTGTAAACATGTTTTTTGTGTTCCTCTAATTCTGTAAGTCGTTGTTGTGCAGGTGGTCCCATCCATAGCACTTGCATTTGTATCATATGAGATGGTGAAGGACATTTTAGGAGTGGAGATCAGACTATCAGACTAAAGTTGGAAGGGCAGATATTATTTGTTTAGCTGGTGTGGTTTTGTCTCTCTCTTTTTTGACAGGCAAGGGGATGATGTAGAGATGGTAACTTAAAGTTGTTTCCTTGTTTTTCATCTCTCCAAGGATGAGTTTAGAACTCTAGAGTTAGTGTCTATAAATTTATTCCCTTGTTCCTATTTGTTTTCTTTAGAACATGCTGTAGTTTTCAGCTTGTTATTCATGTTCCATGTCAATAAGTGTTGTGGAAAAACAATGCAAGGACATATTTGCCTAGCTTTCTACACTAGTTAAGAAAGCATTTTTCTTAGTGGAATCTGACTCCGATATATTTTTATCTACTCTATCAAAAAATAATGTTTGAAATGAATGGGCTAAATATTTGCGTTCATGTTAACCATTTTAATGCTCATTGTTCTATTCAGCAATACAGGTTGAAAGTGATAATGATAACATGCATTATATCTCTCCTTCTTCATGTCTAGACTAAAAAATATTTTTGTCACAAGATGTGTCATTTTAAAAAAAGTTATCTATTTTAAAATAACCGTTACTTTTAATTTTTGAATTTAGTTTTAATTTTATATTTCAATTGTACATTTTAATTTATTATTTTTTCTACTTGTTTATGATAATTAATAGTTATTAAGAATAGTTTGATAAATATTATTATTTCTCTTTTATTTATCACTTTTCTTTTATTTGGGTGAAATGGTAAGTGCCTCGAGAACGGAAAAAATATCCCCCATTCTTGAAATTGCATAAATAATTTGGTCTCTTTAATCCATGCAATATTACGTTGTCCCCAAAACTAAGGCAATAACAAATTCATTCTCTATAATTTTTTCTCAGAAATAATGAGTTGACATATCATGTGATGAGTTAGAGCACGTTTCTATTAATATTTATAATGGTTGTGTTAAGTTGATTGATCTCTGTAGTTGTTGAATGAGTTAAGTTGATTGATAGTCTTTGTTAAAACATAAACGATTATAGAAGATTAAAAAAAAATGAAAGTAAAAAAAAACATAATTAATCTTTGTTAACGCAGTTCAACCAATAAATTGTTTGTGATTATAGAGTAATATAGCTCCTTTTTATTTGTGATTAATTAGAATTATATAGTTACAAGTATTATATATAATATTACATCTCAATTTACAATAATACCTCATAACCGTATTAAAGGGGTTACCACCCCACACTCCAGTCATCTATCCATAATAAACAGTAAACAGTTGGACCTAAGACATGTATGAAGTTTTCACATGAATCATACTCGACAATCTCCACCTTGACAAATATAAAACTTTTATGAAGACTTTATGCATGACGTTGGGAAACATGTAACAAGTCTAAGCAATGATGACTCACTTGGTTAACATATCAACTACATTCTCTAAAGTATAAACCTTTTAAATAATCTTTGTTCAGAAAAAAGTAACTCTCTGATCTGGTGAAATTTACAACAATATTCTTGGTCCTTACATGATACACCTTGCTAAACATCTAATTTCATCATCAATCCTGTAAGTCATAAGGCTTATTTGCCAGCTTGACCCTCCGACATGTATTATGCTTCTGTCGTCGACATGACCTATATGAATTAAATTGTTGATTTTCAACAAATATGTCCTTCAACTAAAGTAAATACAAACCTTGTTTTAGATCTTCTATCATCCATATTACCAACATAGTATGAATCAACGTATCTTACAATTAAATAATCACCTTGTTCACTGCTAAATATGATACCATGATCCGTTGTACCCTTCAAATATATGACAATTCACTATACTGCTTCCCAATTACGTTTATCCAATTTGGACATAAACTTACAAATTTGACTTACAACTTATGTCAAATCTGATCTACTGTAGATCATAACACATTAAACAACCAACCACTGACATAAGAAACCTTTGAGATATATTTAGTTTTTGCATTTGTCTTTAGGAAGCTAGACAAGCTATCACGTTCGATTTTTCTTTAAGGACTCCAACTCCTCCACCATTGCATCCATCCACTTATCTTTTTCATGGCTAGATTGAAAGGTGGAAAAGTTTCAAGAACTAGTAAGAAGTTCATAGGTTGTTAAGTCTTCATACCCATATGTTTCTGGTGGCTTGGTTGAACAATGCTCTTTATCGCACACATAAGAATATAATCATGTACTCCACTTGAACTTTAGGTCAGTAGCCAATTTTAGTACCAGAGTCTAGTTTCTCTTGTGATATATACATTACCTATATATTATCTACTGGTGGCAGATCAAAATCCATTGAAGGAGTAATTGCTCATATGTTGTAATTGATTTTAGATGCGGACACATATGCTGCAGCTGACTGCTTCAAGAGTAACTGCTAATAAAAACAATGATTACTATCTTTTTGAATCTTTTCATACCTTTTGCGTAATCGACGAAGACACACTTTTTTGACTTCGAATTAAGTTTGGATATATGCACATAAGCTGGACACCTAAAAATCCTTAAATGATCAAGATCAATAAGATTATTGTTCCATACCTCTTTTGCAACGTTCCTCTCCACTGAAGCTTGTGGTGAGGTTTTGATAAGATAACACACTATGTTACTGCCTCTTTCCAAAATTCTTTTAATAGTCCAACATTTAACAAGAGACATGTTGTCCTTTCAGTTAAATACTTATTCATTCTCTATGGCAATCCATTTTGCTATGGTGTCTTACAAATTAAAAAGTACCTTTAAATATCGTGTTCTTCACACAATCTCTTAAAATTCGAATCAATGTAATGTCCTATTATTTGGCTGTGAATACTTGGTTTTTATGTCTGTTTGATTCACTGCCTGTATGTTCAACAACTTTAATTTGGTAAGGACTTTAGATTTTTGCTTCATGAAATACACCAAAGTCTTGCGAGAAAAATCATCTCTGAAAGTCACAAAATATGGAACCACCCATGAAAACCTATTTGGTAGGCCTCCACACATTTGAACGCACATAGTCTAAATTCTCTCTGTTTTATGCTTTTCAGTCTTGAACCGAACACAACATTGTTTCCTAAGTACAATACTTGCATAAATTCATCTTACAACTACGGACACCTTCCATATATTTCTCTGATGAAGTTCTATCATCTCATGCTCACTAAGATGACTCAGATGCATATGCCAAAGTTTGATTGCATCATTATAAAACTCAACTAATGCAACATCACTTACAACAATGTTTTCCAATAGTTTGTAGATATTATTTGCAGTCTTAACAGTCAAAACACCCTTTCTAAATTTCATAATATTTCTATTTCCATCATACCTATATGAGAAACTATTTTTCTATAGAGTACCTATGGAAATCAAAATTTTCCTTAATTCTAAAATATATTTGACATTGTTCAATGTTCGCATGCCACCGTCGTCGTCAACCATATAAATTTTAATTTGTCACGTTCTAGTGACAAGTGATAATACATGCTTTATCAGCACCTATATAAACAAATTTAAAATTATCTGACCTAAATGTAGTGAACAATTCTCAGTGCACCGTCATGTGGTAAGAACCACCAAAGTTAAGAATCCACGCATTTGTGCACTTGGTGGATGAAACCCATAATATACCTGATTCACTCTTAGAATAATCAATTTGAATCACATTTGCAGAACTAGATGAGCCTTTCTTTTTGTTTGAATAATCCCTCTTCCAATGCCGATCTTTTTGCAACTATATCACTAAACTTTTTTTAATTCTTGAATTTAGACATCTTATTTTCAAAATTTATTTTACTCTTGTTTTGTCCACAATCTTGACCCTCGTTCACATACATACCGCCGTCGCCTTGAGTTTCTTCCTCCACACTGTCTCCTTTAAGAATGAGACAAAAGTGTAGCAGTAATCACATCAAGAATGATAATGTCTTTTCTATAGGTAAAAGTAGTTATCAAGTGGTCATAAGAACCTCGTAACGAGCACAACATGATAATTGCCTTATCTTTGTCATCAATATTCACCCCAAGTCTCACCAGATAAGTGATTATGTTGTTGGAAACATTAACATGTTGTTGCAAATCGGTTCCTTCCTGCATCTTCATACTATATAATGGTTGTTTCGCAAACAATTTGTTCATCAACGTCTTTGACATATATTGACTCTCCAATTTATTCTTAACCTTCGACGTCATTAGGTCTATGATATGTTATATCACATCATCTGAAACACATAGGCAAATCAATCACTCGACCTTCTCCTTCATCTCTGCTCAATCAGTATCCTCCACGTCAGTCGATTTCTTCTCACACAACGCTTTCTATATACTTTGTTGAACCAACAAATCTTTAACACTCCTTTACCATGATCCAAAATTATCCATCTTATCGAACCTTGTCACCTCGAATTTCACACTAGAGTTAATCGTCATATAGCAATTGTTAGAACAAACAACCAATATAAAAAATAAAGAGAAACAAAAATAAAAGATAAAAACAATTGATCTTTGCTAATAAAAATTCAACCAATAATATTTACCTTTACGACTATAAAACAACTATAATTTCTATTTATTTCTATAATTAGTTAGGGTTACATATAATACACACAACAACCAATTAAGTATAAGTTACATTTAAGTTTTCAAGTTTTCACATATTATGGCTCATTCTCAACTGTTTTCAAATTATAAACTAAGTAATGTGAAGTTGTTCCCTTGAATTGTTTGTCTTTATATTTTTGAGATGACATGAATAAATAAAGGAAAGGTTGCATAGAGAATTATGTTATTATGTGGATATAAGATGAGCCACGAAACATAACTCACTTAAATATCATTGCCAATAGCAAACTAGGTCCTACCAAACCATTGTAATTTGCAATATATAACCTATAAACCTCTCCTTTTTTTTACCCCACTAATTCTACGATACTTCCTCGGTCCTGGTCTCAGAGTGATGCTGCTGATTATTTCACACGTATTAAGAAAGAAGAAATATTTTGTAAAATAGACTAAATAATTAATTTTTGTGACAAATAAAACATGCTTTAAAAACAACTGAAAAATTGTTAAAAACATTAAACACTAAACCATGCTTAATTTTTGTGCATGTCTATGTATGAAACAAAGAAAAAGTGTCTCATAAATAGCATCTATCTATAGTATAATAGTTTCTTTAAACATGTGTATCAGACTGCATCATATGAAACACTGATATCGTGGCTGCACTTTTTGCCTCAGACGTGGACATCCTCATTTGCACTGATTCTAATAAATCAAAAACACAAAATATATTAAATTCTGTCCATAATAATTCTAAAAAATATCTTCTTAGCACAAACACATCTTTTGCTTTTTCCTCAATTCTTAGTATTTATCAGTTTCATTATACATCACTAGCCATTGTTGTGAAACAAGATATCTTCCTCTCCATATTCATATCTTGTTTGAGGTACCATTGCTTCTCTCTCTCTCTCTATGAAGGGTTACTTTGTTCATTGGTATTTTCCTTTTCAACTTCCTTTTCTGTTTAATTCATCGTTGTCTGTTTGTCTTCTATTTATGTATAATTCGTAAGTACGATGATGTTTTTTTTTTTGTAACTAAACTTGTTGATCTAACTTTGATTGAAGGAGTTGCATGAGTTTTTCATCATATTCATAAGATATGACTGCAAATAATGGTAGAGGAAGTGATGAACATAAGAGAAAAAGCAATGTGGTTATTGGTAATGAGAATAATGGTTTGACTAGAAATTTTGCTTCTTTAGTTGGATCTGGACATCCTAGTACTAGTTTTTGTTCCACCACAGATCCTAAACACATTGTTGAAAAATTGCATGTTAGGAAGTATCATAATAGCTTTAGTAGAGAAGTTGCATTGAAAAAAGTTGAAGAACAGATACCTCTCAGGTTAAGCAAAAGACAAAAGGGAAGTGATTCTAGGATAAACTTAAATCATGAACCATGTAAAATGAAAAGTGCTTCATCTACATCTAGTTATCCTCAAAAGGGAAAGGGAGTTCTTCAGAAAATGTCTGGCGCAGAATGTTTTAACGACGGAATCGTGTTGAGAGTGTGGATGAAGTCTGAAAGTTGTAGAATGAAGAAACCAGAAAGGTTGTATATATTTAAACAGATCTTGGAGTTGGTTGATTTTGCACACTCTCAAGGGTTTGTCTTGCAGGAGATAAAACCATCTTGTTTTACGTTATCGCCTTCGAATAAGATTAAATACATTGGTTCGTATAGCGAACAAGTTTTTGATGACAGAAAATCGTGTTTCACCGTGTTTAAGTCGTGTCTTAAGGCCATCGTGACTTGTAAAGAGACAGAATCTCTTAAGCAGCAGCAGCATCATTTCAAAGAAAAGATGTGTCTAGATGGTTCCAGTTATCAACATGCTTTTGCAGAAGAAAAGCAGTTTGTTTCTGAAACCATACAGTTAGAAGAGAAGTGGTACACTAGTCCAGAATCGGTCGATGATGGAACTTGCACTTTTTCTTCAAATGTTTATAGCCTCGGAGTTCTTCTCTTTGAGGTCAGAAAATATTACATTTTTGTTACTTTGATTAAGCTTTGTCTTGTATAAAATAACCATAAAACTGTTATATTCATAATCTATTTGTAACATTTTAGTGAATGGTTCTCACAGTTGCTGTGCAATATTGAGTCATTGGAAGCACATTCATCTGTGATGTTTGATATGCGTCATCGAATCTTACCGCCGAAGTTTCTATCACAAAATGCAAAGGAAGCTGGTTTTTGTCTATGGCTTCTGCACCCTGAACCTTCTTCTCGTCCTAATACAAGGTATAGTATCGTATTATGCTTCTGTTCGTATGATTGATGCGGTTTTTCTGTCTCAATTGAATATGTAATTCTGTTTTTATTTATGACAGGATGATTTTAGAATCTGAGTTTATACGCGAATTAGAGGAATCGAGTTCCGGAGATAATGTTATAGTAACGGAAGGCGATGTAGCTGACACTGAGGAGTTACTGAATTTTCTAATTTCGGTTGAAGAAGAAAAGAAAAAACATGAAACCAAATTGACAGAAGAGTTAAATTTTTTGAATGAAGATATTAAGGAGGTAGAAAGAAATCATACATATGAGACTGATTCAGTATTTCCTTTGGCACAATTGAGCTATCGAAACTTTCAAAATTCTTCCACAGATATCGGTCGATCTATTCCAAGGTCATTCCCCGACGAAGCAAGGTTTATGAGTACTATAAGTCAGCTAGAGAATAGTTACTTTTCCATGAGATTCCAAGGCCTGCTCAAGGAGGCTGCAACTGTTAAAACCAGCGATAAAACCGTGATGGAAAGTAGATGGCGATTGCCTCATTTAGAGAATGTTAGTAGTAATGATCCGAAGAGAATTCAAGGCTCTATCGGTTGTTTAGGACCTTTCTTTGATGGTTTATGCAAATTCGCTCGTTACAGTAAGTTTGAAGAGCGCGGAACATTGAGAAATAGTGATCTTCTTAGTTCTGCCAATGTGATATGTGCCTTGAGTTTTGACCGCGACGAGGACTACATAGCGGCCGGTGGGATTTCGAAGAAGATAAAGATATTTGACCTCAATGCTACTTCGAGCGATTCTATAGACATTCAGTACCCCGTTGTCGAGATGTCAAATAAATCAAAGCTTAGTTGCGTGTGCTGGAACAGTTATATAAAAAACCATCTCGCTTCTACGGATTATGATGGTGTGGTTCAGATGTGGGATGCAGGCACCGGTCAGCCACTGTCTCAATACATGGAGCACCAGAAGAGAACTTGGTCTGTTCACTTTTCGGTGTCCGATCCAAAAATGTTTGCTAGTGGAAGCGACGATTGTTCTGTTAAACTGTGGAATATCAGCGAGGTATGGTTCTTCTTATGCATTTTGATTACAAACTATAATAACTGTCTCGTAACGATGTTGCTTTTGCAGAGAAATTCTATAGGAACCATATTGAGTCCTGCAAATGTATGTTGTGTTCAGTTCTCTGAATACTCATCGAA
Source organism: Lathyrus oleraceus (assembly GCF_024323335.1). Lineage (NCBI taxonomy): Eukaryota > Viridiplantae > Streptophyta > Magnoliopsida > Fabales > Fabaceae > Lathyrus > Lathyrus oleraceus. Next base: position 450,756,196 of record NC_066582.1, on the reverse strand, counting down.
TCTATTGTTTTTCGGATCGGCTGATTACAAGGTCTACGGTTATGATCTTCGTCACACTAAAATCCCTTGGTGTACATTATCTGGTCATGGAAAAGCTGTTAGCTATGTAAAATTTATCGATGCACAAACAGTTGTGTCTGCTTCCACTGATAACACTTTGAAGCTATGGGACCTGAAGAAAACTAGCTCAGCTGAATTAGCATCTGATTCTTGTGACTTAACCTTTAGAGGTCATAGTAATGAAAAGGTTGGTTTCGTTATGAATGTTACCTCGTGTTTTTGTTTTCTTTTGTCGATTCTAATTGTTCGTTGTTCGTTCGTCCTATTTCTCTAGAATTTCGTTGGTTTATCGGTTTTGGATGGATACATTGCATGTGGTTCAGAATCTAATGAGGTATACATTTTAAATGATTGTAATCGTGATTTTACGTTATTGTATATTAGTTCGTCTGAATCTCTAGTTTTCTACCTTTCAGGTATACTGTTATCACAAATCTCTGCCAGTGCCGATTGCATCTCACAAATTCGAGTCAATCGATCCTATTTCCGGCCATTCAAATAGTTGTGACAACACCGGACAATTCGTTTCTAGCGTCTGCTGGAGAAAGAAGTCTAACATGCTAGTCGCAGCCAACTCAGTTGGAATCGTGAAACTACTGCAGATGGTGTGACCGATACATTTTATTCGGACTCAATGATCAATGCGGAATAAAGCTTAAACGGGGAGGGTATAGAATTGATTTAGTTCACAGAGGCATGCAACAGTGTCTCTTTAATTTTTCATAGATAGGTAAAATCTTATCATCTACAACATGATCTGAAAAGTACTTTTTCCTAAATAAGCTGAACATGATGATATGTATGAAGCATGTACATATATTGGATTTTGAATTGAATATCATGTGAATCTGCAGCTTGGCATTCCTCTCATTCAAATTTGTTGATTTACAGCAATAGCTCCTTCTTGCTTCTATAAATCCTTGCTCGTAAGACTGCAGTCTGTTGAGGAAGTGAGGCAAAAATTACGCGCGAAAACTAACAATTTGTCGATATAATAATGTTCTAAGATTTCAATTATACACCATCATATAAAGTTATGCGCAAAAACTAACTTTTTTTCTGTTCCTATCGATATTCACAAAAACTACTTATGTCAAGAATTCCTTCATTTAAACTACTGAAGTTAATCGTGTGAGTTCCTTGTTATCTAAGCTAACTCAGAGTCCGAGACGTGACCGGAAGATGATCTTCTTATTATCCTCGGACTTGATGTTTGACGTTTATCTGAATTCACCCGTATGCTTATGCTTCGCAATCGCGGGGACATTTGTGGAGGTTTATCTAGTCTCCCTTTTGGTGCACCTGCATTGACAAGCACATGAAAATGTCAAATTCGCTAAATTTCCATTGTTGAACTTCTATCACTTTCGGACATTAGCTTAAACAAATATGCATATTGCTTTAACAAAGAATTTCACGGATACTAACCGGAGTCGAAGAAAAGTTAGAAGCTAACCTGGTTGTTTGCCTCTCGAATCTAGTGACTTCCTTGTCAGTACAAGCCTCCTGTTGCTTATAATCTCAGGTCCAGCGGAAGGTTTCTTTTCTATTACGGATGAAAACGGTTCATCTCCCGACGTAACGGTTTCATCACCGCAGATTGAAGCATCACTTCCAGATTCGGAGTTATCCTTAGAGCCTGTACTCATTTTTTCTTGCTCGAGAACTCGATACGCAAACATTTGAAAAGGAATATTAGATATTGGCGATGATCCAGAACTTCCCCAAAAAGGAAACTTCCTCAAAAGTGCTGACTCTATATCACAGTAATCCACAGGTGGCACTGGTGGATCTGTCTCTTTATTGTAACCAGGGTTTAATGCGAGAAATCTTTTTACATAACGAAGAACTCGGCATATGGATGAGAAATTCGGACGTTGATTCGGATCGGTATGCCAACATTTCTTCGTCAAGTTGGTAATGTATTTCGGCGAATTGAGTGGAAAAAGAGGCCTCTCTCCAGCCCTTATGTTTCTGCTCATTTTCTCCCCTTGAAGATGACTATCTTCGAAAGGAACTTTCCCAGTTAGAAGCTCAAAGCAAACCATTCCGAAACTATACACATCAGATTTCTCCGTGTACTTAGAAACCAACGCAACTCCCGATTGTTCTTGCTCTTCAAGTACCTCAGGAGAATACCAAATGAACGAGAGAGTTCCATTTTGATTCGCATTCCCTTTCTGGCTCATATCCTTAACAGAAGGTAAGCCAAAACCCGATACCTTGGAATGCAAGTAACCTTCTGGCGAAGCACTTCTAGGCTTAACAAGAATGTTTGAAGGGTTTAATTCTCCATGATACACTTTCTTTGAATGAAGATACTCCATTCCTCTTGCAATCTGAATCATAAGATCAACCGCGGTATGAAGCACGAACGGTATTCGTTTCCTCGGACCGTGAATCTCTTTAATATGAGTACAAAGAGTTTTGCTCATCAGTTCCATTAACAGAAAGCATTCTTTCTTCTCCTCATCAGTAAAACCACAAAGACAATCCATTATATTCGGATGCGAAAGCGATAAAAGTTCTTTGATCTCGCTTTCCAAAGCATCGATGTCGCCCGAAAAATGTCTCAAAACAAAATTTTCACCTAACCATTGAATCTCCTTATATTGACTTCCATTCCCCATTCTTCTCCTCACCTGATAGTCCTTAGAACCAACCAATATCGAGCTCGGCAGAAGCTTAGCTTCCAACGAATCCGATACCTCTAAATTCCTAAAAAGCAAATCTATTAATTTCCTCTCATACTTTGTCGCACCCGACACTTTCTTTTCATGGACTTTGTTGAAAAGAAACCATCTATCTTCCTTCCAAACCGTATCGTAACGGTTACACAAATCCTGAGTAATGAGGTAATGCTTACCAAATTTCCACTTGAAAAGCTTCATGTCTCGAAACTCTTTCCTATATTTATTCGAATTTATAAGCCTCTTCCTTTGCATCTCATCTAGATCCAAACCCGACGTTTCAGCAGCCGATTCAATCGCTTCGATCACAATAGGCATGCAACATAACAAATTGTGTATGTAAAACTCAACACAATCTGTATTATGACACAATGTAATGGCTTTAGCCCAAAAGTCCTTTATTTCCAAACAATGCTTAATGTAAACTTCTCCTTCTTTGAAAATCTTATGGATCTCTCGTAAGGGCTGTTCTAGAACCTTCCATTTTCCATTCTTCTCTTCAAATTTCAGATTCTGTATGATCTCATCTGCTATAGATTCATATGCAAAGGTGAAAACATCTAGAAGAACACAACATTGTCTCTGATTGATTTGAATGTTCTCTCTGAATACCATCACGGCCTTTAAACTTCCAAGGGCCTCACCAATTTGTCTAAATTGTTCCATAAATCCGGTTTTGATCTAAAACAAAACCTGTAAAATAAAAAAGGCGGTGAATATTCTTTGACATTCACATAAAAAAACCAATGTAATTCTCTATGTTGCACCGACACGACCAGACACGACCAAACACACAGACACATGGATATGTGTTAGTGTCGTGTTCGTGTTGGTATCGGTGTTTTATTGATATAATTCATCAATGAGTTTAGATGCTAACCAAATTAAAAATGTGGTAAAGAAGGAGATTGATGGATCAAGCTCCTTCTATTGTGAAACTGATGCAGTTTAAAGTACTTTCAATGTGACTTAAAATTAATGGAAATTTCCTTAATTCAGGTACATTCAAACAACAATAAAGTTTAGAAAAAAAAAAGTGAAAAAATGAGTTCTTGGTTATCTATGTAAGATGTGATGCTACAAATTTTACAAGAGAAGGAAAAAAAAATGAAAAAAAGGGCTTTTGGTAAAATGTTGAACTTTGTAAGATTAGGAAGACTAAGAACAGATTTTGCGGGTTGTGTTTTGAGTTATGATTCAAGATTAGAATTTATTTTGAGTTTTGAGGAAAACCACTCAAATATTCCTAGTTTTATGGCTTTTTATAGTTTGTTTTTTATGACCAGTTCTTTTCTATGTACTACTCATGAGTTAATGCGTGTTTCATCACAACCAATCCTCAAATATTCCTCATCTAGTACTTCTTGCCATATAGAGACATCAAAAGACGACAATGAAAGGGCATATAAATATATTTGATGATGTAAGAAAGTTATATTTGATTATAGCTGTTGGAACTTAGAAGAGGTTTTTTTTTAGAAAATAAATAGGCAAAATTATTCTAGGTCTCTTAATTTATTTTATTGTAACAAATTCGTCTTTTAATTTTTTTTTTTTTTATAAGTGAGTCATTTAAGTTATTTAATGTATATATTATTGTCATTTTTTAAGAATTCCGTCTTAAAAATGCATATTTGATATTAACGTTTGTGAGGTAGTTGTAACGTTGATGACATGAAATTGTTTTTTATTTATCTTTAAGTAATTAAACAATATCACATTGTTCTCAACTGCATAAAGGAAGGAGAAATGTGAAATCCCTAAATCTCAAACTGAGAAATGGAAGGAGTGACGAAGGCCATAAATCCTTAAACAAGGACGGACGCAAAAGGAACGAGAGGTACTCAGGCACGAAGGAGGAGAGCTATGCAAGTAGGAACGAACAAGGGAGAAGAGGGATATGAAGGAGAGGAACGCAAAAGCGAATCATTGAACAATTGAGCTATGTGTCATTTTCTCTAATTTTGTGGTTCTCATTTCAGGAATTGTAGGCGAGTGTTCAATTTGTCAGTATTGGTAGGGTAGCGTAGCATAATACAATGTTGCTTGATTGATGTATAGGGTTTTATCTATGGTCCCTTGTATCTATACTAATTTCTACGGTGTACATCTCTCTTCCCTAAATAGATGTTTTTATATTGACTTTCATCACGAGGGACAGTTTGATGATATGGGTGTTAGAATAAGATTTGGTTCTGCATCTATACCTTGAGTTTTTATGATAACAATAATATATTTGTGTGAGAATAATTTTGGTACCCTAATGGTTTGTTATTGTGTAGCTTTAACAACCAGTTCTGATTTTGATCAAATGATGTGCAACATCATCAGTTTCTGAACTTTGTGTTTCAAATCCGCTTATGCACCTACCATTAGAAGTTCTGAAAGACATCAATATTGTTGTTGCAATGGTCTTTCCGCTTTTGTGTTATTTCACCCATCAGAAGCTTCTGAGGAGACTTTGTGTTGCTGCTGCAATGTTCTCTCAGTTCTTGCTTATGGACGTGACTCGATCACCAAACTTCTGAAGAATGACAAACTTCTGAAGTTGTGTTATTTAGATGAAGATTCTGAAGATCTCAAGACAAACAATTGAAGTTATCAAGGTTCTGACTGAGGATTCTGAATACTCTGAAGATTCTGAAGATACTGAAGACCTCAAGCCAGACTACTGACACTGTCAAGATTCTGACTCAAGGTTCTGAAGTTTTTTAATCCAACTCTCTACTTCGTCACTTTATGCTTCAATCATCTTTCATCAGAAGCCTATGAATGTGAATATAAGATCAAAATGGGAACGTGATCAAATAGTACATGGTACAAATCGAACAACCTTTCCACTACCTGATTTCGCGGGCAAGGACGGTATTATACATCACACATGTCACTAAATTTGTGGGCGAAAAGACAGTACATGGTATCATTCATTTCTCATCCAACAGTGGACATCCGCTCAAAGGAGCTTTCCCCATTTCCCCCTCCAACGGTCACATGCTTCACTATATAAGCATGCATTGGAGACTTAAAGAAAACACTGATTTTGCACAAGTATTTTGACAAGCTATTTTTCTTTGTGAAAAGCTATCATTCTTTGTATTCAGTTTTCTTTAAGTGTTTGTTATTCATTTGTGTAAAATTTTCTTGTGTAGAAGCATCTTGTAACACACTAAATATTCTTCAAACTATTTGTTTAAGTCCTTAAGGAGGTTATCCTTGAGAAGACAAAGAAAGTTGTTCTTTGTGAAGTCCTTAAGGAAACTAAAGTTTAGTTGGATCCTTGAGAAGACAAAGAAGGTCGTTCTTTGTGTTTATTGTAATCTGTTGATTATAGTGGATTAAGTCCTTGTGTATAAGACAAGATCACCTTGGCGGATGGACTGGATTAACTTTGAGTTTAAGCGAACCAGGATAAAAATCATTGTGTTTTTATCTCTTTGTTATTAACTTGTTAGTGGTGTTTTTGTTTTGCAAAAAACTTTTGCTTTTAAAACCTAATTCAAACCCCCTTTTCTTGTGTTTTCACACCTTCAATGGGTACATATGTAGGAGGAGAATTGACAAATTGGAAGTGTGATGATGATAGATGGAGTTATTTTGAAGTTTTGGGTGTTGTTAAATAAATGGGGTACCCCAGGGTGCTTGAAATATGGTACCGTTTTGCTGGTACGTTAAAGGAGCTAGTAAATGACTTTGGTACAATAGAACTGCTAAATTGGTTCAAAACTAATGGAAAAGTAGACCAATACATAGTACATCATACTTCCCAACCTGATGTAATAGAAATAGTTGATGTCCAACCTGTCCAAACTGATGTTCAACCCATTGAACAAAAACCTGAGGGCCTGCCTGATATACTTGAGACCCTGCCTGAGATACCTGAACAAAATGTCAAAACTGTTGAGAGTGACCATAGTGAACAAAGTGATGATAGTGCATTAGGGTGTAGGTTTAATGACTCCAATGACAAGGTATTAAATGATGGAATTGATGAGGTGTTGGTAGGACTAGAAAGGTTAGTTGTTGGCCAAAATGATCAACATGTGGATGAATTATAAGTGGATGATTCACCTCAAGTTAAAAAAAAGGAAGTGTGGGATACCAAAGAAAAAGAAGACCAAAGGAAGCTCCAACAGAAAAAAGGAAGACCCAAAAAACAAAGGGTGGATGAAGATAGGGGTTTGTCAGATTCAAATTATATATCTGAAGAGTTAAATACTGATGAGGATATGAGTAATGATTATTCAGATGATGGTACTAAGTTAAAATACTCATCATTTGTAACTCCTAAGAAGTTTGCTAACTATAAATGGGAATTGGATACCATGTACTCAATAAGGGAGGAGTTCAAAGATGCGATTGCAAATTATGTTGTTAGTAATGGTCGAGATTTACGCTTCATAAAGAATGATAAAAAAAAAGGGTTAGAGTGGGATGCAAGGAAGGGTGTGAATGTGTTGCCTTATGTTCTAAATTGCCAAATAAGGATACATGGCAATTGAGAAAACCGAATGACACTCACACGTGCAATAAGAAGTTTAATGTTAGGATGTTTAACATTAAGTGACTTGGGAAGAAATTGTACTCAATTGTTAGAGTTAATCCAAATGTGAAACTTACTACGATATGCGAGAAAATACATGAGAAATACAATACTAGTATGAGCAGGATGAAGGTGAAAATAGAGAAAAACAAGAAAGGGGGGGGGTGAATTGTTTTCACAGACAATAAAAACTTTTGGAGTTTCTACACACACAATTTAAAGACAAACAACACAGAAGTTATCCTGATTCACTTGAAATTCAAAGCTACTCTAGTCCACCCTACCAAGATGATTTCGCCTTCAAAAGGACTTAATCCATTAATCTTGAAAGATTATAACAACGTCTAAGAGTATCAAGAAATCTTAGCCCTCTAAAGTCTACAGACTACACAAGTCACTTGAGGGAATATTACAACAAATATTATAGAAATGCAAGAAGGTGTTTAATGCTTCTGGGTAAGCAAAATGAACACAATAAGAATAATTGAATCTCTCACTAATGAGCAAAAACTCGTGTGAAAAGTGAAGCAAGAATTAGTGAGTATTTGAATTTTGATGAGCATAAATCTTGTTGAACAATTTTCGTGTCTTGGTATGATGATGGTTGGACCTTTTTATAGTGCTTGAAGATGATATTGTTGGATGAGGCATTGATGTTGATATCTTGCCAATGATGGGACTTAATTGTCATTAAGTTTGTTGTCCTTTCCATAGCAGTTTAGGAGACTACTTAATTTTCTCCATATATAGATTTATACCATTTTGGAATGCTTCGTTGTTAAGTCTTGATCTGATCTGATAGAAGAGAATCAGAGTTCGAAGAGTTCAGATACTCAGATCTTGCATTCTTTAGATGATTGTCTGATTAGAAGCTCTTGAAAAATCTTTAACTTTACGTTCCTCAGATGTGGTGAGCTCTAGAGACTTCAGATGAGAGATCTTCCAGATTCAGAATGTTAGAGCCTTGTGTCATCAGAGCGATGGTTTTTGCTTTTCGTTCAACTGTTTTGGACTTGCTTAACGCTTAGACTTTGTTTCTTCATATGCACTAATCATCAGAGCCATGCACACTTATAGAATTTTATCAGGGTACCAAAATGTTTCATCCTTTGTTATCATCAAAACTTAAGGATAAATTGCAGAACTGAAATCTTGTTCTAATAATCTCCCCCTTTTTTATGATGACAAAATTGTAGATTGTTGATGAAACAATTATACTTTAAAATAATAAAAGGAGGATAGATACAGAGTCAGATGTATTGTGACTCCACCTGAGATAGGCAATCTCCCCCTAAATCTGATATTTGAGGGTTTAGAGGTTCTTACCAGATCTTCTTATGTTGCTTAACTTGTTTCTCGGATGTTTTACCCAGATCCTTCCTGCAAGAACTTTAGACAACATAATATTTTGGAATGTGAGCGGCGCATTATAAGGCTTAGATATTAATTTCATCAGAAGGCTGTTAAATTATTTCTACCCCTTTTTGTCAGACTCAAAAAGACTTAACCAAAAAAATAATTAGCAAAAAACTTCATTGGATTATGTAAGCAGGTACAGAGGCAAGAAAAACAAGAACAATTAGAGGAACACAAGAGAAAAACATAGCAGAAATCCTAAGGTGCCTAAGGGTTTGGAGGAGGTGGAATCCTCTGGAGCAGCCGAGTCAGGAGACTCTGAATACTTGAGTTGACAAAGTCCCGTTGATCCAATCTGGCTCTCACGATCTGTTGTTCTTTCTGGAGTTCCTCCCGAGTCTTCAACACTAGTGGAGCGAGATCAGAGGCAGATGACTCACCCTGAGTCAGAGCCACGTCCTTTGCCTTGGCGGGTTCTTCCACAACAATGCGTGTTGCTTCTTCAGCGTCAGCCTTGGCTTTGGCTTCAGCTTCAGCGACAGCAGCCTCAGCAGGGCCTTGTCTTCTGCTTCTTGCCTTGCTTTCTCTTCATCTTCCAGTCTTACCTTTTCTTCAACTTCCTGGCGAGTTTTCTCTTCAACTTCTCTAGTCATACGGGCCTCAAGCCTCTCTTTAGCTTCTTTGATGTAGCCGTTTCTGACTTATTCAGAGAGGCCTTTCAACTTGAATACCTCAGATGTCATCTATCTGATAACTCAATTCCAGTGATTCCTAACTTCAGAGGAATTGTCACTTAGTTTTGAGTTTTCAGACAGTGATTTAAGCTTCTCCGCTAAAGACTCAGAAAATAAAGCAACTGCCTCTTCCAGGGTGGGGAAGGTTGGTTCAGGGTCAGAGGCAGGATAGATAGTTTCTGGTGGGGTGGGGTTGGTTTCAGTGGGAGAGTCAGAGGTTTGTGTAACATGGGTTCTAGAGGGAGGTTCGTGGGAAGTTCAGAAGATGAGACTGTTTGAGGTTCAGATTGTGGTGCTGTGGATGTTTAGATTGGGAAGGGATTGAGGTTTCTGGCTCAGATGGGTTTTGATTAGAGAGAATGTTGGCTTAGAGTTGAGCTAGTGTTAGGGGTGGAGGATCAATTGGTTATTGCTGGTCAGAGTCAGAAGATATGTCATAGTAAGATGGAGAGGAGGGAGTTGAAGAGGGAGGTGAGATTGGTGCATTAAAGAGTAAGGCCTCAGATACGGGGAGTGTTATGGTGGTGAGATTGAAGGGTTGAAGGGGAGGTGAGGGTGGCTTAGAGTTATGAGGTTCAAATGGATTTGAAGTGGATGTTGTGGGTTCAGAGTTTGTTTAGGTAGATGATGGTTGAGGTAGAGAGGAACCGACTTACTTGAAGTGGAGGAGACCAGAGGCACAATCAGTCTGGTTTCTGGTGGTTCTCTCAGCTTTAAAGTCTTCTTCTTCGACTTCCTTTCAGAAGGCTATCACATCCTCTTCATGAAGTTGGGTGGATGTTCAGGTAGCTAATCCACTGAGAACTCTGATATGTCGACTCCTTGAGCTGCCAGATCCTGGAGGTAGTAGGCAATGACCTCAGGAGGATCTATCTTGGAGAATAGATAGAGACCAATTGGAATCTTTCTCTAGTCCTTCAGAGCTTCCCAAGATGTATCCAAAGTTGGTCTCGCAAAGACCATTTTAATAACCCCCATGCTTTTTAGATTCCTGGCATTCAGAGGTTTGCCGACGTCTACGATCACGTCTTCCATCAGATTATGGGATATCAGATGATCCACTAAGCCGCTTTCAATCAGAACATCAGAAATAAGTCTGCCCAGAGGATCTGCCATCCGAGCTTTGTTTGAAGATGGTGGGAACAATTTCCTGAGACATGTATCTTGCCCTAGGGTTTATGTTGTAGATTCTTCTTCCCCCAATTTTCTCCATGTTTAGAAGCTTTGCAATTTATTTTTCAGTGATGACCATCTTCACACCCAGAACATATGAGACGATATAGTGGTCGTCGCAGTTGACGAATCTCCAGAAATCCTTGACCAGAAAATTATAAATGGGACCATAAAGGCTCTCAAAGTAAGTTTTCCAGCCTTGTTTCTTCAATTCTTTAGTGAGGTCGACTCCATTTAGCTTCATATTATCAAAATCCACTAGAGACTCACAAAGGACTTCCAGTTTATCAAACGGTGTTGCTAGGTTGATGTGAGGTGGACGATCAAGAACATGAGGTTCCTTGTAGGCAATGATAGATGTTGTAGCAGTTTCAGTAGAGGTTTGTTGAGGAGCGTTAGTAGGTTGTTCAGTAGCTTTCATCTATTGTGAGTAATTGTACACTTGTTGTTGTTGGGAGTCCATTTGAAGAATATGAATGTTTGAATGTTGAAGAAGATGAAGAACGATGAAGAACCTTGGAGAGAGTTTAGGTAACAAGGGTTTTGTGTGGGTTTGTGAGTGAAAAAGTGTGAGTGGGAGTTGTGACAAATATATACACAAAAGTTAGCATGCAAAATGACATCATTATTTGAGAATAGTAAACAACATAAATTAATTTGCACTGAAATTAAAGTTAACACGTAAAGGGTAAATTAATTTCAGCTAATGATGGATGTCTAATCCCAAAAATATGCACACTTCTCGAGGATATCTCAATAGTCTGACTCTTGAGTTCTGTGCTTGACAGTTGTCTAGAAGATCCAATGTCAGACACAAGAGAGGCCACATATTGATATATCTGATCTCAAGAAAAACAAGAGATTTGATCTTGAGGATTTCTGATACAGATTACTTCTAACTGGTAGAGGTATCAGAATCAGACCCAGATGCCAGATAGATTTTAAGTTAGAGCCCATTTTGACACTTCAGAGAAAGAGCGCAGGTTTTATACTAACTATGGGCAATCTTCCATGTTTAAATGTTTCAGAATGAGTGAGAATCTATCTTCAACTAGGGGTTTTGTGAAGATATCAGCCCATTGGTGGTCTGTATCAATGAGTTTTAAAGTTATTACCCCTTTCTGAAAATAGTCTCTGATAAAATGATGTTTAATTTCTATGTGCTTTGCTCTGGAGTGCAGAATAGGATTCTTACTTAAGCATATGACAACAGTATTGTCACAAAAAATAGGAATGTTACTCTCATATATCTGAAGGTCCTCTAGTTGGTTCTTCATCCAGAGCATCTGAGTAGTGCATAATGAAGCGGAAATATATTTTGCTTATGCATTCGAGGGTGCTATGGTTGATTGTCTTTTGCTAACCCAAGAAATGAGGTTTCCTCCCAGAAATTGACAGTTTCCAGATGGACTTTTTCGTTCTAATCTATCTCCAGCGTAATCTACATCACAATATCCAGAAAGCCTATACTCTGATATTTTTCCATACATCATGCCAAAGTTAGGTGTTCCTTTCAGATACCTTAAGCTTCTCTTAACAGTTGTTAAGTGAGATTCCCTTGGATCTGACTGGAATCTGACACAGAGACAAACACTGAATAGAATATATGGGCGAGTAACAGTCAGATAGAGAAGAGAACCTATCATACCACGATAGAGTTTTTGACAAACCTTTTGACTTACCTCTTCTTTCTCCAGAATGCATGTGGGGTGCATAGGAGTCTTTGTTGGTTTGCTATTTGACATTTCAAACTTCTTCAAAATGTCTTTTATGTATTTTCTTTTATAAATATACGTTACATCTGATGTTTGATTGATTTGTATTCCTAGAAAGAACTTTAGTTCTTGCATCAGACTCATTTCAAATTCAGCATGCATTAGCTCAAAAAATTCTTGACAGACAGAGGGATTAGCAGAACAAAAAATTATGTCATCCACGTATATTTGATAGATCATGAGGTCATTTCTGATGCTTTTACAAAAGAGTGTAGAATCAACCTTGCCTCTGATAAAATCATTTTCTAGAAGAAAAGCGCTTAGTCTTTCATACCAAGCTCTAGGAGCTTATTTTAGACCATACAGAGATTTTTTTCAGTTTAAAAACATGTTCTGGACATTTTGAGTTTTCAAAACCGGGAGGCTGATGAACATACACTTCTTCATAAATATATCCATTCAAAAATGCACTCTTGACATCCATCTGATATAGTTTGATGGAATAATTTACAACGAACGATACAAGTAAGCGAATAGATTCTAACCTGACGACTGGAGCAAAGGTTTCTTTGTAGTCAATACCTTCTTGTTGACTATAACCTTGTGCTACCAGTCGTGCCTTATTTCTGACCACTTCATCCTTTTTATTTAGTTTGTTTTTGTACACCCATTTGGTTCCAGTTACATGGGTTCCCTTGGGCTTTGGTACAAGATCCTAGACATCGTTCTTTGCAAATTGATCAAGTCCTTCTTTCATTTTCAAAATTAATTCTTTGTCTTGAAGTGCCTCTTCACAAGATGTTGGCTCGATCAGAAATACTAGTCTTAGAAGCATTTCTTCAGATCCCTTGAATGCTGATCTTGTTCTGACAGATTTGTCTTTGTTTCTCAGAATCAATTCTTCAGATACATTTTTTCTGGTCTCAACCTTTTCTGATTTAAAGTTACTTCAGGAGCTTATGAAGTTCTCTTTTCTGCTTCTTCAGATTCTTTTGTCTTTTCCTCAGAGCTTGCAAATGTTATTTCTAAATCTGCAAAATTTTCACTTAGCTTTGACTTTTCATGGTCAAGCTTGTCGTCAAATCTGGCATGTATTGATTCTTCCACAATTAATGTTTCTGTATTATATACTCTGTAGCCTTTAGAGCGTTCTGAGTATCCCAACATAATATATTTTGTGTCTGGCCTCTGAGTTGACTATTTCAACCCAGAATCTTATTTTAATCATATATGGCATGTTTTGTGTTGTCTATATGGCCTCTGGGTTGCCATGTCAATTGAAATATCATATGTCGTTGTTCTTCTTGTTCTCCATTCCAGTCTTTGTTGTTCTTCGTCTTCCTCGTCGTTCCAGCTGCATATATCATCGTTCTTCATCAATCTTCGTCGTTCCATCTGCATATATCATCGTTCTTCATCAATCTTCGTCGTTCCATCTGCATACATCATCGTTCTTCATCAATCCTCGTCGTTCCAACTACAAGCTTCGTCGTTCTTCATCAATCTTCGTCGTTCCAGCTACAAGCTTCATCGTTCTTCATCAATCTTCGTCGTTCCAGCTACAAGCTTCAGGTGAAAAAGAAATTAGACTTTGAAAATGGATGGAAGTAAAACCTCATCAATTGACAACTCAATTGGATTGAATTTACCAAAATGTGGATGTAATGAACCAATGAATATGTGGGTCTCTCCAATAGGTGATTTTGGAAATATCGAAATTTAGGCGTAAGCAAGTCGCTATTTTTTCTCGATTTTCTCTAAGTTTAACTCATTCTTATTTTGTACCTAATTATAGAGTGTGATAAGCTGTGAATTATTCATCTGAGACGATGAACTTGGTCAAGTTCAAAGAACTCAAAAGATGTCCATAAATTACAATAACTGCGAAGTGATAATAGCTTATTTTAAGGAATTTGGGAAGGACATTGACAAGGAACTTGAGAAGGAATTTGGTGTAGAAGTCGGTTCAAAGAAGCATGAAAAGAGAAAAGAGAAGTTTGAAGTAGAGAAGAACAAAAATTATTGTATGATGATTACACTTATGTTGTCTTTGATTTTGTTCTCCATAATTGTCAAGTTCATGTAATATTAGTATATCAGATGATATTGCGATGTTTGAATTCGGTCCATTGTAATGTTCATGTAATATTAATTTATTTAATAAAAAATTGATTTTGGTTCATTTAGTTAATATTAAACAAAAGAAAATATACTACGGATTGAAGTTAGATTTTATGTTGAAATAGTCAATTTAAGGGTCATATACAGAAAATTTTGACATTATAAAAGAGAAATTAAAAAATTATTTTTACAAAAAATAATTAAAAACTCGCTATACTAACGTATATTTAATTCTAAAAGTATTTTTTATATATAAAATGCTTATAATTTGTACACTATACTAGTGAACATATGAGCGTTAAAAACATTTATTTATCCTACTTGTTTGATTTCAAAGCTTCCATATTCCACCGTCATCTTTCAAGTTTGACCAATTATGTAGTACTAGTACATGTTTCATGCACATAAGTATTTTAACATGCTAACATGTGTCTTAATGCTACAAGTTAAGAGTTAAATATAAAAGTTTTATTTTTTATTAAAATTTAATAATTGATTCATATGTGATTAGTGAATACTAGTAGTATATTTTACATTAATGATTGAAAAAAATATGTATTTTAATTAACGATTAAACAAGAGTAGGAGTGCATGAACCTGTTTTCAACAATGAAGACCAATGTTTGATTTGAATTTTATCATCTACTTCCTGCTTTGTTGTTCTTCACGTGTTAATGTCATTGATGATGTCATTATTTAGTCTCAACCACTACACCACCACTCTTCCACCACGTGCATTCAATTGTACATACATGCCATGGAACATGCCTTGTGAACAATTTATTACACAAAATACAAATCCTTCCATTTTTATAAACAAATTTAGTACTATTATTACTTCATTTTCGCCTTTTTCAAATAAAACACACATACTAATAATAGGAAGCATCTCTAACAAAGATGTTACTACTATATCTTTGAATTTCACACACTAAACAATTATTTCATAACTTATATGATATCTATATTATAAATTTATGAGTTGCTTAAATTATATATATTCCTCTAAGTAGAAAAAAAGTAGTCTATTGTCTGTCTATTATGAATAGACGTGAGGACAAAATGTCACCACTAAATTTTATCATTAATGTTCTGGTTTTTAGTCACCTTCTAATCTAAATTTTTTGTGGTAAATAAAAATGTAGGGTTGATACTTTGTACAAATAGTACATATTTGTCCTCTCGGCTATAATTATTTTGCTGTTGACATTTTTTAGACAAAAAAACCATCTACATATCTGACAAGTTAGAATTCACCTTAACCGACTAAACCTTTTTCTGGTTTATAGCAACTTTTTTGAAATGTGAAACTGGCTCTGTCAGAACCAAGTGGTATCTCTTCAATTGAATACTTTTGTTTTTTATAATAACATCCAATTGCTTTCTACACTACATTATCATACATTACATTATTCATAAAAACCCACATCCTTCAACATATTCTACTCTCTCTATATATAATCTATTATATATAATAACCCAAATCTTTTACAACGATTTTTACAATTTAACAAAAAAATAAAATATTCATGAGACCCCATCAAAATCACCTGATTCCAGGTTGTTTTTCTAACACAAGATGCAGCCAAGATATGTCACAGTGACACTAATCAGATTTACATACAGCTAAGTGCATCTTTGAAATCACTGTGACATGTTATCATTCCGACAAATTCGCCGTCGCTACGGCGATGGATTGTCATCATCTGAGGAGCTGTAATGTTTCCTTCCATGTAAACCAGGAAGTGGTTGTGGAAGCATAGGGTTCACTGGGACAGGAAATCTATGAGCTGAACTAATCATGGTCCTTTCATTTATATTACCAACTTCTTTGCATACTCTATCAAGAACTGTTAAGAAATCTCTTACTACCATGAAGATTCTAAATGGATGAGCTTCTTCTTTCGATAAGTTTCCATGAAAATACTCTGTGATCTCTTTCACTAGTGATAATGCAACACTTTCCTGTGCTTGAATTCTCACAATCTCTTCCTCAGCCATTCTCATGAACTTGTTCATTGATTCTGTGAATTTACGAACATTTTCGTCGGATCCTGCTGTTTGATTCAATTTCACGATCTCGGTAATGTGTTTGATTCCTTTTGAAAGTTTAGAGACTTCGCTCGTGAGAACTTCTGAGTCCATTGCCGCGGCCTTCTTAACATTCGCTAGATCGGAACTTAGACTAGATACTACTTGAAGACCAAGCCTCCTACACTTGGCGTCGTCGCTTAATGTTGTGCTTGGAGTTTGATTAGTAATACTAGTACTAGCAGTAGTTGTAGTAGTATCCGAATGACGAGCTCCTTCGGTTCTAATGATTTCTTGTACAACAAAGTGCAGAAGAGTTGTTTTTCCGTCTGCGCCTTTGACATCAACCAGCTTTAGAAGTGTATCGAGCTTGAACGCATGCGCATCACCTCGGTTTGTTCCAACATTCATGCGGTTTCCGGTTTTTAGCACAGCTTCTAGTAGCTTCAAGAACATTCTACTGTTCCGCAGCTCTTCACATGCAACCTGCAAATGTGTCGATCAGTAAATGCAAAGAACTACAAATTATGGAACATCGTAATCGGATTCTATTACGCTTTGAATACCTCTAGAGTTTGAAACGATTTCCGAAGATACTCCACTTCAGACTCGAAATTGGCTATGTAAAGCATAGCTTCGACCCTTTTAAATGCGAAAGGTACATCAAGCACTGCCTTCAAAAACTTCTCAGCAGGACCAAGTTTGTTTGGAGTGTCGTCTTTATATTCCTTCAATTTGCGTTCTTCTTCCTTGCTCGGTGCCATTTTTAACAAGCTTTCGAGTAGGTCGGTATTAAGTGTATCAGTAACACCTGTTAAAAAGACAAATTGCTTTTAATATAGCTACCAATTGCATAACCATTAACTAAATGATGTGTAAGTAGGTAATAAATCTAATCCAAAGGATTATGGAGAAACAAAAGCAAACAAGAATTTACATAGGTGATGGCTTAACCGCAGCACTTAAACAAGAAATTGTTCAACAACAGATCTAATCAATAATTACTTACAACAAAACTTAAAAGGAAAATAAAATTCATACCTTCTAACAGTGCTTCACACACTTCCTCTACCGTAACGTTAACCGCTCGAAGTAAGATAGAAATATTTTGAGACTTTTTAGGATCCAACACCCTATCCTCATGATTTTGAGGTGCAAGAACTGAACGTGGAGTAGCATCCTTTGGTTTTGGATTTGGCGTGTTCACCACAAACAATGTTTCAATCATTTCTTCATTCAACCTGCACCAAATTCAATTCAATCCAAATCACATTTCATTTTAAAAACACGTATTGCAATATAGAACTAAACATCAGAATCATCAAGTGCTTGTAAGTTATAACCGACAAGGTCACCAAACACGACTCTGATCCTAACACGAAGGCATCAGTAATAATTTGTGAAAATGAAATAATTGAATATAATTACATGGATCAGTGTTGGATTGGACACAGGTCACGCCTTTGATTAGAATTGTGTTGATTTTATTACTAACATTCCTAAAATAGTAAAATAACAGTTATCTATGATAATCTATAAGAAGCAAGAATCAACAACAGAACAAAATGAAAATGGCATAGTGATGAGAATTGATTTGAAACACTTACTTAAAAGAGCTGGACCTCAAATGATCCCAAACCATTTCACGATCAGAACTAGCCCTCACTTTATCCCAATGCAAAGGCTTCAACTTCGGTTTCAAAACCTCTTCTGCATTCTCCTCAAAACTAGGTGGCAATTCGACGGGAGAAACCAATGTATTTGAAGGGGTTTGCAACACAAAAGGCCTTGAAGGAGGTTTCAGTTCCGGCGGCCTACAAACCACCGGTTGACCGACAGGGGTTGTTGGAGAAGGTACTTCCCATTGCTTCCTTTGTCGCATTGACATTGTCGGTGGTGGTGGTGGAGGTGGTGGAGGTGGGGCTGAAACTTTAACAGAAGGTACAATTGGTGTTGAAAGAACTGGTATTTCCCATTGTTTTCTTTGAGATGCAGCACCATGTTGAATCAAAACACTTGGTGATTCAACAATTGGTGTTAAGAGGTCCGGAATCTCCCAATGCTTCCTAGAAGGTGGAGGCGGCGGCGGTGGTGGTCGAGTGTTCATGGTGTTCATCTCTCTCTCTGGTGATGAAAGAAGTGTCGGTGAAAGTGGCAATGATGAGAGAGGAGAATGTCTAAACCGATCTGAAACATCTGAAATTGTTGGAGACTGATCCAACCCATGATTGTTATGATGATGCATCATTGCAACTTTCTCCGGCGACGGTAGAGTAAACGCCGAAGACGAAGATTTACCACTAGAAGCATTTGATAACCTTGGTGAAGAAGCATCTCCGTTACAAGATTCAGTCTTTACGAGATTAACAACAGTCCCATTAGAGTTTTTCGTCGGTGAAAGGTTAAGAGGTGATAAAGACGGTGATTGACATTCTCCGGCAAAGATTTTTTCCGGCGTTGAAGACATTGAAGAAGCAGACCTCGCGTTTCGGTTCGAAGAAGCTTGTGATGAAGACACCGAGCTTCTTCCACCGTCACTACAGTGAATTGTCTGTGTCGGTGGCTGTGAAAGTACATTTTCCGGCGACTTCGATTGTGATCTTCTTGGACTTAAACTAACCGGCGGCGAGAGACTAATAGAGTGAGAACGATCAGGTGAAGCAGAAGAAGATGAATACGAAGAAGAAGTGGTAGATTCATTGCTACTTCGACCCACCAAATTCTCAGCTGAAATCCCGGCGAAGATTCTCCGAGAACCTGATCCATTTCCATTCAAAGAGCCTCTCGGCGAGTAAAACTCCTCTTCCTCATCTTCACCTTCCCCCACCGGAGCAGCACCTCCATCGTAAACCCTCGAGCCTTGTCGTGCAAGCGGCGGTAAAGGCTGAAGCTCCGGCGAGTCCATTTTCCGAGTATTCCGACGAGAATCAGGTAGATCATCACCACGAGAGTTAACAATGGTACCAAGATAAAGAAACTCGGAGCTAGTAGAAGAAACGTTTCTCGATTTCGCCACAACAGCAGCACCGTCGCGAGGGAATAGACGTATACTACTATCGGATCTGAGTGTTTTATCATCTCCGGAGAATCTCTTCCGGCGTCTGCGGCAGTATATAAAAGCGGAGACGACGACAACAGCGAGAGCGGCGAAAACGGAGGCAATGGCGACGACGAGGAGTTTGGAAGAAGATGAGTTGGGTTTAGGGGGTTGAGGAAAGATAAGAGAGGAGATATTTGCAGGGAAAGTAGCGTAAGTAGAAGGTGAAGTTGGTGGTGGTGGTGAAGGGTATGTTGGGAAAAAGGGTGTAGAAGAAGAAGAAGAAGCATTAGGGGTATTTGTGGAAAATGGATATTTAGTATTTGGCGGTGGTGGTGGCGGTGGCGATGGAGAAGGTGAAGGGTTTGGTGGTTGAGAAGGTGAGAGTGAGTTTTGTGGATTAAAAGGTTGATGAAGGAATCTTCTAGGTTGATAAGAATAAGATGGTGTAAAAGAGGTTAAGAAGATGAACAAGATGCATAATAAGAAGAAATAGAAACTCCACATTATGTTTTTTTTTCTCTTCCTTTTTGGGAATGTTGAGAGAGAGAGAATAGAGAGAGAAGAGAAATGAAAGAGAAGAGAAGTGGAAAGAAGAGAGTGTGAAAAGGTTGAGAAGAGGAGAAAGAAAAACAGGAGATGGTAAAATTTGGGTAATGGTGGATCCAGCTAAGATTCTGCTTGTCCTTGTGTCTTTTTTTCTTGCTATTCATTTATGATCTATCTAGCTTCTTTCATTTCATATGCTACTTAAGTATTAGCTTTGATTAATTATTGTTCACTGATTGTATCAATAAAATTATTCTCCACTTATTCATACTCAGAATATTTTAATGGTGTATGGTAGGAGTATATTTAGTGCTTTGCTAACACATTATTCTAGGAGTGTGGAAGATCTTTTTTTTCCTACATACTTGTTAACTTCATATAATCATAATCATATTTAACATGTTGAAGATATTAAAATAATAAAGAATTTAAATTTGTTAATGTTTAAATAAAAAATATTAACTGTTCAGAAAGAGTTATAAT
This sequence comes from Lathyrus oleraceus, assembly GCF_024323335.1. Lineage (NCBI taxonomy): Eukaryota > Viridiplantae > Streptophyta > Magnoliopsida > Fabales > Fabaceae > Lathyrus > Lathyrus oleraceus. Next base: position 450,735,707 of record NC_066582.1, on the reverse strand, counting down.
ATGAGATTTCTCTATTATGATTGAGTGTATTTTTCAGTTTGACGTAGTTCTCTTTTATAATGATTCATTTAGTCTTATATGAGATAAGGGTTATCAATGCAGTTAATCTTCATCAATAGTCATAATAACTTATTTTCAATTATTATTGTGTTAACGAGATATGTTTAGATATGTTGAAGTCATGTGATAAATGTCCATAAATATTTGTCATGGATATCTTTACTTTGAGACGGTCTATATCGCGCCTAAACTTGGAAATGGGTCATGGTCGACTTGGTCATGACCTGGTATGACGATTGTGGTTAACCGTTAATTCTCGGTATATACGGTCCCTAGAACATGAGGCATAGAGGGGAGAAGTTCTTAAGAGCAAAGTCATCTGGACTAATATGACCATGTTACTCCCTCGGGCTCTAATTTTAACCATTACGTTTTTTGGAATGTACGCAGTCATCCAAGCATAAGGCATGGAGGGGCAAAGTGCTTAAGAACGAAGTCATATGGGTTAATCAAACTATGTTGCTTAATTAAACCGTAGGTTCAGTCATTGCGGTTTCATAGGGCGTTACATGTATGCAAACAAGGAGAGCACCAAGGAGTTTGTAACAAAGACACTTAGTTAGGGCATCGGCACAAAGTCATCTATTGTCAACCTTCTCATAATAAATTCCACATTGTTCTCAATAAACTTAAACCTTTTTTGTGCCATTGAGGTACACTTTCTAATCCTCATTCTCTTTTTACCAAGAATAACTTGGGCACGAGATCGGTTTCTTGGTACCTCGCCGCTTCCGCCCCCAGAATTTTCCTTTTGAATATCTCGACTTAGCTCATACGTTTTGTTTAGAAAATGATGTCATTCACTGAAGCTTCAGGATTATCTCTCCGTTCATAAGGTCATTAAGGGCGAAATACTTAAAACCTACGTCGCCCAGTTTGAGGGAACTACATGTCCGCTTCTAGACTCTTGGTCTTTTGTGTTTCGAAAAATGATTTAACGACTAATAATTACTTTTTATTGGGATTTGTAACACCTATTTTGTCATCATTGCACTCTACTACTATGGAATTTTAGCCTTTAATGTAAGAGACCTTTCGTGTACCCTGTAAGACCCCAATTTTGACCCTAAGATCCCTCATGCAATCTCATCATATGCATTAGCATTGGAATCATACCTTGACATTCTCCTTACCCCTCTTTCATTGGGTTTGTTTTGGGAGAGATCACCAAGCACCATGTGATTGTATCATACTTGTATATTATCATTTTACTAACCAAAATACCAAAAATATGTCTTTGCATCTGTCTAACTCTTTTGTAGGTAAGGCATGATCACCATTGATCTATCAAGTTCACATCTAGAGTTTAAGACCATCATTGAGCATAACCAATAAATGATTCACAATGGCTCTAAGCATCATATATGATTCCCAATGATCTCTACATGTCATTTTGATCAAGATTTCTTCAAGAGTTTGGAGTTGGTTTGCCTTGGAAACCCTAGTTCATCTGGTTATCTTAAGTAACTTCTTCAACAAGATTCTTCACTAATTGAACAAATTTCTCAAGGGACACTTCAAATTTCATTATCTTATGCATATATGAGTCTCCATGAGCCTAAAAAGTCAAGAGAATTGCAAGTTAGCAAGTTGGTTGATGGTGGTTGGCCAGATGGATTCATCTGATCAAAATTGGGTCTCCCTAGACCCTATCTCCTACAATTTTCATCATATGAAAATGATTCAAAGAGAAAACTTACTCTAAATGAAATTTCTAACAATTTACATGTTGAGGTATAGAGCTAATTTTTCTTGGAAAGTCATTTTCTATGTTGAAACATTATAGGTCATTTTGTCTAAACCCTAATTTGAAAGTCAACTTCCCAAAGCCATAACTTGCTCAATTTTTATGAGATTAAATATTTCCAAGTTGCACAATCAAATTCAAGATGTCTACTTCAACTTTTATGTTTGGAGTGAGAGCTAAATCAACTTTTATGAGCATGTTATATGAGGATACATTATAGGTCATTTTGGACCAATGCCATTGAACAAGTGATTTTCCTCAACTTTAAAAATGCACAACTCAGTCATCCTAAATCCAAATGATTTAAAATTGGTGACCATTTTGAAGGTTTTTGAAATAGATACAACTTTGATGAAGACACGTTTCTCATTTGGAGCTCACATAAAAAGTCAGGCAAGGTGGAATAATTGAATATGTGGCTTGACACTTAGAAAATATTTTGACATGTTGAAATTTCCAAACTTCCACCTCAAAATTCACCATGATACAAGTTTCAAATGGAAAAGTTTTCAATATAAGAGTTGTTCCTCTTGATCTAAGATTTCCAAAGAGTCCTAATTCATTCATTTTGGATAAAGTTTGATAGGTATGTGCATGGCTTAAACAGGCATGTATCAGTTGGCAAGATTCATGATTCAAATGTTCAAATAACTTTTCCTTGCCATCCAAGCTTCATGCATACCTCATTTCAGTTGATTGTGGACTTAATTGGATTGCTTCATGGGCCTGCACACGCCCATGCAAGCATGTGCATTGCATTGCCATTTTTGGAGAATTTTTCAAGTGTGCAAATAACACTTCTCATTGCTATAAATAGAGGTCTAATGCCTCAGTTCAAAGGACCTTGTGCGCCAGCTTTGCCCCCAATCTTCCAAACCCTCTCAATTCAAAGGAAAACCTGAGAAATTTCAACTAAAATGTGAGTTTGAATCTCACTGTTTGGAGATTCAAAAACTCCAGGATCCAAAGCTTTGCATTACTCTTAAGTCACTTCCACAAGCTCCATAAGCAAGATCAAGCACGAATTGAAGTAAGAGAGATCCATTTCTGCACAATATTGAAGGTATTTTTCCAGATTTTTCTTCTCTTCGATTCTCTCTCAATTCTCATAAATTCCCTTGGATCCTTGGTTGTCTGAAGTCCTACCAATGTAGGCAAGAAGATTGAGTTACTTTGAGGTCAAATCGAAACAACTCAGTTGACACACCTCAAAATTCAACTCCACGTATCTCTATATATATTTGGAGTTAGTTAAAATTGAGGTGATATTCGTGATCTGCGCCATTTTTTCTTTAAGATCATGTCCTTTTTTTTCATTTATGATATGGTGATGATTGTACCAGTCCGGCCAAGGTCATCGGAGAAGATGATCGGCCTTTGGCTCCGGCGATGCGCTGGAAGTGTTCAGAGCCATTAGATGAGTTTAAAATGTTTTAATCAGGAGCGTACATTGTGATTACCCAGCGTGTGATCGGTTGACTCAAACGCACCATGGAACATGCGCTATCTACCACTTGATCTGCCACCTCAATTAATGAGGGAGATCAAGTGGTCCACGTTTTTTTGATTATCTGATTTTTATTTTTATTCCTTTAATTTTCATTAATTCATATTAATTTTAATATTGGTCCAAAAAATATGAGAGTTTCACCACAAAAAAAAAAAATCCTCTTTCATTTTCTGAATTAAAATTATTATTTGGATCATTATTAATATTTTTCATTATTTAATTGATTTTATGATTATTTTTAATTGTTTAAAAATACTTTTAAGTTTCCAAAAATTCTGAATTTTTTTCTCCAAGGTCCTTTGACCTTGTTTGACCTATGATAAATCTCATGACCATTTCTTTGGTGTTTTGATGAGGTTTTAGGAAATTGACCAACCATATTTAATTTAATGCATTATTTTAATATTTTTTAATTGTTTAAATGTCAAATTAATTGTGTTGAGCCATTTTAATTGCCTTTGTGAGTTTAACTTGTGTTGTTGGGCCTTGGTCAAGGTTGATTTGACTTTGCTAGGTTAAAATCATTGGATTTAGGGGATTGATGGAATGTATATTCCATCTCCCAAAATGAATGAATGATCTTAACTTGGTAAAAGTCCTCCTTTGTCCAATTTGAATTTGATCCATTTCCCCTCCCTCTTCATCTCATTCCCCTTCTTTATGCATTCATGTCATGGACCTATAATATCTTTATATCTTAAGGCTAGTTGATTGCAAAATCAACATAAGTATGGATGAGATTAGGTCCCCCACTTTGCATATTCTTTTTGTGTGTGGTATGTTTCATGAGCATAGTTCATCATACTATGTCTCTAACATGCATCAACACCAAAATTCTATTGCCCGACCTCGAATAGTTGTGACTTCTAGATAAGTCCAATTACGATTGCTTAACATAGCGCTAAATTTTGACCCAAAAGGCATAGCATTCCAATTAGTGAGATTGTAAGTCTCCCCTCTTTCATGGTATTGTATGGAAACTTGGCCTTTTTTCCTTCCTTTGGAAGATGTCTTGGTTCAAGGGTCCATGCTTGTGATAAGTGGGTTGAGTGTTCTCTAAAGAATGACTTAAACAAAAGAGCAAAAGCAAAAGCAATACTAACTTCTAACTCATTAACAACTAACATTTAATTTCAAGTCATTTACTTTTAATGCAATTTAATTTTTAAGCTTTATTCATTTGCCATTATTCATACCATTCTAATTGTTCATGTTAATGTCATTTTCACTTTGTCCATTTGGACCATATTTTTGTGATATATTTTGTTTGTGTATATTGTGTTTGTTTGTGTGGTCTTTGACCATTAATGTACCTAATAAGAACAAAAACCCTAAAAAATATCTTGTGTAGACTGTTGGTTGATCTGAGACAATTGGGCTTAGAATTTAGGCAACACTCCCTATGCAAAGGACTTGGCCAATGCCAACTTTCATGTAACCAAGTGCTTGTAATTTGAAACTTCATCTGATACATCATTGAAGATCCACTTGAGTTCATCTGCAACACGATCATTGTGAAGCTGTTATTTTGAACCTGTGATTTATGCATTGTGGAATTCATCTACTACATGAGCAAATTTGAAGAAGATCATTGAGTTGCTAAGCTTGGATGTGGATATCTTTATTTGATGCCTTGCTCTTCAAGTTGATATTTTGTGCATTATTTGTTGCTTGATTCTAAAGTCCAAGGGAATTGTGGAGTTTCTATATGACATTCTTGTCTATTGGATTGTAGCCCATTGGTCAGATCTTTTCAACTCTTAACTTTTAATTTTGTGCTTAGGATTAGTCTCTTTATCTCCTTCCATTTTCTTTAATTTCAAAATCTCTCCCTCCTTTTAAAAATCTTCTTTTCTTGTGTGTTTGTTGATTTCTAAACTTTGGCCACTTTTGTAAATTAGAAACTTTGGCCTTATGCCATTGCATTTTCAAACTTTTTCTTAATCAAACTTGTAAATAAAATTAATTATACTTGACTTAAAATTTCAAAAGACAAAAAGAACTAACTCATTCAAACCCATTTTAGGCCTTTGTGCCTTCCAAACTTAAAACTTTTGTTAAAAACAATGCATCCACTTTGAAATTGATACCATGAACTACGAGGTTTTTATCCCTCATTTTTATGTTGGTACGTAGGCACAAGTCCGAAGGTCTTGTCAAACACAAAAATATAATTAATGAATTATTTTCTCATCCCCCATTCTATTTTTGTTTGCAACATCATTTGTACAAAAACACATATGCACACAAGAAAGGGCTCCCTAGGAGTACCTAGGACACTTTGGGTGCTAACACCTTCCCTCTGTGTAACCAACCCCCTTACCTGTAATCTCTAGGATTTTATTAGTTTTGATTTGAAAACTTCTTATTTTTTTTAGTTTTGTTCGTACTTTTCCCCTTTCCCTTGGAAACAATAAAAGCGCGGTGGCGACTCTAGTTTATTTGATGTCTAGCTTATCCATAACTTGATGGTCATGAATTTACCGCTACATACCCATGGCCTTGCATTAATATAGTGATTTTTCTCTTTGCACAACCCACTAATTTTTATAGAAGCATAATCGGCTCTCTCTCCCCCCCTCTCTCTCTCTATAAGCTTACAAGTTCTGAATTCATTTGTCCTTAAGGTTTCCCTTCTTTCTTCCCCATTCATGTACGGTGTTTGTTTTCCTTTCCTTTTTATACTTCGCCTAATCATTTTTTATGGATTTGTTTCCTAAGTGCGGTTAGAGTGGGATGGTGATTTCTCCTAAAAATGTCTCTAAGAGGCACGCATTATGACAATAGTGTGTGGAACTGTCTAAATATGCTACAAGAAAAGTGAAGTGGGGGTTTGTGGAAAAAAGAGGTGTATGACGTCATGTTTGATAGCATTTTTATTGATACTGACATTAACTTGGTGTCTTCTTCCTCATATCTGGTTGAGATTATCATGGAGATTCTTGCCAACTCTTTTAGTGATGAGGTTTTGAGTTAGGATCCGGTGCCTCAATGATCCTTGGGTGAAAAAATTATGAGGTTGATTGGACTTGTCTAAGACAGGTGACGAGCCCGATATTATTTTGGAACCATGTATCCCAGGTGAGAAGGTGTGTATGCGGCATTCGCCTAAAGTGTCCGACGAGTTTTTCTACTTCTACTCTAGCTTTATTGAATATTTTGGTGTGGTTATCCCCTTCATCATGTTCCAATGTGAGCTTTTGAGAACACTAAATGTCGCCTCTTCCCAATTTAATCCCGATAGTTGGGCATTTTCCCGGGCATTTAAGGTAATTGGTTGGGGCCTCAATATTATGCTTACAATTGGCATCTTCTTTTCTTTTAATGAGTCTAGAAAGGCATATAAAGTAGGTTGGTTTTTAGTGAACTTTATGCATGGGTGGCCCATCATTTCCCCTTACACATCAAACTATAAGGATTTGAAGGATAGATTCCTCCGGGTAAGGGGTAATTTCCAATGCATGAAAGTCATATATGAATCAGATGAGACATATCAATTTCCTATTTACTTGACCAGTGACCCCACTTTAATCATGGGATACAACCCACACAAATTTATCTCCACTAGAAGAGAGGTGGTTAAACTTCTTGAGCAATTCCAAACTATGTGTCTGCGTGATTTGCTCAAGTATAAAGTCAACCTAAATGAACGTGTCAATTTTCTTAGTTTAATGACTTTCACGCGACCTTATTCATAGTTTTATCTTTATCTGACTTTTGACTTGATTCCTTTTTATTTATGCATAAAAATGACTAACGTTAGAGTGGTTGGGAAGAAAGTCCTTATGGATCAAGCTAAAGCACGACATAGGAAGGTCTATCTTGCACACCACAATGACCATACTAGGGTTCAAAGTAGGGTTGCAAAAAGAGAAAGAATGTGTCGGAAGGCACCATGGTGAAGGTTGTCCATGTTATGAATTAACTCGTTGTTAGGACCTCTAAAGGGAACTGCTAGTAAAAAATGTATTGGCGATGTCGCCCAGACTTCCATTTACTAGAAAGTCAGTGGTCTGCTGGGAGGAAAATAAGGGAAAATAGGTGGGCCCTCTTCTAAAGACGGTGAAGAATTCAATTTTTGGGATTTGAGCTTTGACGACCTAGGTTTCTTATACGATCACCTTCATGTTACTAAAGATGTCGAGAAAGCCAAAACTATGGGCGACTAAAAACGTCTTCATTGTCTGGGCACTTTTATCACAAGGGGTTGTGTTTTGGGGCGGGATTTGTTTGAGGTCAACGATTTATCTAACCAACATGCAGATGAGTTGAGGCTTAAGCTTTCTAAGATGAAGGAAGCTCAAGTTACAAATCATACTTTGCTCGCTTTTGCTAATGAAAGGATATTTAGGCATGAAAAGGAACTCAAATCATCCCAAGACGAGCACAACTCCATCAAATAAGTGAAGGGGTTTATGGTGGTTGGTTGTAAGTCACACTGTCAGAAACATTCTCAGGTTGAGCAATAGGTAACTTCACTCAAAGGGATCGTCAAAGGGCTCAAGAAGGACCTTAAAGAGCAATATATGAGTGGCCTTCTGTCTGAGGTTTAAGGTTTTGAAAAAGCCAAGACTCGGGCCCTCTGTCTTTACCTCAACCTTGACTTATTTGAGTTGGATTATTTCAAGGTGGTAGTGGATGGTCACCTGGGCGGACGAAGTCGACCTTGAGCCAAATCCTAGGACTGATACTTCCATTAAAACTGAATCCATTGTTAAGGATAAGGCATTTAAAAAGACTAATGATTAAAAGGTTGGAAGCGAGAAGAATGTGGCGTCCACCCCTAAGACCTAGGTTTTTTCCTTTGTTGTTTTTATGGGTTTTTTGCCCTTCGAGGGTTTGATGTAATGATACCTTTTTGTTATTTTAATCGAATTTTCCGGCCTTGTCATGTATAATGTATAATGGGTTTGCCTTTTGTTTATTTAATTTTTACTTTTATGCATTGTTCGAACATTTATTTCTCCAATTCTTAGCTTTAGGACTGCTTATTTTCATCGTAGAGAGACTTGTAAGTCATATCCTTAAGTGTTTATTAAATGTTCCTCACACATTGAGCTAAGGGATTAACTATCTTTGTTCTGGTGATAATCTCAAACTAAGTGACACGAAAGCCCTAGTGGGTTCCAGCCAATGTTATCTATGGAAGTCTTGAGTTAAACGACTCAGAGAGTCCAATGGGTTCCGACCAGTGCTCCCTATGGAAGTCTTTGGTTAAACGAATCGGAGAGATCTTTAGGGTTTTGCCAATGCTCCTTATGGAAGTCTTGGGTGAAATGACTTAATGAGCCTAGTGGATTCCAGTCAATGCTCCATGTGGAAGTCTTAGGTTAAACAAATTGGAGAGCCTCGTGGGTTCTGACCAATGCTCCCTATGAAAGTCTTGGGTTAAACGATTGGGGGGAACCCAGTGGGTTCTATCAATGCTCCTTGTGGAAATCTTAGGTTAAACGACTCAGAGGGCCTAGTAGGTTCTGGTCAACGAGCTCCATTAATACCTGAAAAAAGCAATTTACTGAAACGCTAATGGTGGCTCATTAAAAACATATGCCTTTGCAAGGGAAAAGAGTGCTAGTAAAACATGTTATTTATTAAAGATTTTCAAAGTAATTTTTTACAATTTATTCTCGACAATTGAAATTTATCTTAACTAAAGCAGTGTCTCAAGCTTGTCGTGTTCGAGATTAACTAAAGTAATGTCTCAAGCTCGACGCATTCCATATTCTGGGACTTCCTTCCTTTTAGGCTTTCTAGCTTATAATCCCCATGGGATAACTTCTGCACTAACTTGTATGGTCCCTCCCATTTGGAATGTAGTTTTCCTTTCTTTGTTGGATACACCACCTGTTTCAATATTAGGCCGCCTTTCTGCATTATTCTTGGTCGTAATTTGATGTTATATCTCATGTGTGTTATTTGTTCCGCTACATTTCTTGGTTGCGATCCATTTCTCGGACATTCTCGATAAATTATGGAGCACTTCCTAACTCATCTTGGTTGTCCTCTTCATTGAAGCATTCTCGTTGCTATGTGGGGGTGTCAATCTCCATTGACGACATGTCATCTAATAGATAAACCATCTTGAAAGGAGTCTCTTTGGTCGAGGAATATGGAGTTATATGGTATGAACATAACACTTTGTAAAATCGTTCATCCCTCACACCTTTGGTTTTGTCTAATTTTTTTCATACCCAACAACACAACTTCGTTGGCGCATTCAACTTGTCTGTTTGCTTAGGAGTGCTCGACCGATATAAATTTCTTTTGGATTCCTAAAATTGCATTGAGCTCTATCATGGTTAAACTGGCGAGTTGTGTCCCATTGTCAAAGACGACAATTTTGGGTAGGTCAAAATGACAAATGATGTTCCTACAATAAAAATGTCTGACTCTCTTCGTCGTTATCTTAGCTATTGCTTTTGCTTCCACCCATTTAGTGAAATAACACACCCCAACCAATATGAATTTTAGTTGACTCAATACTAATGAAAATGGACTCAGTATGTCCATGCCCCATTTGAAGAGTGTGAATATTGTATATAAATTATCCTTAACCTTGATTCCCAAGCAATATGGAACTATTTTGGTTATTCTTGAATAGTTAATAATAAAATTGGTGAATGTATTTAAATAAAACTATTTTCTTGAATTTATTAAAACTTTGGCAGGTGTTAAAAACTTTATTAAAATATTTATTGTAGTTTTATTTTCAATATTATGTGTTCTATAGTGCATAATCCTTTTATCTTTGGATTGAATAAATTCATTAAATATTATTTAAAATTTCCAGATTTATCCTTCCTTATCTCCCTCCAAATTTATCTTTTAGATTCTAGGAGTTTATGTTTTTCTATTTGGATCTTGAAAATTAGATTAGTGTTTTGAGGATGCCATTAGTTGTATAAGATAGTTTTTAATGTATGTGTTCTTCTTTTAGAGTCTCAATCTCATTACATTTATTTTGAAATAAATTGTTTGCATGAAATTTATTTATTTTAGCAATTTGGTCATTTGATTTGAATCTGATCATTGCCTGAATCAAATTAAACTGTGTATAATCTAATTCAAAAAGCTCAACTTTAAATGAATTGAATCATGATTTGAATCTTATGAATCAAATCATGATCCAATTTGAATCAAATCACACAAAATATCTCTAAATTACTTGCTTTAATTCATATAAAATGTTAAATATTGTACTTGCTAAAAAAGTACAGATGTGTGGCACCCCTAGGCTGTTAAAGGTGGTCTGAGACTTTAGTGTTTTTAGATTTTAGGGAAAACTCACGAGTATGAGGAACCATGTTTTGGATGTGTGTTTATGTGGGGTTATAGCAAGCTCGCGAGGGTGAGAAGCTCTATTAAAGGGATGTTTATTGGTTAATAATATAATGTGTGATCGATCCACTCCACCCAAAGGGTGAAGTATCTATAAGAGCTCATGGGTATGGGCTTGTGAAATTCCTAATAAGTAGTAATTGCCCCACTTTGACTAGGGAACCTATTGAGTGCCTACTTCTTAGGGAATCGTGGCCATGACTCTTTCCATGCATGGTTGTGGATTGTATACACGCCATCATTCTCGCTTTCCTATAAAGGAGGGTTATTTAGCAAGTGGAAGTTATGCATAGGTGTCATCCCTTATGCAGGCGCCTAACAGGGGTAGGTCATTGCATCGCCCATGCGAGTCTTTTACAAATATATCACTACACATTCTCTCAAGCATGATGACGCGTAAAGGGAAAATTTAGTAAGCTCCTTATCCATAATTTAAACCATTCATTCCTTCCAAGCGAGTCCCTAACTTATAGGTGAGTCCTTCAGTTAGATGTGAGTCCCTTAGTTAGGGGTGAGTCCCTCAATTAGGGAGAGTCCCTATGTTATAGGCAAGTCATTAATCCCTACTAGGTGTCTTCTACATAGCTTACGTGTCAGTTGTAGGATATCAAACATTAGTCAATTAACTTTTAGATACATCAAAATGCTAGTCAGTTATGGAAACTTTATCGTTTAGTGAGAAAAAAACGTGTGTGTCATTTAATGTTGCTCATGATGGTTTTCCTAGGGAAACCATATATAGTTTATTTTATTACGTGTGTCCTTGATGTGTGAAACCCTTTCCACTTATTGCAACAATTGTGCTTCTATGCAAGTATGTTGCTTGTGCTATTGGTTTTTCCTTATTAAGGGTCGTGGTTTGCTTTTCAAAAAGTCCTTATCCTTTCACTATTATTATAGAATTTACACTATTTAATTAGAGAAGTTTTATAGGTGTTGTAGTTTTTCTCTGACTTTTAATCTCGAATAGGAGACGAAAAGTTGACGGAGTTCTTCAAGCTTTCAAGATCCATATTGCATCCTTTTAACCTCTTCCTCTTTCATCAGAAATTGATGGTCATAAAGAATGCAAAATGTGTTAATCTTCAAGATATTGTATTCTTATATTCTGACTTGGACAGGATCACGAGGTTCCGTCAGAATATTAGGTTCTCACGTACAAGACACAAAGAGGATGTAATATTAGAGCCCTGTTCAGAAGTGAAAAAAACTAACATGGATAATTTTGGTGGTTTATCTGCCCCTTATTTTTACTTGCATCTTCCTGCCATTCATGAATTGGGGATCTTGATACCTTTTGTGCCTTTTGAAGCATACTTTTTGGCAACTACTAATGTCGCCCCCTCCCAAATCACACCCAATGTTTAGAGTATCATTAGGTCATTTGAGATCATATATTTCCATATGGGCATCCTCCCGACCATTGGAATATTTTTTTTCTTTTTATGGCGTAGAGGTTCTCCCCATCTGTGGTTGGGTAACTCTATGTTCTTTATCTAGTAAGCATTTGCTGGAGCCCTGGGTAGAGCCTTATGAGGATTGAAAATATAGATTCATGCAAGTCAGAGGGTGATATGGTGCTTTTATGGTGACCATATAGGTGATAGGCGCCTCTCGATTTCCTTTGTCGTGGACAATGATTCTTCAACTTATCAAGGGAATAGACTCCATAAGCCTTTCCCCCTTTAAGCTAGAGATTACCCAAGTGTTGAGTTGCTTCCAGACTATGATTTTTCATACTTTAATCAACCTAGATCGAGGATATGACCATGAGATAGAGAAAAATCATGGTAAGCTTTACAAGTTGAATGAGTCTTCTTACCTGGTCTTTTCTCCCCTTATTACTTTAAAAGTTTTTGCATCTTTGTTTTTTAGGGGAAGTGACTAGAATATCACTTGCTACAAGGAGAGAATGCTTAGTTCGAAAGTCGGTTGAACATCAATCCATGACCATCTCTCAAGATTTCCCTAAGGGTTTGTTGGTGGTTAAAAAAAAGAGACAGGGCGAGATATCCCTTGAGAGTGTGCTCTCCCTTCAAAGAGCCATAAGCAGGAGGAGGTTCCCTCGGGGCCTTCAGAAGACAACTAGACATCCGCCGAGGGAAGAAGGGCTGGTGGATAGCATGTTCCTGTCATACCATAATTTTGTCCCAAATTTTTTTCATCTCTTTGTCTTTAGGCGTTTCAATTTCATTTGGTGTTAAGATTAAAGGTCCTCTAATTGTAGAACCATTTATCAAGATATTTGTCACTTTCTCACTTTTCTTTTGAACCATTTTTACATATCATTCAATCTTCATCATTTTCATTAAATCGCTATTTTATTCATTAAAAAACCAAAGTCAAATAAAAGTCAGCACTTGGCTCAAGATCAAATTTAAATTACATTTCATTAAAAATCCATTTCATTCATTTAGCTCATTTATACATTACATATATTTAATCAAAAGTCAATTACAAAAAGTCAACAAAATGAATAAGAGAGAAAAGACGAAGTTCAAAAGATCTAAAAATCTCATGTTATCCATTAATTCATCATCATACATTCTATTATACATCCTGTGTAAAACAAAAAATAGTAATTTGAATAAAATTAGTGAAAACGCACAAAAGGAAAAAAAGAGAAGGTACCAAAATCTCATTCTATTTCTGATCATACTTCATCCATTTACTACTACATCATACTATACAAAAATCCATAAAGGACAAAAGGATTAAAAAATATCATTTTCATTCATATCATGATCATACATACATCACTCACACCCATACATAATAACTAAAAACAAAATTAATGTTATACTTGAATTGGAATTTCAACCATTTCAACTTGATAGTAAAACATGGCCATATCATTACATCATTTGCATCAGATGAATCTTTCAATTTGAATCACATGGTTTTACACATGGACAATCCCACAAAATCAATATCAAATTCTCACTCAAAACATCACACGATCCACGCCATCATTTTACCTTGACACAATCAAATAGAAGCAAGGATCAAGTTGGGTTCAAGAGGGAGTAAGGTGGTTTCATTTGATTTGGAATGAAGAAGGAGTGGAAGAAGAAACATAAGCAAAAAGAAGAAAAAATATGATCAGATTCGAACTCACCTCGTCTTTTTGAGTCGCAGAAAACTGGGCTTGTTCATCAGAAAGTTTATTGGTGGTCGAAATCTTTGCCGGAAAACTCAAACAGTTCACCGAATTCATTTTTTTAAAGCTCTAATTTGGGTATTTTTTTTTCCATTTTTTTTTGTTATTTTCTTCCGATTACTTCATTTTTTACACGCATTATGGATGTTTTCCGCCTGAAAACACATGTTAATCCCCTATATTTGGTGTAAATTGAAGCATGTTAGTTACCTAGGGTTTGTTGTTCTTGAATTATTTAGATGCTTGTTGTTGTTTGGTTGTTGATGTTGTATATGCTTAAGAGAGGGAGTTAAATATGAGTTTCGAGAGGGGGAAGGATGAGGTTTGTATTTTTAGAAATTATTTCATGTGAGAGAAGAAAGAGGTGCAAATGAAAGAGGGGGAGGAGAAATGAATTTCTGAAAAATAAATTCTGAGCTTTTCTTCCCTTTCCATATTTTTTATTTCATTTTAATTTTATTTTAAATTAGAAAGGGACATGTGTCATAACCTTATTAGTGTCTGGTTTCAAAATAAGAGGGATCGTATGCATGAATCGTTATGGTGTCTATGGTGGACCATGAGTTATGGATCACATGATTTGAATCATATGGACAAGATTAGGATTTTCTAAGGCCAAAACATGGCCATCTGATCTCCATCAGATAATCTATGTCTTCCACTTGGGCCCATGCACTATGTAACACCCCAAATATTGTTAGAGTAATTTAAATATTATTTAATATGATTATTGGAAGGTAAAAGGAATTATTAAATAATATCGGGAATTATTATTATTATTATTATTATTATAGGTGTTATTTATTTTAATAATAATTAAATAATAAAATAAATGGAATATGAAGAGTGGAAGGGTAAAAATGGAAATTTGATAAGAGGCCAAAGGGAGAACTCAGAGTGTTTTCACGTATTTTGCCTCAGAGTCAGAGAAAGGGGGAAACGCTGAAGAGGAAGAGAAGAAAGAGGAAAAAGGCCAAAGATTGCTCAGAACTTCCTTCAATCCAAAGAGGTAAGGGGTCTGAACCTTATTAAACAATAATATGCTGAAAATGGTGAAATATTGGATGAACGAAATTGGGATTTTAATCGAAGGAATTCGTAGAAGTTATATGCAATGATGTTAGGATTTGTGAAATCGAATAGGAGACTAATTGTATTAGATGATATGAGTGATTTTGTGCGAAATTTGGACTGTGGAAGGATGAATTTGGATAGATCTCGTAGCAGAGAAAGCCATTGCAGATCTGGAAATCTGGTTTCTGGTCATACGCGTATGGCACTAGGCAATACGCGTATGAGATGGCTGGTACGCGTATGGCACTAGGCAATACGCGTATGGATGAGGAAGATGATGTTTTGAACGTGTTTTGGTCTCTGTTGGTACGCGTATGGGAATGTGATACGCGTAGCATACGCGTATGGACATGGGCAATACGCGTATGGAATTGGTCAGGCGTGGGCAATACGCGTATGGGCATAGGCAATACGCGTATGGGCAGAATTGTGGTCTTTCCTGGACTGTTGTTGAGCAGTTTTTTATTGTTTAGGCTGAGCGAGGTAACTTAGCTGATGCATGGTATACGAGGGATCATTTCCCGTTGCTTTGAGTGGTATAGATATTAGTAGAGTGTGATAATACTGTGTTTGATTATGTGGCATGATGTGATATGCTTTTGTGATAGAATGTGTTAATGATGATGATAACATGACTATATGATGCTGTTGTTGCTATGTTGATTATGATGCATGCTTGGTGTGCATGCATTCATGAAAGGCCGATGCCTAGTGATGAACGGACTGAGTTCCAATGATGTTGTTGACTCCGGGCTTGTTGAGAGGCTTGGTTCCTTGCGGGGAACTCGGATTCTATGGTGGTGAATCTGGGAGTGGTGATCCTGTAGTTGGTCACAAAATGGGTATACCGAGTCGTGTTGAGTCATGCATGGGTGTGTGCATTGCATTTGATATGTTGTTTTGTTGATGTTCATGACTATGTTGATTATGATGATTATGATGAGCTGTGTTGGCATATGTGAAATATATTTATGTTTATATTTCTGTCGTTATATTATTATTTAATAATGTAATTCTCACCCCTTCTGCATGTGTTTATGTTCATCTATGATGAGCAATGTGCAGATAAAGAGGAGTAGCTATTGTTGAGGTTTGAAGAATAAGTGTAGAGTTATTCTACAGAGTCGAGTCAAATGCTCTGGTCATGTGACACCGGGGTTATGGGATTCGATAGATAATTGATTATTATTTAAGTTGTTTATGATGACTAACATGTTGAGATGTTTTGTTGAGATAATGTTGAACCATTATTATGAATTGTTATATGATGAATGATAATATTAATATTGTTGTCCGCTGCGAAGTTTTAATAAAATAAATAATATGTTTTATGTTGTGATGCGATAATTGTTATGTTGTAAGAAATGTAAACTCTTCTACATGTTGTACTCTGATAATCTATTTAAATATGTCGTTTGGGTAGAAGGGTGTTACATTAGTGGTATCAGAGCATGGTCAGTCCAGTCGAGTCATAATGTGATGTTTTCCCTGTTGGTCGATTAGTGTAAATGACACTGTCGATATTTAACGGTTGTAGTTGTGTCGTGCAGAGTATGGCTGGAGAAAATGACCGTGCGATTGCTGAGGCTTTGGCTGCTATGGCGCAGGCTATGCAGGCGCAGCAGAATCCGCCGGTCGACGAGTTTAGGAATTTGGGAAGGTTTCTGAAGAATAACCCTCCTACATTCAAGGGGCGCTATGATCCAGATGGTGCTCAGATTTGGCTGAAGGAAATTGAGAAGATTTTCCGGGTGATGACGTGTACTGAAGCACAGAAGGTGCAGTTTGATACGCATATGTTATCTGAAGAGGCTGAAAACTGGTGGGATAACACTCGACAGAGGATTGAAGTACCAGGTGCTGAGATGACTTGGGAAAGGTTCAAGACGGCCTTTCTGGAGAAATATTTTCCTGCTGATGTGCGATGTAAGAAGGAGATGGAATTTCTGGGACTGAAGCAGGGTAACATGTCTGTTGCTGATTACGCTTCGAAGTTTGAGGAGCTGGTGCAGTATTGTCCTCATTATAATAAGGCTGATGCTGAGGAATCCAAGTGTGTCAAGTTTGAGAACGGGTTGCGTCCCGAGATCAAACAAGGCATTGGTTACCAGGAGATTCGTAGGTTTCCTACGCTGGTTAATAAGTGCAGGATATTTGATGAAGATAGCAAGGCTAGGACTGCTCATTACAAGAGTCTTAGTGAGAAGAAGAATAAAGATCGTGGTAGTCCTTATGCATCTCCGAATGGTAAAGGTAAGCAGAAAGTGGTAGATGAGAAGAAGCCAAGTGGAGGAGGATCTCCCATAGCTGGTAAATGTTTCAAGTGTGGCGAGCCAGGCCACCGCGCTGATAGCTGTACCAAGAAAGTGCTGAGATGTTTCCGATGCGGTCAGGCTGGTCATAGAGTTACGGAATGTAAGGATGCTGGTCCGACATGTTTTAATTGTGGCGAGAAAGGCCATATCAGTTTGCAGTGCTCGAAACCGAAGAAGGCGGCTACTGCAGCTCATACTACTGGTAGGGTGTTTGCTCTGAGTGGGGCTGAAGCTCCTAAAGAAGATAATCTGATTAAAGGTACTTGCTTGATTAATAATGTTGAATTGCTTGCCATTGTTGACACTGGTGCTACCCATTCGTTTATTTCGTATGAGTGTGCGACCAGGATTGGTGTGATTATGTCGTCCCTAGGCGGAAGTATGGTGATAGATACTCCTGCTAATGGATCTGTGAAGACTTCTGTGGTCTGTCGAGGTTGTCAGTTGACGATCTTTGAGAGAGAGTTCGTGGTTGATTTGGTGTGCTTACCCTTGCACCACATTGATATTATTCTGGGAATGAATTGGCTAGAATTCTATGGCGTGTTTATCAACTGCTATAGGAAGACGGTGCGATTTTCTGAAGTTGGTGAGAATGATGAGGCAAGATTTCTATCTGCTAGGCAGGTGGGGGATTTTGTGAAAAATGAAGCTCAGATATTCGCTTTATTTGCGTCTCTGCAATCGGATAAGAAAGTGGTGAGTGTAGATTTGCCTGTTGTCTGTGAATTTCAGGATGTGTTTCCGGAGGATGTAAGTGAATTACCTCCAGAACGGGAAGTCGAATTTGCCATTGACTTAGTACCAGGTACGAGTCCAGTGTCGATGTCTCCTTATAGAATGTCGGCAACTGAATTAGTTGAATTGAAGAAGCAACTTGAAGAATTGCTTGAGAAGAAGTTTGTGCGTCCAAGTGTTTCTCCTTGGGGTGCACCAGTATTGTTAGTGAAGAAGAAAGAAGGTACGATGAGGTTGTGTGTCGATTACCGGCAGTTGAATAAGGTGACTATCAAGAATCGGTATCCATTGCCGAGGATTGATGATTTGATGGACCAGTTGGTTGGAGCTCATGTTTTCAGTAAGATTGATTTGCGGTCGGGTTATCATCAGATCCGAGTGAAGTCAGATGATATTGCGAAGACTGCTTTCCGTACGAGGTATGGTCATTATGAATACACTGTGATGCCGTTCGGTGTATCTAATGCTCCAGGTGTGTTTATGGAATATATGAATCGTATATTTCATCCGTACCTTGATAATTTTGTTGTGGTGTTCATAGATGATATATTGATATATTCTAAGACGGAAGAAGAGCATGCAGGACATCTGAGAATTGTTTTGCAGGTGTTAAGAGAAAAGAAATTATATGCAAAGTTATCTAAATGTGAGTTCTGGTTGAAGGAAGTGAGTTTCCTTGGCCATGTGATTTCGAGTGGTGGGATTTCTGTTGATCCGGCTAAAGTTGATGCTGTATTACAGTGGGAGACTCCGAAGTCTGCTACTGAGATACGCAGTTTTCTGGGGTTAGCTGGTTATTATCGCAGATTTATTGAAGGCTTCTCTAAGTTGGCATTGCCGTTGACGCAATTGACTAAGAAGGGTCAAGTATATGTGTGGGATACAGCTTGTGAAGCGAGTTTTGTGGAGTTGAAGAGGCGGTTGACCAGTGCTCCAGTGTTGATCTTGCCTAATCCTGGTGAGTCCTTCGTTGTCTATTGTGATGCTTCTTTGATGGGTCTTGGTGGTGTTTTGATGCAGAATGGTAAAGTTGTAGCTTATGCTTCTAGACAGTTGAAAGTTCATGAGAGGAATTATCCTACGCATGATCTAGAACTTGCAGCTGTTGTATTTGTGTTGAAAATGTGGAGGCATTATCTGTATGGTTCCAGATTCGAAGTGTTCAGTGATCACAAGAGTCTGAAGTATCTGTTTGATCAGAAAGAGTTAAATATGAGGCAGAGAAGGTGGTTAGAATTACTGAAGGATTTTGACTTTGAATTGAGTTATCATCCCGGTAAGGCTAATGTAGTTGCAGATGCGCTGAGTAGAAAGTCTCTACATATGTCTATGATGATGGTTCGGGAGCTTGAGTTAATTGAACAGTTCCGTGATATGAGTTTGGGTTGTGAAGTTTCCGCTGATAGTGTAAAGTTGGGTATGCTGAAGTTGACTAGTGGAATTCTGGAAGATATTCGGAATGGTCAGCAAGTTGATGTCGCTCTAGTTGATCATATTACTATGGTTAACCAGGGTAATGGTGGTAATTTTGAGATTGATGAGAATGGCATCCTGCGATTTAAAGGTAGAGTTTGTGTTCCTGAGGTGTCTGAATTGAAAAAGAGTATTCTTGAAGAGGGCCACAGGAGTGGATTGAGTATCCATCCAGGTGCAACTAAAATGTATCAAGATTTGAAGAAGTTGTTTTGGTGGGCTGGTATGAAAAGAGATGTTGCTAAGTTTGTGTATGCCTGTTTGACTTGTCAGAAGTCAAAGATTGAACATCAGAAACCGGCAGGTATGATGCAACCTTTGAAGATTCCTGAATGGAAGTGGGATAGCATTTCCATGGATTTTGTGACGGGATTGCCGAGGACGGTGAAAGGTAATGATTCTATTTGGGTGATTGTGGATCGGTTGACTAAGTCGGCGCATTTCTTGCCGATGAAGATTAATCACTCTTTAGAGAAGTTGGCAGAGTTGTATATTGAGGAGATAGTGAGGCTGCATGGTATTCCATCCAGTATTGTGTCTGATAGAGATCCCAGATTTACTTCTAGATTTTGGGAAAGTTTGCAGAAAGCGTTGGGAACTAAGTTGAGGTTGAGTTCAGCTTATCATCCTCAGACTGATGGTCAGACCGAAAGAACTATCCAATCCTTGGAGGATTTGTTGAGAGCTTGTGTGTTGGAGCAGAGTGGTTCTTGGGATAGTTATTTGCCGTTGGTGGAGTTTACTTATAATAATAGTTTTCATGCTAGTATCGGTATGGCTCCATATGAAGCATTGTATGGTCGGAGGTGTAGAACTCCATTGTGTTGGTATGAATCAGGTGAGAGTGTTGTACTCGGACCTGAGATTGTGCAGCAGACGACTGAAAGGGTTAAGATGATTCAGGAGAAAATGAAGATTTCTCAGAGTCGTCAGAAGAGTTATCATGATAAGAGGAGAAAGGCACTTGAGTTCCAAGAGGGAGACCACGTGTTCTTGAGAGTTACTCCGACGACAGGTGTGGGTAGAGCTTTAAAGTCTAAAAAGCTTACTCCGAGGTTTGTGGGTCCGTATCAGATTTTGAAGAGGGTGTGGGGAGTGGTGTATCGGATAGCTTTACCGCCGTCGCTTTCTAATCTACATGATGTGTTTCATGTATCTCAGTTAAGAAAGTATATTGCGGATCCTTCGCATGTTGTTCTGTTGGATGATATCCAGGTGAGGGATAATTTGACCGTTGAGGTGTTACCAATTCGGATAGATGACCGAGAAGAGAAGACCCTGAGAGGTAAGAAGATTGCTCTAGTGAAAGTTGTTTGGGGAGGTCCAGCTGGTGAGAGCTTGACTTGGGAGCGTGAAGATCAGATGAAGGAGTCGTATCCGGCTCTATTTGCTTGAGGTATGTTTTCGAGGACGAAAACTTCTAAAGTGGGGGAGAGTTGTAACACCCCAAATATTGTTAGAGTAATTTAAATATTATTTAATATGATTATTGGAAGGTAAAAGGAATTATTAAATAATATCGGGAATTATTATTATTATTATTATTATTATTATAGGTGTTATTTATTTTAATAATAATTAAATAATAAAATAAATGGAATATGAAGAGTGGAAGGGTAAAAGTGGAAATTTGATAAGAGGCCAAAGGGAGAACTCAGAGTGTTTTCACGTATTTTGCCTCAGAGTCAGAGAAAGGGGGAAACGCTGAAGAGGAAGAGAAGAAAGAGGAAAAAGGCCAAAGATTGCTCAGAACTTCCTTCAATCCAAAGAGGTAAGGGGTCTGAACCTTATTAAACAATAATATGCTGAAAATGGTGAAATATTGGATGAACGAAATTGGGATTTTAATCGAAGGAATTCGTAGAAGTTATATGCAATGATGTTAGGATTTGTGAAATCGAATAGGAGACTAATTGTATTAGATGATATGAGTGATTTTGTGCGAAATTTGGACTGTGGAAGGATGAATTTGGATAGATCTCGTAGCAGAGAAAGCCATTGCAGATCTGGAAATCTGGTTTCTGGTCATACGCGTATGGCACTAGGCAATACGCGTATGAGATGGCTGGTACGCGTATGGCACTAGGCAATACGCGTATGGATGAGGAAGATGATGTTTTGAACGTGTTTTGGTCTCTGTTGGTACGCGTATGGGAATGTGATACGCGTAGCATACGCGTATGGACATGGGCAATACGCGTATGGAATTGGTCAGGCGTGGGCAATACGCGTATGGGCATAGGCAATACGCGTATGGGCAGAATTGTGGTCTTTCCTGGACTGTTGTTGAGCAGTTTTTATTGTTTAGGCTGAGCGAGGTAACTTAGCTGATGCATGGTATACGAGGGATCATTTCCCGTTGCTTTGAGTGGTATAGATATTAGTAGAGTGTGATAATACTGTGTTTGATTATGTGGCATGATGTGATATGCTTTTGTGATAGAATGTGTTAATGATGATGATAACATGACTATATGATGCTGTTGTTGCTATGTTGATTATGATGCATGCTTGGTGTGCATGCATTCATGAAAGGCCGATGCCTAGTGATGAACGGACTGAGTTCCAATGATGTTGTTGACTCCGGGCTTGTTGAGAGGCTTGGTTCCTTGCGGGGAACTCGGATTCTATGGTGGTGAATCTGGGAGTGGTGATCCTGTAGTTGGTCACAAAATGGGTATACCGAGTCGTGTTGAGTCATGCATGGGTGTGTGCATTGCATTTGATATGTTGTTTTGTTGATGTTCATGACTATGTTGATTATGATGATTATGATGAGCTGTGTTGGCATATGTGAAATATATTTATGTTTATATTTCTGTCGTTATATTATTATTTAATAATGTAATTCTCACCCCTTCTGCATGTGTTTATGTTCATCTATGATGAGCAATGTGCAGATAAAGAGGAGTAGCTATTGTTGAGGTTTGAAGAATAAGTGTAGAGTTATTCTACAGAGTCGAGTCAAATGCTCTGGTCATGTGACACCGGGGTTATGGGATTCGATAGATAATTGATTATTATTTAAGTTGTTTATGATGACTAACATGTTGAGATGTTTTGTTGAGATAATGTTGAACCATTATTATGAATTGTTATATGATGAATGATAATATTAATATTGTTGTCCGCTGCGAAGTTTTAATAAAATAAATAATATGTTTTATGTTGTGATGCGATAATTGTTATGTTGTAAGAAATGTAAACTCTTCTACATGTTGTACTCTGATAATCTATTTAAATATGTCGTTTGGGTAGAAGGGTGTTACACACTACACCCCTATTTATAGCATAACCCTTCACATACGTTTAGTTTTTATTCATTTTAGGGCTTTAGGCCCAATTGTTTTTTTACTAACCACCCCCCCCCCCCCTTATATTTGGCACACTCTTTTTGAAGTTTATTTTTATTATTTCATTTATTTTGGTTTATTTCTTTTTCCTTCTTGATGCATATGATAATTATTTGCTCTGATTAAATAAACACCAAAATCAAAAACTCTAATTTTTAATATAAAACCAATCTACTTTCACTTAAATTTTTTTTTAAATATAAAATCGGATGAAAAATGACTAGTTGAATGTTTATCCCTCTTTTCCCTGAGTATTTGGATATTTGTTGTATAGCTTGCCTTTCAAATACTCGTCATCTTTTCAAAACATAATAATGTAATTGAATTCAACTCGTTCCTCTGTGGATGAAAAAAAGGATCTATTGGATGCATATCCCTGTAATCCCCGAGTACTTGGATACCTATTGTACAACTTTTCGTTCAAGTACTTGTCATCTTCAAAGGACTTTGATTAATTCATATCAAATATTTTACAATAAAAAATAGATGAAAACTGATCTATTTGATGTATATCCATGTGATCCCTAAGAATTTGGATACATGTTTTATAGCTTGCCTTTTGAATACTCGTTTTCCACCTAAAAAATAAATTCAACTCATCAAACCTTTTTTCCGCCTTAACGTGACCAAAACCCTTTCACAAACGAATTATGTTTTATCCATTCTGATGGAATACAAGCAAATGCTTCATTTTGCCCTTGTGTGATGAACAAGCAACGATTAACTACTCGAATGCGACCTAAACATCGTTCGCTAAAATCAACCAACACACAACCATTTGCTACAAAAAACTATATAGCTTTGAATTCCTCATTACACTAGAGGATACGAAGGAGCGAGATTCAACGTCTCGTCAATTACCTTAATAAAAAACTAATTTTTAGTCATTTTAATTTCATATAAACTTTTTTAATAATTAGAATAAATCAAATTACTTAAGCTAACACTCATATTCGCAAAGATGATTAAACGGTTACCGTTGGATACAACGAATATATGAGGTGTTAATACCTTCCCCGCGCATAACAGACTCTCAAACCTGAATTTGGTTGTGATGACCATATTCGTGTTCTTTTTTAGGGTTTTATTGATGTTTTCCATTAAAAAAAATAAACTTCGATGGCGACTCTTGTTGATTTCGAGTGTTCATTCACTCGGGTATTTTTTGCACCGCAACAGTTCCAACAGCAGAAGCGCCTTGAACTTTGTTGTGGAGTGACCATTCTTTTAGTTTGATCGAGTTCACTAGGCGCTGCCTCCGTTTCTAGAGAATTTTCCCGATGATTATTGGTCACTCTATAACAAGTCTCCTTCCTATTTGAAGAGACTTTCACAAGTTCAAATGTTGAGATGTCTCTTGGTGGAGAGAGTCCAATAGGAGACACATATCTAAAAGAATGGTGAGTTGTAGTCCCAACTTGATTTTGTCATAGGATGTATTCAAGAGCGTTAGAGGGCGGTGACAACGTTAGTAAAACAACAAGATGATTTAAAAGTCCTCATAAAGGAGGTGGCTTTAAAAGCACAAGAATATGCTAAGGAGAGGGGATGTTTGAAGGGTTCACTCGAAAAAGCCCTAAGTTCCATAAAATATATTGAGAAAGAGGCATCATCACTCAAGGATGAAGTGGTGTACGCTTTCGATCATTACTTTTAGAGGGTGAAGGAAGAGGTAACCTTCTTCTTTTTAGACTTAGACCAAAGTCTGATGGATCTATTCAAGTTGGCTTGGGATGGTTATCTAGTGGATGATGAGTAGGTCCCTTGGTGGTTCCTATGCACTTTGGTGTCCATTTAGTAACCATCATTTTCCTTGGGTTTTTGTAGTAACCTCATTTGTACACCCTTTTGGGGATAGTAACATTCCGTGTATAATGTTATTCTGGGTATCATATAGGATTTCCTTGATTATAACCTATTTTTAGTTTCCACGAGGGTGATAAGGATTCTTATGTAAGGATCCCACGATTTAATCTCCTCTAATGTGTAAGACCCTAATTTTGATCCTAAGATCCCTCATGGCATCATATCATTGCTCATTGCATTTGCCTCAAGGATCATAGCATCTTGGCTCCTTACCCTTGGGTTGGGACTTGTGTGAATTGGTTTGAGACCACCAAGCATGCTTGAATTGTATATTATTGTTTTTCTTATTTTGTTTACTAACCAAAAGCCCAAAAATATGTGACTAACTTTGTTTGTTTTGAAGCTCAAACAGTCATGTGATTCAAGGCTCCTATGAAGCTCCTATGCCCATTGAATTGGCCAGATGAAGATGAAAGCAAGCATGACAATGGTCCACCAAGCTCTCAATCATCATATATTCCTCCCAAGTATCTCAATTTGTCAATTTGATCAAGATAAACCAAAGGGCTTGAGGCTTGTTTCCCAAGGAAACCCTAATTCAACTGTGCATTGACTTTGCCTTGCTCATGAAGTAACCTCAACCTATGATCAAATACAATCAAGGGAAGTTCTTTAATTAATCATTTTATGCATATATGAGCCTATGTGAGTGTCCTCAATCATTCATTCATCAAGATTTGAAGTTTGGCTTTGAGAAGTTGATCAGCCAATTCATCTGAGTATTTTGAAATCCACTGAGACCTAAATTTTGATGTGATTGTCAAATGAAGATGACCAAAATAGAAAAAATGTTATTAAGAACCATATGAACAATTTTAATGTTCATAAAAAAATCATTTGAAACTTGGAAGGTCATCATTCATTTCAAAACATTATAGGTCATTTTGACTGAAACCCTAATTTTGGGTCAACTTTCCAAGGACCTAACTCCTTCATTTTTTATGATTTTGAGGTGATACCAAGTGCATTAGAAATTTTGAGATGTCCACTTAAAATTGTATGTTGGACAAAATTTCATAATCCTAAAAGAAACACATGTGATAATACAAAACATTATAGGTCACTTTGGACCAAAGTCATTGAAATGTGAAAAAGTGCAACTTCAAGTGCCCATAACCTTCTCATAAAAAATCCAAATGATGCAAAATTTAAGTCCAAATTGATTTTATTGAAAATATATACAACTTTTATGTTGAAGGTTTTGTCATTTGAGGCTTTCATCATTGAAACAAAAGGGCTTGAAGTTGGTTCATTTTGGCAAAATCTTCAAATACGTGTTTTGTACCTTGAACTTCATGGCCAGTTTTCAATATTTTCCAAACTCCAAATGGATTTTTGTTCAACATAACATTTGTTCCTTATGTCAAGACCTTTCCAACCATTACCCACATGCTTATGTTTGAATTTTCCAATTGGGATTTTTGAAGAGGGGAAGTTTTGTGATCAATTATGCATAACATGTTAAAATTCCATGCACAAGCTAATGCATTACCATTTGCACGTCCAAACTTGATTCATTTGTGTTCAGCGCTCATTTGCAATGGATTTTGGGCCTCACATGCGCATGTACAGGCCCATGCATGGAGGACCCAAGTTCATGCACACACGAGTTTGATCATGCCTTGCATCAGCTGTGGCTATAAATAGAATGTCTTGCCTTGCTCATTTCTCAACCTGAAGGCGCCGAAAACTCTACTGAACTAATTCCCCACCCTCTCACTCAAAGGAATTCTGAAATTTCAATTCTCTTTTCAAGCTTAAATTTCAACTTCCCTGGTTGATCTTTAACTTCTAATTCCTTAGCCTTGCTTCATTGTTACCTCAAGATCAAGCTGCAATCAAGAGTTGGATTGGATTTTGCTCACAAAAGCTGCTCTACAAAGGTTTATTCTCCAACTGTTTTCCTTTGAATCTCTCTGATTATTGTGCATTGCTTGGCATTTCTGAAGTCCTCATGTGAGAGGCAATTGATTTTTGGTTTTAATTTTGAGAATTGAACAACTTCAGATTGAACACCTCATTTTTCAATCTCAGATTTCTTCCTCCATAGGAATCTTGAGAAGAAACTAAGGTCATAGGGGTGATGTACATCACCCCAGCTTTCGAATGGTATATGGATCGCGTGCTATGGTTGAGGTTTGAAAACCTGCAACTGGTGGCCGGAACTGACCTTCTCACCGGAGAAGATGGTGGTTTCCGCCACCGTCCCCACGCGTCCAAACCTTGGCCCTTGGATCTAGTCTTCCAGATCTAATCTCAGCCTTGTGTTGTTATGACTTTTTTAAATCATGTGTCTTACGCGTTTGACCCGTCCATACCATACGCGCGCGCTTCCTGGCTGTCTGATGAGCCACGTCAATTAATGAGCCATGATCTGACGCCTCAGGATTTTCTCTTTTATTAATTTCTGTTTTAATTTCTTTTATTCCATTTTATTTTAAAAATTCATAACTTCTTTATTTGGAATCACAAAAATATAGGACCAATTGCAAAAAAAATCTCTTAAATTCTAGTTTCTAAAAATGATTTTTAATTATTTTTGTAGTTCCATTTAATATTTTGTGTGAATTATTTCTTTTCTGGTTGTTTTTAATTCATTTAAAATACTTTTTGATATTCAAAAATGCCAAAAATATTTTCTTAACATCTTTGGATGATGATGAATCTATGAAAAATATTCTCATTAATTTCTTAATTGATTTGAGATTTTAGTCCAATTATGTTATTTTTCTTCATTTTTAATTGTTTAAAATTAGTTTTCTGTTTTCAAAAAATGTTGAGAAATTTTGTCAAACCTTGTTTGACCATGTTAGACTTATGATGATCCAATTGAATTTATCCAAGTTGATTTGAATTGGATTTGAAGTTTGACCTTTATTTGTTCATTTTATTTTATGTATTATTTTAATTCCAAAAAAATACCAAAAATATGTTTGACCTTTCTTGACTTCTAAGCTTCATTTCACTTCTGTTTACCATTGATTGATGTTGATTCCATTCATATTTGATCAATGTGTCTTGGTTATGTCTTTTGATTTCTCATTTTGTACATTCCATTTCCATCTTCATCTTCTTCTTTTTCTTTTGACCAATGAGTTAATGATTTGTGGTTAGCCTTGATATTATGAGAGGCTTAACCTTCTTTGATCCAAATCAAATTCATCTTGATCAAAGATCAAGTGAATTGCTTTGTGTCAAAGATAGGTTGCTTCTTGGTCAAGCAAAAAACCTAAAATCCATACAAGGTCATTCTTCTTTTCTTTTGGCATGGAAAGTTGTAGGAGCTTGACTTACTAGTCATGATCTCTAACTTGTGTTTATTTGCCTATAGTTTTATTGACCGACCTCAGATAGGTGTGACTACTACATTAGTCCACTTACGATTGCTTAACATAGTGCTAAATTGCCTCATGGCATACTAACACTAACTACTAATTATTAACTTTTAATTCAAGCCTTTAATTCTTGCAATTTACTTTAATGCAATTTAATTTCTTGCTCATTTATTCATATTGTCTTTTTCCCTTTGCTCATTTGAGCTCATGTTTATGTTAATGCAATTTTCCTTTTGCTCACTTGAGCACATTATTGTGTATATACTATTGCCTTGTGTTTGTTTGTTTTTGTTTGTGTGAACCCAATGCAAAAAAGGAGAAAGGACTTAGAATTAGGACCTTACCTATGCTTAATGGAGTTTCAAGAGCAACTAGGCCTCATGCCTTTAGAATGCTAAATATGTTGAAGAGCAACTAGGCCTCATGCCTTTAGAATGCTTAATCTTGAAGATGAATTGAAAGGACCCTTATTCTAAACTCACTCTTGTCCATTCTTATTATTGCATTGTGGAACTTTTTGATTTGTGTGTTCTTGTGTGATAGGGATACCAAACTTGAGCTAATTAGAAGGACCATTGTCATGAGCATCCAAGATAAGAGAGGCAAATCCAAATTGGAAGATCCTAGGAGCTTGATTGATTATTTGCTTGATTGCTTGAGTTAATTGTTATTTGCTTGTTAAGTCCAAAGGAAAGGAGCAACTTGGATCATCTTTATGATCTCAAGAAGGGAACTCCAAGGGTTTTATTTCTTTTCTCTCATCTTTGCATGTTTAGGACCTAGCCCTTCTCTTATTCTCTCCACTCTAACCCAAGCCAAACTTTTGTGCAAACATTGACATTGTTTTCAAAAATTAGAAACCTAGGCATTATGCCTTTGATTTTTCAAACTCTTTTCATAATACTTATTTTGAATTGAACCTTAAGTCAACTTTGACTCCCTTTTGTGAATACTTCTAATTGGTAAACCCAACTCACTCAAATTGTTTTGTGGTTCCAATGGCCATCTTTGCCAAAGATTTTCATAAACATTAGCTATTAGGTTTGAGTTATCATAGTGGTTGATGTAAACCTCACCTTATCCTTAGTGATTGGACTATAAGTCTTCCATACTTATTATAGGGTGGATCCCTCACTAGTATGTTGAAGCTCTCCTCACATGGTGGATTGTGGTTTAGGTTGAGTTTTCTCCCTTTGATAACAAAAGACCTTAAGGCTTTTGACCAATTAATTCACCAACTTCTTTTGATATTTTTACCCCGAACTACAAGGTTTTGATCCTACCTTTGTGATGGTACGTAGGCAATGGGTTCATCCATTCAAACAACAAAATTGTAAATAATTTGTATATTATTTTCTCATCTCCCCAATCATGTTTGCACAAATATTTTCACAAATACCAACCTACCATACAACATTTGCAAAAAGGGCTTCCTTAGAGTACTAAGGATGTTTTGGGTGCTTAAAACCTTCCCATTGCATAACCAACCCCCTTACCCAGATCTCTGACATTTTTATTAGTTTTTGATTTGATAAAACTTCTCGGTTTTTGTTTGCTTTCTAAATTTTCCTTTGGATAAATAGAAGTGCTGTGGCGACTCGAGTTGTATGATTTACTTTTGATTTGGTCAATAAATCTAAAAGTAATGAATACCCCGCTACATAATGGAAAAATGACTCTTCTACGGGGATCTAACATTTCTATTCACCTCAAAGGGCGGGAATAATTGCTCGTGTGAATCTATAATTTTATCGCCTCGAAGGTGTCGTACCCTAAATTTGTCCCAAGAATTTTCCATCTCTTTATCTTTAGGCATTTTAATTTCATTTGGTGTTAAGATTAAAGGTCCTCTAATTATGCACGATTTATCAAGATGTTTGTCCCTTTGTCACTTTTATTTCTTTTGAACCATTTTTACATATCATTCCATATTCATCATTATCATTAGGTCACTATTTTATTCATTAAAATACCAAAGTCAAATAAAAGTCAACACTTGGATCTAGATCAAATTTCCAATTACATTTCATTCAAAATCCACTGCATTCATTCCATTCATTTATACATTACATATATTTAATCAAAAGTCAATTACAAAAAGTCAACAAAATGAATAAGAGATAAAATACCAAGTTCAAAAGATCTAAAAAATCTTGTTATCCATTAATTCATCATCATCATACATTATATTATACATCATGTGCAAAACCAAAAATAGTAATTTGAATGAAATTAGTGAAAATGCACAAAAGGCAAAAAAAGAGAAGGTACCAAAATCTTATTTTATTTCTTATCATACATCATCTATTTACTACTACATCATACCATACAAAAATCCACAAAAGGACAAAAGGATTCACAAAAATATCATTTTCATTCATCTCATGATCCTACATACATCATTCACACCCATACATAATAACTAAAAACAAAATTTAAGTTACACTTGAGTTGAAATTTCATTCATTTCGACATGATAATACAACATGGCCATAACATTTTATCATTTGTATCACAAGAATCTTGCCATTTAAATCACACGGTTTTCACATGGACAATCCCACAAAATCAGCATCAAATTCTCACTCAAAACGTGACACATTCCTCACACTAATGACCTCATATGACTACATAAAAAATTCACCAAAATATCTCCATAAACTCACATGAATTCACTCACAAAACTCACCAATTTCTCACACATTTTTCACTCACATACACTTACATTAAACCTAGCTAATCATTATAATTCCTAAGCATGATCACACAAATTTGGCAGCCATAATACACTTGAAATTAGAAAGCAAAAACCTCTAAGCATTTTCTTCACATTGAAGAAAATTCTAAGTGAAAATCGAGCCAACTAGTCCTCCCTTCATTATTATTGAAACCCCTCTTCATTCTTTTAATCACCACCTCCATCATTTTACCTTGACACGATCAAACAGAAGTAGGGATCAAGTTGGGTTCAAGAGGGAGCAAGGTGGTTTTCATTTGATTTGGAAAGAATAAGGAGTAGAAGATGAATCAAAAGCATAAAGAAGAAAAAAGAGGTTCATATTCAAACTCACCTCATCTTTTTGAGTCGCCGAAAACTAGGCTTGTTCGCTGGAAATTTCATCGGTGACCAAAATCTTCGCCGAAAAACTCATAGATTTCACCAGATTCTTTTTTCTAAAGCTCCGGTTTGGGTATTTTTTTCTCTCCGTTTTTTCATTATTTTCTTATGATTACTTTGTTTTTATGCATGCATTCTGAATGTTTTCCCTTTGAAATTACATGTTAATCCCCTATATTTGGTGTGAAACAAAGCATGTTAGTGACCTAGGGTTTGTTGTTCTTGAATTTTTTTAGATGTTTGTTGTTGTTTGGTCGTTGATGTTGTATGTGCTTAAGATATGAAGTTGAATCTGAGTTTCAATAGGGAGAAGGATGGGTTTTTATTTTTATAAATTCTTTTATGTGAGAGAAGGAAGAGGAATGAATGAAAGAGGGAGAGGAAAAGTGATTTTCTAAAAAAATGATTATGAGTTTTTCTTCCCTTTCCATGTTTTTTTATTTCATTTTTATTTTATTTTAAATTAGAAAGGGACACGTGTTATAACCTTATTAATGTCTGGTTTCAAAATAAGAGGGATCATATGCATGACTCCTTATGGTGTTTATGGTAGTCTATGAACTATGGATCACATAATTTGAGTCGTTTGGACCATATTAGGATTTTATAAGGCTAAATCATGGCCATCTGGTCTCCATCAGATGGCCCATGACTCTAGACCATTACTTTTTTTTCTGCAAAATGGGTTGGGCCTATGACCTTCTAGGATAGGCGCCCCTCCTTTATTCCACCACACCTTGTTTATCTCCTCACACCTCATGTTGGTGTGAGTTTAAGGGGATTGGGCCTTCCATTTGGACTCATGCGTTCCACCCTCTATTTACAACGCACCCCTCCGCATCGTTTTAGTTTTTATTTATTTTAGGGATTTATGTCAAATTAGTTTTTTTTACTTAAACCTCACCTTTATATTCGGCATACCCTTTTTGAATTTTTTTTATTATTTCTTTTATGTTAGTTTTTTTTTTCTTTTTCTTTCTTGATGCATATGATAATTATTTGCTTTGCTTAAATAAAAACAAAAATCAAAAACTCTAATTTTCAGTATAAAACCAATCCAAATTCACTTAAAACTTTTTTTAAATATAAAATCAGATGAAAAGGGACTAGTTGGATGTATATCCCTCTTTTCCCCATGTCGTACCCCAAATTTTGACCATCCTCTTTGTCCTTACTACACTTAGGATGTAAGTCACTAACGTGTTCAGATTCCCATATAAGTCATCTGGTCAACTCCCATGACCTAAAAAGTCAAAGGATAACCATTTTGACTTTTAATTCCTCATAGGAACTAGATTTTGATTTACGGGTATAATTTGATGTATTATCGCGCTAGAGGTATATAGGAGTGGTTAATCATGATTAACATTATTATTCGAGATAGATTAAAATTGAGATAAATTAGGGTTAAAATTATTGTTTTATCAAATTGTTATATTAAGAGAGATAATAATAAGATTTTTAATTAGGTGATGTAATTAAAGTATTAATATTATTAATGTTTATTAAAATGTTAGGAGTATTACTTATTACTATTAGGAATATTATTAATATTATTAAAATTAAATTATATTGTTATTTTTTAATACTATTATTATTTATTAATGTTACTCTTATTTATTAATCTTATTATTATTGTTGATCAATATTATTATTATTTATTATTATCATTAGAAATATTATTATTAATATTACTAGAAGTTAAATGATTAGAATATTAATATTATTAATAATAAATTATTAGAATTAAGTTAATTAGATTATTATTGTTTTTTGGTGTTTTTCTATAAAGGGCCTTTGTCAAAATTGATTGAGCCTAAGCCATGCTTCCTTTCACTTGTGCCAAGTAGATAACCCAAGGGGTCAACTGTGTCAAACCCAGGACCCACCCCCGAACCGGGTCAAGTGTGACCCAAGTTCATCTTCTTCCCTAGTTCTAGAACACTAATTTGCGCCAAAATTATAATCAGAACGAATCAAAACCTGCAATTTTCATTTTCAATTGAAACTTTCCACTCACATCCAAACTATGAATTACAAATCAATCCAGACTACATAAATCACGAATTTTAGTTACAATTCAAACATAATTTCTATTTCTAAACAAAATCAAAATTACAATCAAACCTAATTCAATCAGATCTCAATCAAATCTAAACTTCCTAAATCAGATAATCTAATTAAGTTCTAAACCTAATAAAATAATCTATATAAACTTTAATCTAAAACACGATGAAGGACGGGAAAAAAACCATAAGATCCTAGAATCCGCAACAGCAACCTTGTTCCCAAAACTTGACTAGACGCTCAAGGATTTGATACTTAGGGTTTTGCATTGAAACCCTAAGTCATCAGAGCCGAGCCTCATCATTTGCACCTCGCACAAAGACACAGAGAAAAAAATTAAAAGAGGAATAAGGACAGACCGAAGCAAAAAAAAAAGAGAAAAAAATCGAAGGAATTACCTGTTTACCGGAGAACCTTTCATCTCCGTGGGTTGGTTGGATTTAAATTGCCTTTCCCTTCTTTCCTTTTCAAATTTTATGGATTTATCTTGATGGTTTGGATTTAATGTAATTTGGTGTTCAATGTGGGTTTCTAGGTAAATTTTAGGGTTATGGTTCATCGTGGTTAGGGTTTATCATATGAATCCTAGGATTCTCTGTTTCCGAGGTAGGGTTAGGGTTCATCACGAACCCAAGTTGTTCATAGGGTTAGGGATAGGGTCTTAAGTTCTAAGGGTTTTTGGGTGGATGTTCATCACCCAGATGAACATCGGTTGAAGATCCCGGTTGAGCTTCAACCGAAGATCTAGGGCTCACGGCGATTTCAGGGAGGGGGCGACGGGGAATCAACTTATGGGTTGGGTGTTCTTCATGTTCATGATGAACATGAATATCTCGGTTAAAGGTGGTGGTCCAGTTGGTGGTCCACAGTGGGAGAAGGGTGGCTCATGGGGGAGATTTTAGAGAGAGTTGATAGAAGAGAAGAGTAAAGAGTGAGAAAGAAGAGAGAAAATGAGACTTTGTGAGGGGGTGATGCTCATATACCCTCCCCTTCCTTTGCTGGATCTAAGACGTGTGGTCCCCTGATCGCCACATGATGAATACACTTTGACATATCCCGAGCGAATAAGTCCACGATGTACCATTGTTTGACTTCGATCTCATCCCTCCATCTGGATGACTTTCTCTGGTCATCTCATCAAATATGCAAGGATCGATCTGGTTGACTCTCTAGTCAACAGATCAGGCGCTCCTGGTTGAGAGTCTACCGTTGACTGTCCTAGGAGGATTCTGGA
Source organism: Lathyrus oleraceus (assembly GCF_024323335.1). NCBI lineage: Eukaryota > Viridiplantae > Streptophyta > Magnoliopsida > Fabales > Fabaceae > Lathyrus > Lathyrus oleraceus. The sequence continues at coordinate 450,701,319 of NC_066582.1, read as the reverse complement.
CTCGATGGGCCTAGAGAGGCCTATCTCTGTTTGCTATTAACACCCCCTTCTAAGAGGCTCATTGCCGATCCCTTGTAAAATACCCCCCTGTTTTTTAATTATAATTAATTAACTACTTAATTAATTATCAATTAAGGGTTTATCCATTTTTATATCTAGGATTAGTTCAGTAAAAATATATATATAAAAGAATTTAGTTGTTTGTTATTTATTTGTTTTGATATTTATTTATTTAATTTTATTAATTAATTAAAATAGGGACATTTTAATTAATTAGGGTTACCTCATTATTAGGGTTAAATAAGGAATTATGGGGTAGAATTAGGAATAATTTTTTTAGGGTCTTAAGGGATATAAAAATGGGACAAAATAGGGATAAGGAATATATCTTGTGACATCCAAATTTAATTCATTTGTATTACCTTTAATTTAGTTTATACTATTATATTGTATTTAACATATTATTATTAATTAAATTAAATGATGTTTTCAAGTTAAAACGGGATACAGACATGGGATATAATATGAGATAAAACTAAGGGGTTATCAAAGGTTAAGTTGGGATAAAGGGACATGTCTAATACATAACTATGACTCCTAATTTATTTTCTTAAGTAAACCAAAATAATATTTTTGCAAAGGATAAAGGGATAAAATCAATTAAAATTCATTTCAAACCGTAAGACCTCTACCCTAGTGTATTTAGGCATTTTCTAAAATCATTTCTCCGTCTACGATGCGTGAGAATTTTCAAGGGATAAAAATGACCAACCAATCAACATTTTCAAAAAGAACTACGTACTCTGATCTTTCGCCTAATGCAGAGGTACGTAGGCATAGAGCTGTAAACTCTAGCGAGTATAGTTATGAAAACCTTTTTTTTGATCTCTCGACCATTTAAGTAAAATACCTTTTGTAAATAAATAATTAATAATTAATTAGTAATCAAGCAAACACCTTAGAAACATACACTAGCCCTAGAGTTGTAGGAGGATCCCATTGAGTACAAAGAAGATAAGGGGTGGCTAACACCTTCCTCTTACTTAATCAACTACCGAACCTAGTCTTTCCCCCTTAATTTATAGGTTTTATCATTATTTTCATGTTTCTAAGGAACAAATAAAAGATGGTGGCGACTCTGTCGATTTTCGAGTCGTGACAGCTGGCGACTCTGCTGGGGAGTTCTTATACTTTCTCTAAAGAGAGTCCATCCTAACCTCTGATTTTAGGGTTTTGTGTGTTCCTTTGGTTTGCTTGCTTTTATTTATTTTTTTGTTTACTGCTTCTCATTTATTTATTTTCTTTTATATTTTATGCTCCTTATTATTCTCTTATCTTATTAAACTGTCATATCATTGGTGGGGATTGATACTACGTGAGAAGCTAAAACCCAAGCTTGAGAAAAAAATATAAGCTTAAGTAAGGGGTCGTCCCGTCGTGGCCACTAGGGTTCTCATCCCATGGGGTATTTGATGACGGTTCCGCCTAGAGTAGATCAATTTAAAAGATTCGTCATAAGAAAGCTAACACTTCTTTATGATGGAACTTTGAATTTGGTTCATGACTCTAGGGACCTCTTTTAGAACAACCTCAAATCGGGGTGACCTTATGTTATCAACCTCCAAGGGTTGTTACTAAGGCCCCACCTAGATGAGATTTATCCCGAAGGATTACCGTAGAAAGGCTTGCTCCTTCTCATGGTAAAATAAGGATATAATCCACGACTCTAGGGATATTATCTTACCCAAAGCTTTATATCCTACAAGTGAGGGGATTAGGTAGTTTAACCTTAGATCCAACCTAATCTTAAGAATCCTACCAAATATAGGGCATACTTACATGATTACCCCAACAAAAAAAAACTTTAAAGTTAAGAAACATTCATATCATCATGCCATTAGCATTAAAATAAACCTTTTGCATATATTTACCATCATTTAGGGAATTTCAAAATCTGTTGTAGGTACTTGATGGAAAAGAACAAAAGGACAACCTTCCATATGAAGGCAACCATGTCAGATCTCCAAACTTTAAAGGTTCTTCAGGGGCTGATGCCTAACTCCATTCAGAGAAAGTTCACACTCAAATATGGGGGGATTCTTGATCTCTTGATAGTCCCTGTAAAGGTAGAGGCAGTCACTGCCTTGGCTCAATTCTATGATCCACCCTTTCGGTTTTTCTTATTTCAAGAATTTCTCCTAGCCTCCACGCTAGAAGAGTTTAGGTTATACTTAGACATCCCCAAAGATAGAAAGGGACCTTACATGGGAATGAGGCAAAAGGTAAAGCCTAAGGACTTGGCTATGACTTTAGGGATACCCACTGAGGAACTTTTATCACACTACAAAAAAGACAAAGACATGCAAGGTCTCAAGAGAAGTTACTTGGAGGGGGTAGCCTGAAGAATGGCTGGGACAGAAAGGTGGGGGTCTTATGTTGACGTCTTAGCTTTAATAATGTTTGGGATAGTCCTTTTCCCTAATGTGAGTGACTTCATTGATGTCGCTGCCATCAATATCTTTTGGGTTATGGAGGATCTAGAGGTAGCTCTAGTGCCCACTCTGCTAGTTGATGTATATTATACCATGAGCATCTGCCATATTAGGGAGAATGGATCACTACGTTGTTGCATTCCATTATTGTACCAGTGGTTTGCCTCACATCTTTATAAAGACATCCATCTGATAGAGACCAAGGGTAATCATGCTTGAGCTCAAAAGCTTGTGTACCTCAATGAAGGATCGATCCTCTGGTATCCTAAGAAGATAAATGCCAGGGATATAATTATCAATTGTGGAAGTTTTTACAATGTACCCATTATTGGTTCCAAAGGATGCATTAATTACAATCCTGTACTGGCTCTAAGATAGTTAGGTCACCCCATATGGGAGAGGCCTAAGGAAGACGAGTTAGGGGAGTTTATCTTGCATGGTGGAGAGAATTCACATAAAGAACTGCTTAGGAATACTCGTGCATGGGAAAAAGTGCATGTCAAGGAAAACAAGCTAAAAAGGAAGGATACTTCATCTGAAGAATCCTACACCCATTAGGTTAAGGAAAGGGTCCGTTTAATTAAGTTGTCTTTTGTGATTGACCCAACTTATGTCCCAGACACACCTGATCCTATTCCAGTGTCCATTGAGGAGGTCGACCGTCTCAAAGCCGTTATTTCTAGGTTGGAACAAGATAAGGAAAGCTTAGAGCATAGTGTTTATGACATGACCTATGACCTTGAGCAGAAGGAAAAACAACTCCTTGAGAATATGGAGGAACTCCAGGCCGAAAGAAGCAAAAGACAAAAGACTTTGGGAGGTTTATTCAGTGCCATAGTTAATTTTGAAAATCTCAATGGTAAACTAAAGGAGACCTAAGTTGAAGGCCAGAGATGGAAGAGGCCATGGGAGTTAGTCGTACGGGAACAACGGGAAAGGGAAAGCGTTGTAATGACTCAAATTCATGGATTCGAAGGGGCGATTATGAAATCCCAAGCTATTGCTGCTAGGCAACGCCAACTAAGGATAAAAGCTGAGCAGATGCTGCCACTTAATTGGAGGAAGATCTACCAAGAGCTCTTGAACCTTAGAGAGCAGGTACATCTTCAAAATCAAGATCACGAAGTCCTGATAGCCCCAAGTCACACAGTTAGAAGGAGAAATCTAGTACCTAAGGGACCTCTCCGCTGCCTCTCAAGTCATTGTTCAGGAACAAGGTGACCAAGCTGAAGCATGAAGGGTGGAATATTCCAATCTAGCAGAGTTCGCTAACAACTTAGTTCGAGACATCCCTAGGATGTACAAAAGAGCTAATGATGTTGCAAACTTCCACAAAACTCCCCAAGAAGTACTTGAGTTTATCAGGCTATGCAATGTCATGTTGAAGGAGTTTAAGACCCGCCCGAAGAAGACCATGGAGGCACCACTCTAGTTTTTGTTTTCTTTTGAGAATTTGTCTTTCCGTTTTTATTACTTAATGTATTGTTATCAGCGGGCATCATCCCTGTACGAACCTTTGATTTATATTTATGAATAAAGTTATGTTTATGATATTTATAATTATGTTCATATTCCTAAAAAATATGCGATGATGGATTTTGAATGTTACCTAAAGAAATAAAACATTTTTTACATGCATTCATACACACTTTATTGCACATGCATTAAAAGGAAAACAAAATCATTTTTCTCATACTTTCCCAGTATCTTCGAACGCGACAACCTGACTCTCCAAACCCGAGATCAACGTAAGAGAGCCATGGAGCAACTTGAACAAAATCAGGCAACACTTAGAGTGGATATGGACTCAGTCAAAGGGAATATGGAGGAAATGAAGGACAATATGGATCAACTCACGAGAGTCATTACCAACATGTTGGCAAGGGAGGCTGAGACTGATAAAAGGAAGGCTACTTCCATGTCCACCCGCTATCTGGGGATGGTATCCCTCTACAAGGGTTTACTTCTGACATCCAAGGGGGTGAAGCTAAGGATGGTACCCTTTATCCTGAAGGGTCTATTCAACCCTTGTTCATAATGGGGAATCTCGTCCCGTACAAATACCAATTCCGCAAGATAACTATGTGGATCTAAGCCAACAATATGAGGAGGAAGATCCTAGGAGCATGGTCTAAGAAAGCAAACCAGCTACTCACTCTATTGTCACTATTGGGGAAACAAGAACTGAAGACAAATATAAAACCCTAGAAGAAAGATTGAAAGTGATTGAAGGTTTTAGTATCTTCGGAGTTGATGCTATGGGGATGTGCTTGGTACCAGCCGTTGCTATACCTCCAAAGTTCAAAACTCCTAATTTCGAGAAATATAAGGGTGTCAGTTGCCCTAGGAACCATCTCAGGATGTTCGTCAGAAAGATGGTTTCCTACGCATAAAATGAGAAACTAATGATGCATAACTTCCAGGACAGTCTAAGTGGGGCATCCCTAGACTGGTACATGCAGCTGGAAAGAACCCATGTCAAGACTTGGGAATACCTAGCTAATGCCTTCTTAAGGCAATATAAATATAACTTGGATATGGCTCGCAATTGCATGCAGCTTTAAAATATGTCTCAAAATGGCAGTGAATCCTTCAAGGAGTTTGCCCAAACGTGGAGAGAACAAGCTTCCCGCGCACAACCTCCACTCTTGGAAAATGAGTTAGTCGACATGTTTATAGGCACCCTGCAAGGCCCTTACTATGAAAAGATGATTGGTTCAATATCTACCGCATTTGTTAACTTGGTAATAAAGCGGTAAGATTGGAAAACCATCCTCAAATCAAAACAGTACCAAAAGGTACTCCAACAATAACAATTTGAAGAAAGGTGAGGCCAACGCTATCACAGTCGAAGGGAGTTCTCATGAGCCTTACAATTCTTACGTAGCTGCAGTAGGTCCTAATCAGTATCCATAATAGGCATACTCTAGGCCTCAAGCACAACAGCCTAGAGCACCGCCTATACAAAATCAACAAAATGGATACGCCCAGAGGGATCAGCAAAGACCATGAAAGTAGTTTGACCCCATACCTACAACATATACTCAGGTCTTGCCATACTTAATTCAAAAGGGATTGGTAGAGATTAAACTTCTGGAACCTCCTCCAAATCTGCTTCCCCGTGGTTATGATGCTAACGCCAGGTGCGACTTCCATGCCGGGTCACAAAGACATACTACTAAGAAATGTTTGGCACTCAAGTTCAAGGTATAAGACTTATTGGATTGCAAGATTATCTCTTTCTCTCTAGAAGGTCCAAATGTGAAGGAAAATACAATTCCAGGAAATAGTGGTCCAACTATCAATGTGGTGGAAGGACTAGACGATATCGTTCTGACCCAAGGGATAGATCAAGTGAAGACTCCCATGTTAAAGATACGTGATTGGTTACAAATAATTCGAAGAGTTACATGCTAACTGTAAAATTTGCCTCATCAATCCAGACATATGTGGAAGGATGAAAGAGTGTCTTTAACAAATGATGAATGAAGGTTTGGTTCAAATTGGGTACATCAGGAAGTTAGAAGATGTCTCATTCATAGAGTCCCAGGGGCACACACCTTTTGAGATCCCTTACGAGCAAATGGAAGTTCCCGAACCGTAAATATCATTTCCAGCATCTTCCCAAACATCAGTGCAAATACTGATTCCGATTCCATCTCAAGTTCCATTTCAAATACCAGTAAAGTCAGAAGACCCTATTGTCTTCCATATTCCTACACTGTTCCCATTTGAAAGCACTAATTATGTACCTTAGAATTATAACTCTATAGCATGTGCAGGAGACAAACCTATAGTGCTAGAACCAGCAGTCACTAATATTGCTGAAATTGGGGGCATGACCCAGAGCGTAAGAGTATTTGCTCCTGGGCCATAATCGAAAGAAAAGACACCTGAAAGTGCAAAAGAGAAGGAAGTTGAATCTTCCAGGAAGACCATACCTTAAGGAGAAGCCAAGGAATTATTAAGGTTGATCGAAAAGAGCGACTACAAGGGGGTAGACCAATTAAGCCAGACACCATCCAAAATATACATACTATCTCTATTGTTAAGTTTTGAAGCCCATAGATAATCCTTCTTGAAAATATTAAATGAAGCCCTGTGTTACTCAAGATATAACAGTAAGTCAATTCGATGATGTGGTGGCTAATATCACCACTTGCAGTTGTTTGGGGTTTAGTAATGATGAATTACCACCAGAGGGACATGCTCATAATAAAGCTTTACACATATTCGTCAAATGCCAAGATAGTCTCCTATCAAGGGTATTGGTGGACACATGATCGTCTCTAAATGTCATGCCTAAAAATACTTTGGGAAAGCTGAACAATGTAAAAACTTCCATGAAAGCTAGTTCCTTGGTGGTCAAGGCTTTTGATGGTTCAAAGAGGATGGTAATTGGGGAAGTTGATTTACCAATAACTGTGGGACCTCATACCTTTATGGCCACCTTCCAAGTAATGGACATCAATCCATCTTATAGTTGTCTCATAAGATGACCTTGGATCCATGCCGCAAGAGTTGTAACTTCAACCTTACACTAAAGGTTAAAATTCATAATCGACGATAAGCTAATAATCGTAGAAGGGGAGGAGGATATGTTCGTTATCCACCTTTTATCCTTCAGATACATAAAAGCGGATGGAGAAACATTTGAAATACCTTTTCAATCCTAGGAGATTGCAGCAGTCAGTCAAAGAAAAGAAAAATCAATATCCCCATGGGAAAAGATGTCAAAATTGATCAAGGGTAGAGATACCTAGGGCTAGGGCAAGCTGTTGGAGATACCAGAGAAAAAGGATCGGCTCGGGCTAGGTTACAAACCAGCTAATGAAGCAGTTCAAAAGACATACCAGAAGAAGTTTTGTACACTGCAAGAAACCTTCCACAATGCGAGATATAGGGATGAAGATCAAGTGGTTGTGGTTGAAGAAGAAGAAAAAAGGATACCTAACTTGGTGTGTCACTGTTCACCAAATATACCTCTTAATAATTGGAAGGCCATCAAGATCCTGGAGATGATTTCCAGTTCGAAGTAATTTACTGTTTTTATAATAAGTCCTTTGCTATGCCCAAGGCAAATGGACAAGCTTTGTAGGGTCCCTTTCGTTTCAACTACTTATTTATGAATAAATTTGCATTTTTGTTTTCAATCAAGATCCTTTTCTTTTGTTTTAAATTTTCTTTTCAGAAATGGCAATACCCTTCCATACTCTTTCATTTCTATCAAATCATCCAAAAAATAATGATATATAAAAATCTTCCTCATACATATTAATGAATGAACCTATTGAAAATGAGACTACTATAATCCCTTATAACTTTGAATTCCCAATTAACCAAGTGGAAGAAGGTGATGAGGACGATTGTGAACTTCTAGAAGAGTTAGCAAGACTACTTAAGCGAGAGGACGAAGAAATTCAACCTCATCAGGAACCAATGGATGTGATTAATCTAGGGACTGAAGAAAACAAGAAGGAGGTTAATATCGACGCTTCCTTGAAAGAAGAGTCAAGAAAAGGTTGATCGAGCTCTTACATGAATACTCAGATGTGTTTGCTTGGTTATACTAGGATATGCCAGGGTTAGACACAAACATCGTCATACACAAACTACCGTTCAAACCAGAATGTCCGCCAATTAAGAAAAAAATTAAGAGGAACCAGGTCGGACATGTCTCTCAAAATCAGGGAAGAGGTCAGAAAACAACTTGATGTTGGGTTCTTAGCTGTTGCAAAATATCCAGAGTGGATGGCTAACATTGTCGTTGTTCCAAAGAAAGACGGCAAGTTCAAAATGTGTGTAGATTATCGAGATTTTAATAGAGTCAGTCCTAAAGGAAAATTTCCACTACCACGCATCGACATACTGGTAGATAACACCGCTCAGTTCTCACTCTTCTTCATGGATCGATTCTCTGGTTATAACCAGATAAAAATGGATCATGCAGACATGGAGAAAACCACGTTTATAACTCCTTAAGGCATCCTTTTGTTATAAGGTAATTCCTTTCAGATTGAAAAATGTTGGGGCAACATATCAAAGGGCCATGGTGACCCTATTCAATGATATGATCCATAAAGAAATAGATGTTTACGTTGACGATATGATTTCCAAATCACAGACCGAAGAGGATCACATAGTCAACCTACAAAAACTATTTGATCATCTATAAAACTTCAAGTTACGTCTGAATGCAGCGAAATGTAATTTTGGTGTCAGATCATGAAAGTTATTAGGGTTCATAGTCAGCCAGAGGGGAATTGCAGTCGATCCTGATAAAGTGAAAGCTATCCAAGAGATGCCAACTCCAAGGACAAAAAAAGAGGTCCGAGGATTTCTGGGGAGACTGAATTACATTGCTAGGTTCATCTCACATATTACGGTTACGTGTGAACCGATCTTCAAGTTACTCCGAAAAATCAAGCCATGGAGTGGAATGAAGGTTTTCAAAAGGTCTTTGACAAAATCAAGGAATATCTACAAAAGCCACATATCTTGGTACCACCAGTCCCGGGGAGACCACTTATAATGTACCTAACAGTACTTGACAACTCTATGGGATGTGTAATGGGGCAACAAGATGAGACTGAAAGAAAGGAGCACGCAATTTATTACCTAAGCAAAAAAAGTTTACCGATTATGAATCTCGATATTCGCTCTTGGAGAAGACTTGTTGTGCCTTAGTCTAGGCTGCTCGGTGGCTTAGACAATATATGGTGTGTCATAATACTTTATTGATATCCCGAATGGATCCCATCAAGTATATCTTAGAGAAGCCTGTAGTAATTTGGAGAATAGCCCGATGGAAAATGTTGCTAACAGAATACCACATCCATTATGTCACACAAAAAGCCATAAAAGGGAGTGTGCTAGCGGATTATCTCGCACATTAGAGGGTAACAAGGATTACTTGTAGGGGTCCAACATGTCTACTTACATTAAAGGGCGACAAAGATTCCTTCATGAGGATCTAGCATATTTTTTCCGCCCTAAAGGGAGGCTTCGTACATATTTTATACCTTTAGTTTCCTCCAAAAAGGAAGATGACCATGAAAATAAATTCAGATAAAAACATGAGGAGCCTCATTAAAATCCCTTGCCCCCACACGAGGCCCAAGGAAAAAGGGTGCTTCTCAAAAATATAATTTATTAAAAATGGAAGAGGTATAATACTTTCCTAAAACCAAAATAACAAACAAAATGAACAATTATAAAAGGAGTACTTCTAGAGCTTTCAATTAGGGGCTTCATCCTACTATCTTCTTGCCTTTCTGTGCCTTTCTTTCTTTTGGAGATATCTTCGGTAGCTTGATTATCTAGCCCATAATTTTTGTGTTAACACCTAGTGTTCATACTCTTTTTAGCTTTGAACTTTCCACATAACATATATTGGAGAATTCTTGGTCTCCTTGGGTGACTCAAAGTTGCTCGTCAAGGGTATTTCATGCACAAATATAGGGTAGATATATTTTCGCCCAACTAATTAAGAGTTGCTCACCCTATAATCATATTATAGGAAAAGGGGAGTCTATAACCACATATCTAACTTTAATTTGCTTGGCCTGTTCTCGCACCCTAGAGGTGGTCTTCACCATTATGTAACCTTTTACTTGTACTTGCTCCCCAGAAAACCTAACCATTGCCCTTTGAAAGCTTTTAGGTCATCTGGGTCGAGGTAAAACCTATCAAATGCATCCCAATAAAGGATATTTATAGTGCTTCCTTGATCTACCAAGACTCTTTTGATTTCCCAATCATCACATCTCACGGTGATAACCATTGGGTCGTCATTGTGAGGATGGACACATGCTTCATCTTTTTTTGAAAAAGAGATCTCAGCCTCTGGTGCATTGGTCTCACCTTCCTTCGGATCTATGGGAAGGTCCTCTATAGTTAATATTTGACGAGCATATTCTCGTTGGGTAAAATCGGTCTCTCCGTCCCCATCAAATCCTCTTGTGATAGTTTTAAGCGTGTGGCATACAACTTTGTCGCCTTCTTCCTTGGATAAATTCTTTCCCTTTTTGGGTCTGGGGCTTCTAGTATCATCATGCATGCGGGGAGCTTTCCTTGCCTGACCCTTGGGGAGTTTCCTTTGATGTATTTCTTAAGATGGCCCTCCTAGATCAGACAATCTATATCCTTTTTAAGCTGGTAGTAGTCTTTTGTATGGTGTCCTTTAACCTTGTGGAGTTTGCACATCTTCTAGGATCAAGCTCCATTACCTCCGCTTTTGGAGTTAAGGGCGTATAAATATCATGTAAATGGAGAACCTCGCGCCATATCGGCTCATGACGATTTTTCAGGGTCATGAAGCTCTCCATGATATTTCTACTCGCTTAAACATCACTTTGTTCTGGATCAAAGAGGTGTATGTGTTCTTTTGTGTGTGTGTGTGTGTGTGTTGTGAGCCTTTAGCATTAGGAACATGCTCTTTTACGTTATAGTCCTTCTTCTCGGCACTACTTTCCTCACCATTTATAAAGCATTCCACCATTATGACCACCACTATTAATGAATACGCTGACCTTTGGGAGAGGGATTCATTGAAGTGTTCTACTTTGCGACCATTTTGAAATGGTCCTACAAACATTCCTTGGTTTGGATGGATGACTTTTATAGTGGCTTAGTTGAAATAGGCGAGGTATTATCTTAGTAACTCTGAGGGGCCTTGCGGAATCTTAAACATGGTTGTGGTGGACATCTTTCTATGTCAACTTGTTGCGAACTTGTGCATGAGTTTCTTCACCAGATCCTGGTAGTTGACGATGGAAGCTCGAGGTAGGCCCATATACCATCATAGGGTTGCATCCTTGAAAGTTCTAGATAAAAGCTTTCATTTTAGAGAATCAGACACTCCGATGATGGCCATATACGTATTGTTGAAGCAGACATGCTTGTAAGGGTCGCTATGCCCATCGAACTTCGCCAAGGAGGGAGGCTTGAAACCTTCAGGAACATGTCTTTCCCATATCTCGTATGAGAATGACTGGGGGTCTAACACCTCCATCTCTTTTATGGGGGTAGCCTTCTACTGGCGATGTTGAATGTTAAGGACTTAAGGACATTATTCTCTAGAGTTTGTTTTTGACAACATAACTTGTCCATGGAGACGCGCATCTCTGCTATGGCGTTAGGATAACTACTACCTACTGTATCTACTTGTGTGGGGGATTATACTCTCCTAACAACCATGGTTGTGGCCCGTTAGAACTAGGATTGGAAACTGTAAAGACAAAGAGTCAGACAACATACGATCGCAAGTTTCGATGATGACAAAAGATCATCATGCACGTCTACAAACAAATGAAACACATCATCCACCATATCCTTTTCTACGTTTGTCTAAATCTATTATAATGATCAAAAACATATGTGGACAAAGTGTAATCATGACGAAATGCATGAAAATCACAAAACACAGTCTTATGCAAATTTGAAGGCTTTGAGTCGACCATAGGGGTCAGCTCAAAGCTCACGGGTCAGCGCGAAGCTCAGCCCAACTGAAGATGGTCAGCGCATGATGCCTTGCGTCGACCATAAGGGTCGGCGCATACCTCATGGGTCAGCGCAAAACTCCTTTGAGTCGACCATAAGTCAACGCTTAGCATAATGATGCTATCCTGGCTCAGCGCATGGAACAATGGGTCGACCATAGGGGTCGGCGCATCACTCACGGCTCAGCGCACGCCGACCTATGGTCGACCGCTCGCGCGTAAACTCAGTTTTCTGAGTTATTTTCCATGTTTGAAATTCTGTTATTTTTAATTGGTTTTGTCTGTTACTATATATAGAAGTTAAAACACTTTTATTAACCAACATTTGCTAATTGAGTTCAAGTGTTCAAGGAAACAAGAAAGTGTGAAAAAGGTGTCCAAGACTCATCATCTTCATCTTCAACATTTCACAACTCATCATCTGCAAACAATTACTTTTGATGTGGTTCGTGATCGAGCAAAGGTGATAAGGTTCGAAGCTGTGATCGAAGAATCCAGTTCGGGTTGATTCTTGTGGCAGGTTCTTTCTTGAATAAAACCGTTAGGGTTTTGTCCTCCAATACGGGTTTGTGTTTGGGTTTTTTGGACGAATCGTTCTTCAACATTCAGCCGAGCGAAGGTGATTGAGAAGAGGGAAGTCTTCATCAGTCTAGTAGCGGATTCGGTGGCATTAAATTGAAGGATTCGGGTTCGACTCGTTGTGTTTGAGATCAGCCGGGCCGAGGGTTTGAAGAACGGAAGATTCTTCAACAAAGGGGCTGGAATCGGAGGTCTAGCATCAACGATCGAAGGTCTTGATTCATCTTGAATCAAGGAGCAAGGATAGGAAGCATCATTCAACACATTGGAAGTTCTGTTGTTTACGTGCTTTGCAATCCTTGTATAAACGATTAAATTTCACAGGTGATATCTAATTAATCATCTCAATTCTATTTTTAGAATTGAGGGCAGACGTACCCCGAAGCGAGGACGGCGGGGGAACTGCCTCATCAAATCTCTGTCTTCGTTAATTTTCTGCATAATCTGTTTTTCAGCTTAAAAATTAAGTGATTTTAGTTTAAGCAATTTTCCCAAACTTTGATATAAGTTGAGTAAGAAACTAAAACTGCTGTTTGAATACAAAGTACAATAGTTTATTATACTAGATAAAATTGAACTACTTACTCAACTCAAATATCTCTTGGAGTGTATGCACACCAAGTGTTTGTGAATTTGCATAAGCCAAAGTTGTCTTAAGTTTACATTCAGTTTAATTTGGTATTTTGTATCATTGGAACTAGGCTTGCTAGTTAGTGAAATATATCAATTGAGTGTGTAAATAGTGTAGTGATTTGTATTTCATTTTATCTCTAATCCATTAGCTTAAACGCATATCCGGTTTTCCAATAACGGTTCGTTTTAGACTAAAATTTTCCTCGGCCGCTTCCGCACTTAAAACAAATTTTCAAAACAAATTTTCTTTCAAATTGGTAGCGCCGACTCAAGTTTTTAATTGGGATCTATTCAACCCCCCCCTTCTAGATCCGTGCCATAGTCTAACAAGTGGTATCAGGAGCTCCGGTTCACTCCGTGCTTCAAAATACAACGTTGATAGAAAATGGCTAACGAACCTAAAGGGGCTTACAATAGAGCTCCCGTTTTCAATGGTGAAAATTATAGTTATTGGAAAGACTGTATGCGGGTGCACATAAATTCCATAGATAGAAAAATATGGAATGTTATTCTCAATGGTCCAATTCAAATAACCATGACCAATGAGAACAACGAAGTTGTGCCTAAGCCCGAAGCACAATGGACCGATGATGATGAAAAGAAATACAATTATGATTGGAAAGCCAAAAACATCCTTATCTCCTCATTAGGTGTAGATGAATACTATCGTGTATCCCATTGTCCTACTGCTAAGGCCATGTGGGATTCACTACAAATTGCCCATGAGGGGACAAATGATGTTAAATTGGCTAGAATCAATACACTAACACAAGAGTTTGATCTCTTTTTCATGGAGCAAGGGGAAACCATTGCCGACATGCAAAAGAGATTCACTCATCTCATCAATCGATTACATTCACTTGGTAGGCCTGTTTCCAATGATATTGCTACTAATAAGATCTTAAGATGTCTTAACAGGGAATGGCAGCCGAAAGTGACCGCCATAAAAGAGGCAAATGATCTTACCACATTGGACTTGACAACATTGTTCGGTAAACTACAAGAGCACGAACAAGTTCTCTTAAGCCTGGAACAACACGAAAAGAAAGACAAGAAAGACAAAGCAAAGGTGAGTGAAAAGAAATCAATAGCTCTAAAGACTTCCTCCTCAAAGTCTCAAGCAAAAGAGCAAAGTGATTATTCATCGAGTGACGAAGAAGAAGAGGACAAGAGTGAAGATATGGGGCTGTTCGTCAAACGCTACAACCGTTACGTGAGAAAGAACGGCATCCAACATTCCGAGAAGAAATTGGTAAACTTCCGGAAGCAATCTAGGTTCTCTAAAAATGATGACTCAAAAGGAAAAACAACTAGAGGGTCGTGCTATAAGTGTGGAAAGCCCGGTCACTACAAACCGGACTGTCCGATGAACAAAAAGACAAAAGAAAAAGATTCATACAAATCACACAAGAAACCATCAAAGCCAAGGAGAGCATACATAGCTTGGGAAAGCGATAGCGACTCCTCCGATGATGAAAGCTCTAGTGATGAAGATGAAAATGCAAATCTATGTCTCTCTGCTCATCAAAAGAACAAAAAGAAACAGGTACGACATGCTAAATATGAAAAATCCTCTAGTATGTCTCATCATGAATTGCAAACTGTTTTTGAAACTCTACACTATGAAGCAAAAGAGGCCTTTAAAAGGCTTGCCTCAAATAAGAAATTTTTTTCTCATTTAGAACAAAAAATTCAAGAATCCGAAAGGAAACTTGAGGCACTTAAGGCTTCTATAGTGGAAAGCACAAAAACAAGTTATGAGGACCTTAAAAGTAGAATGATGAACTTTGGGTGTGATACTTGTTACATTTGGCAAGGTGAAGTAAGAAACCTAAAAGCCAAACTTGACAAGGCTCTTGAGCCCAAGATTACTTTTGCTATCAACAAATCTAATTTTCGAAAAAGTATGGTTAATCCATATCAAAAATATAAATATGTTATAAAAGATGAAGATAGCAAAAGCAATTCAAATGTTACTTTCTCTTGTCTCTATTGTTGCAAGAAAGGCCATTCCATTGCTAAATGTAGATTTAGGAGGTTTTTAGTTCCTAAAGGCATTTATCAATGGATGCCCAAATGCAACCATTTCGTTCCTCACCACTCAGGACCCAATAAGCAATTGGGTACCTTCTCTTGTTAATTATCTTGTCACAGGTACAATGCCTCGAGACTACCGAGAGAAGATGGTTTCTCGACAGTGGATGCTCAAGGCACATGTCAGGTGACATATCTCTCTTCATTGACTTTGTGGCTAAGAAGAAGGGATATGTAACTTATGGTGATAACAACCATGAAGCAATACTTGGTAAAGGTAGTGTAGGTAATCCCTCCTCTACTACTATTTCTGATGTGTTGCTTGTCGAAGGTCTTAAACACAATCTACTTAGCATCAGTCAATTATGTGACAAAGGATACAATGTATCGTTTTCAAAAGATTGTTGCAAAATTGTACATAATGATGATAAGAAGAGTATGTTTAATGGTCTTCGTGTGAACAATGTCTATATGCTTGACTTAAATGAAGTATCGTTAACAAGTGACAAATGCCTCGTAACAATGAGTGAAGATTCATGGTTATGGCATAGGCGTTTAGCACATGTTAACTTTGACTTACTCAACAAAGTAGTCTCAAAAGATCTAGTCCTAGGTCTCCCCAAAATTAAGTTCACCAAGGATCACCTTTGTGATGCTTGTCAAAAGGGGAAGCAAACGAGGATCTCATTTAAATCCAAAAATATCGTTTCAACAACGAGACCTCTCGAGCTTCTCCATATGGATTTATTTGGGCCATCTAGGATTAAAAGTCTAGGAGGAAACTATTACGGTTTCGTAATAGTGGACGACTTTTCTCGATTTTGTTGGACTATTTTCTTAGTAAGTAAGAGTGACACATTTGCCGCCTTTGAACGATTTGCTAAGCTTTCCCAAAATAAACTAAATACAAACATTGTTGCAATTAGAAGCGATCATGGAGGTGAATTTGAAAATCACTTATTTGAAGAATACTGTGGTAACCATGGTATTGATCATAACTTCTCCGCTCCACGTACTCCTCAACAAAATGGGGTGGTGGAGCGTAAAAATCGAATTTTGGAAGAATTGGAAGAACAATGATCAATGAAAGTGGCTTACCAAAATATTTTTGGCTGACGCCATTAGTACGGCTTGTTACGTTTTGAATAGGGTGCTCATTCGCCCCATTCTAAACAAAACACCGTATGAACTTTTAAAAGGGCGAAAGCCAAATGTTTCTCACTTACATGTCTTTGGTTGCAAATGTTTTGTATTGAACAATGGAAAGGAAAACTTAGGGAAATTCGATTCCAAGGCCGACGAAGGTATCTTCCTCGGATACTCTCAATCTAGCAAAGCATATAGAATTTACAACAAACGATTACTTACTGTAGAAGAGTCTGTACATGTCACTTTTGATGAATCCAATCCGAGAAACGTCGGAAAGGGTAGTGTTTTTCATGGTGCAGGTACATCTACCGAAGACATACTCAAAGGTGGCGAGCCGGGGATTGATCAACCCGACATAGTCAAAATTGAGGAGGACAAAGATGTACACCATGAGGAAACCGAGGTAGTTCATCCGCCTTCAAACGATGATCTTCCTCAAGCTTGGAAGTCTTCCAAAGACCATCCAATAGACAACATTCTCGGGGATATCTCAAAGGGTGTAACAACTCGATCTAAGCTAAGTAATTTCTGTTATCACTTCGCTTTCGTTTCGCAGATGGAACCTAAAAACCCTAAAGAAGCCCTACTCGATGAACACTGGTTTTTATCAATGCAGGAGGAACTTAATCAGTTCACCAGAAATGAGGTTTGGGACCTTGTCCCTCCTCCGCGAGATCATCGAGTAATCGGCACCCGATGGGTGTTTAGGAACAAGCTGGACGAAAACGGGGTAATAACCCGTAATAAGGCGCGTTTAGTCGCGCAAGGGTATAACCAAGAGGAAGGCATCGACTATGAGGAAACTTATGCGCCGGTTGCCCGACTCGAGGCTATACGCCTTCTCCTTGCTTTCGCTTGTGCGGAAGATTTTAAGCTATTCCAAATGGATGTCAAGAGTGTGTTCCTTAACGGTCACATAAATGAAGAGGTTTATGTCGCACAACCTCCGGGTTTCGAATCTCATGAGTATCCTGATCATGTTTATAAACTAAAAAGGGCTTTGTATGGCCTCAAGCAAGCTCCTAGAGCTTGGTATGAGCGACTAAGCAAATTTCTACTCGATCAAGGTTACTCAAGAGGAAAGGTTGACACAACCCTCTTCATTAAACGTCACGGAAAGCACTTAATATTAGTGCAAATTTATGTAGATGATATCATATTTGGATCTACTAACATGAATCTTGTGAGAGAGTTTTCTGACCTTATGCAGGGTGAATTCGAGATGAGTATGATGGGGGAGCTCACATACTTTCTCGGTCTGCAAATCAAACAGCTCAAAGAAGGAACTTTCGTGAGCCAGACAAAGTACTGTTTGGACCTTATCAAGAGATTTGACATGGCAAAAGCAAAGGCCATAGACACCCCCATGCCTACGTGTACAAACTTGAACAAAGATGAAGACGGTAAGGAAGTAGATGTAAAACGGTATAGAGGTATGATTGGTTCACTCCTTTATCTTACTGCTTCTCGTCCCGATATTATGTTTAGCATATGCATGTGCGCAAGATATCAATCATGTCCCAAGGAATCCCATTTAAAAGCCGTCAAACGAATACTTCGATACCTATCAGGTACTCCAAAGTATGGACTATGGTATTCCAAAGGTAATGATTGTTCATTGGTAGGTTTTTCCGATTCCGACTTTGCCGGTTGCAAATCGGATAGGAAGAGCACCAGTGGCACTTGTCACTTATTTTCAAACTCTTTGGTCAGTTGGCATAGCAAGAAACAGGTTTCTGTTGCTTTGTCAACCGCCGAAGCGGAATACGTTGCCGCCGGTGGTTGTTGTGCCCAAATCCTATGGATTAAGCAACAACTATTGGATTTTAACCTCAAACTTGATCGTATTCCCATTTTTTGTGACAATACAAGTGCCATTAACCTAACCAAGAATCCTGTGCTGCATTCTCGCACCAAACATATCGAAATACGACACCACTTTCTTCGGGATCATGTAGAGAAAGGTGACATTGTGTTTGAACATGTCAATACTGAAAATCAACTAGCGGACATTTTCACAAAGCCGCTAGCCACTGAACCTTTCTTTCATATCCGCCAAGAACTTGGCATTCTCGATATTTCGGAACGGGGACTATAATCTGCTGCTTTACCTTATTCCATATAAGACTTAAATCTTGTACCTCTAACCAATCTATGTTGTTGTAAGCACAAGTCTACCGTTCACTAAGTCACTCAGGCATTGAGGTGATACTGTTCCTCTCTCTCTCTCTCTACAAAATCTCATGACTACAATAGCTATATTTCATAATGATGTTGTTTATATATATATATATATATATTTATGATCTCTCCCTTTGGGTGTTTATTGCTGTATGGTGTGTTAATTATGCATCAAACCTGTCATCGCATGTGGAAAATAGTGAAAAATTGAAATTTGGACTGTATGAGTCGACCGCAGCAGGGCTATGGTCGACGCAAGCAAATAAATTTCTGCATTTTCTCAAAAACCAAACAGTATGCGTCGACGCATACAGGGCTATGGTCGACGCATCGCTCGAAAATTTCGTTTTTCTGCAGAAAAATTCAAATCGTTTTTTCATACATTCCCATCCAAAAATCATCATTAATTGTGCATTTACATTCCATCACCTTTCAAACTACCCACTACTTTGTAACTTGCATCTCCTAGTGGCTATTGTTCTTTGATCTTCCATCTTCCCAAAACCCTAACCTTTCTACTATAAATTGGGAGAACCCTCTATCTAGCAGAATCACTCTCAAAACCCTCCTTAAACCTTCTCTCTATACCCAAACACTCCGTTTCAAACTTGCTCAAATGGCTACCACATCACGCAGACCTTCCGGCAAGAGATCCCGAGAATCATCCGCCGCATCTCTACCCATATCTGCTGTATCACTCGTTCCACCCGCTCGCGTCGAAGTCTTCAACAGAGACATCAGCAAAAGAGGCGTTGTGCAACAACATGCGTTCTATAAACTTACCGCTGAACGCATGCATCTTCCTGAAGTCCTGGCTCTGCTGCAGCATCAGGGCTTTATCAACTTCTTGGAATGTAATTCCAAATACAGTGAAGACCTTGTTCGCGTGTTCTATGCCGGCCTTCATGACAACTTTCACGGGCACAAGTTTCACTCTAGAATTGGTCCGACAAAGGTACCGCTTAAATCAAATATCTGGAACCAATATTTTGATATGTCTGTTGATGATGATGGAAACCCTCTACCTGAGGTCACTGACACTCACCACGTAGCTGGCTATGAGTTTAAAAATGCATTGAATGACATGCTGAGACGACCCTATACTGATCAGTTTGTGAACAGTGACGCGTTCCCACGAACTGTCACTGCCGGCAAGCTGAAAGCCGGAGAAAGGATCCTTCAGTGGGTTGTCTCACGAATCCTGCGCCCAAAGAAGGGAGGCCTCTCCAGAGTCGAACCGGCCGAGGTTCATCTGATTTACATTCTGAAAAATAAGATAAAAATCAACTGGCCATACTACATTGCCAGTAGAATGTTTGGGCTACGTGACTCCGGACGAGGAACGACGCTTGCCTACGGATCTTTCATTCAAGAGGTCCTGACTGCAGCTAACGTTCATCATCCGTCTTTCAAGTACACTTCCATCTCATCTGACAAAGAGTTCAGTACAAAAACCATGTCTATGATGGGATATCTTTGGTGCAATGAGCGGAGGATGTATAAGTTTATTCGGAGAGCAAATATTCCTGCAGATGATGATAGTGACGAAAGCGAAGACCAAGAAGATGAAGAAGAAAATGAAGAAGAAGAAGTCAGGCACGATGTGGATCACAATGGTGGAGATGATGATCCTCCACCCGTTGACACTCAAGACTACTCGGACTCCGCTTGGGCTCAGCAGTCACATTCAAATGAAGAAGATGCTCCACGCTGGGGTGGCTGGGGTGAATGGCAACACAAGGGCTGGTCAACTCAGCGTCAATTTTACCAGCCATATTACCAAGATGAGGAAGAATCTCCTCCGTCCCCTCCACAACAAGCTGATTCTTCAGAACTGTTGGATATGATGCATAATATGCAGATAGCTCAACAGTCCTTCATGCAAGCTCAAGATGAGCGCTATGCTCATATCAACGAGCAAATTCAAGCCCAAAATGCGCGTCTCGACTCCTTCTCTACAAGCATGAATGACCGGTTTGCAACCTTTTCGGCTTCATTTGAACTTCAAGAAAAGTCAATCGACGAGAGTCTCAAGCATCTGAGCGGTGTCACCGAATACCTATCATCTCTGGCTGACCCTTACAAAAACCCGGGAATTTGTTATCATCCAGGACACCGCCACTAAGACATAGACATTCACATGCAGTATGTAGTTTGACTGTCATTTTGAATGTATCTCTATGTTTTACTTGTTTTCCTTATAAATGATTATTGCTCAGAAATGACATTGGTGTGTTACTATTATCTGTTTATGTTATCTCCTGTGAAATTTCCTTGATATCTTGAAAAATCACTCTGTCTCTCTTTTTGATGTTGTCAAAGGGGGAGAGAGGTGCACAAAGCAGGCAGACAAAAAAGCAGGCAGACAAAAATGCCCACAACTAACAGTAGCTTTCTGCAGATAGCCTTAGATTACAAAAGAAAGGGGGAGTGTGGAAAATGTGTAAATATCACATGCTGTTCGTCATGCTGAATTATACAGGTTGTCATCATCAAAAAGGGGGAGTATGTAAAGACAAAGAGTCAGACAACATACGATCGCAAGTTTCGATGATGACAAAAGACCATCATGCACGTCTACAAACAAATGAAACACATCATCCACCATATCCTCTTCTACGTTTGTCTAAATCTATTATAATGATCAAAAACATATGTGGACAAAGTGTAATCATGACGAAATGCATGAAAATCACAAAACACAGTCTTATGCAGATTTGAAGGCTTTGAGTCGACCATAGGGGTCAACTCAAAGCTCACGGGTCAGCGCGAAGCTCAGCCCAACTGAAGATGGTCAGCGCATGATGCCTTGCGTCGACCATAAGGGTCGGCGCATACCTCACGGGTCAGCGCAAAACTCCTTTGAGTCGACCATAAGTCAGCGCTTAGCATAATGATGCTATCCTGGCTCAGCGCATGGAACAATGGGTCGACCATAGGGGTCGGCGCATCACTCACGGCTCAGCGCACGCCGACCTATGGTCGACCGCTCGCGCGTAAACTCAGTTTTCTGAGTTATTTTCCATGTTTGAAATTCTGTTATTTTTAATTGGTTTTGTCTGTTACTATATATAGAAGTTAAAACACTTTTATTAACCAACATTTGCTAATTGAGTTCAAGTGTTCAAGGAAACAAGAAAGTGTGAAAAAGGTGTCCAAGACTCATCATCTTCATCTTCAACATTTCACAACTCATCATCTGCAAACAATTACTTTTGATGTGGTTCGTGATCGAGCAAAGGTGATAAGGTTCGAAGCTGTGATCGAAGAATCCAGTTCGGGTTGATTCTTGTGGCAGGTTCTTTCTTGAATAAAACCGTTAGGGTTTTGTCCTCCAATACGGGTTTGTGTTTGGGGGTTTTTGGACGAATCGTTCTTCAACATTCAGCCGAGCGAAGGTGATTGAGAAGAGGGAAGTCTTCATCAGTCTAGTAGCGGATTCGGTGGCATTAAATTGAAGGATTCAGGTTCGACTCGTTGTGTTTGAGATCAGCCGGGCCGAGGGTTTGAAGAACGGAAGATTCTTCAACAAAGGGGCTGGAATCGGAGGTCTAGCATCAACTATCGAAGGTCTTGATTCATTGAATCAAGGAGCAAGGATAGGAAGCATCATTCAACACATTGGAAGTTCTGTTGTTTACGTGCTTTGCAATCCTTGTATAAACGATTAAATTTCACAGGTGGTATCTAATTAATCATCTCAATTCTATTTTTAGAATTGAGGGCAGACGTACCCCGAAGCGAGGACGACGGGGGAACTGCCTCATCAAATCTCTGTCTTCGTTAATTTTCTGCATAATCTGTTTTTCAGCTTAAAAATTAAGTGATTTTAGTTTAAGCAATTTTCCCAAACTTTGATATAAGTTGAGTAAGAAACTAAAACTGCTGTTTGAATACAAAGTACAATAGTTTATTGTACTAGATAAAATTGAACTACTTACTCAACTCAAATATCTCTTGGAGTGTATGCACACCAAGTGTTTGTGAATTTGCATAAGCCAAAGTTGTCTTAAGTTTACATTCAGTTTAATTTGGTATTTTGTATCATTGGAACTAGGCTTGCTAGTTAGTGAAATATATCAATTGAGTGTGGAAATAGTGTAGTGATTTGTATTTCATTTTATCTCTAATCCATTAGCTTAAACGCATATCCGGTTTTCCAATAACGGTTCGTTTTAGACTAAAATTTTCCTTGGCCGCTTCCGCACTTAAAACAAATTTTCAAAACCAATTTTCTTTCAAATTGGTAGCGCCGACTCAAGTTTTTAATTGGGATCTATTCAACCCCCCCTTCTAGATCTGTGCCATAGTCTAACAGAAACTTTGATGAATGACAAAGTGGTGGTGATAATGAAAGGTATGGCCCAAGTCAGTTTTACCGGAGCCCCACACTAGACGCCACTATACTTGCTAAAAAAAGTACAGATACATGGCACCCCTAGGATGGTAGGGGTGGCTAGAGACTTTAGTGTTTTTAAATGTTAGGTAAAGCTCGTGATAATGTGGAGCTTTGTTATGGAAATATTTGTTTGTTGGATTAGAGCAGGCTCACGAGTGTGAGAAGCTCTCTTACAAGAGTATTTCTTGGTGAATATGTGACTGATCCCCCTCCACCCTAAGGGTGAGGTATTTCTAGGAGTTCATGGGTCTGGATTTGAAGAACTCCTAAGAAGTAGCCTACTTCTTAAGGAATCGTGACCGTGATTTATTCCATACGTGGTTATGGACTATATTCACATCATCATTCCTGCTTTCTTATCGTGGCGAGCCATTTAATGAGTGAAAGTCATGCCTAGATGTCATCCCTTAGGTGGGCGCCAAACATAGATAGGTCATTGTATCGCCTAGAAGAGTCTTTTAAAAATATATCACTACAAATGTGTTAGAATTAGATTTTATCTTAATTTTGTAAATATTTCTAAAAAACTCTTTTTATAATAACTCGATTTTAACATTTAGATTTGTTAATATAAAGTAAAAGTTAACTTGATATTGTATATAAGAATTAGTTTGTGTGGGTGTTTAGTTAGTGATTATTTTATATATTTTAGATTTAACTTGTTATTTTTGGAGATTAATTAATTTAATAGTGTATTAATTGCAAATTGTTTGGGATTAAACACTTCTTTAATTTGAATCTCTAATTCAAACTGAAGAAGAAGCTTAATTGAAATTGTGCTAAATTTTATCATCCTACGAGTTTTACATAAATATTAATCATAAAAATCATTCCAATAAGAAGTTTACACATAAATATTTTTAAAACTACATTTGTTGCTTGTGTTTGTTGTATGTTTCCTGTGTTTATTGTATGCATCTATTCTCACTCTCTATACTATTGCGAGCCATGTCAACAAACAAGTGCTTCATCGTTTCTTATCACGTAATTTCCAGAATTATCAATGTATATGAAGTGTTCATGAGGTCATGGAAAGGATAACAAAGTAGTCGTAGGAGAAGAAAATGACGAAGGGAAAAGCTTTGAGTTATTTTAAGTTAAGGCTCTAAAGCGGGAGTTTGACAAGAAGAAGTTTGAAATGATGAGGTGACGGACTTCAGAAGCATTTATTTAGAGGGTTAAGAAAAGGTCTTTGTCGATATTTTGATGGAAAATCCATGATGATATAGAAATAAGATACAAAAGGGTTTGATTTTAAATAAGAAAACATATTGGGAAGCTTTCACATAGTTGACTGATAGATGCCCACACACACACATCATTTGAGATATGTTATTGTCACCCTATCATCATCCGACTTTATTCATAGATGCATTACAATATGGAAAGAAAGAGAGGGAAGAGTTGAAAAAAAAGATTAAGTAAAAATAAATTAGGGAATTAAGAGTGGATGACTTTGAATGACTTATTTTTCATAAATATGTTATAATTTAGAGAATTGAAAGAGAGTTTTGAGAAGTTTTTTATTGTTCTGATAAAATTTTCAAATCAAATTCAATTTATGTTATTATAATAATATAGATATTAAAAATATACAAAAGAATAAATATTTATTTATTTTTCTAAACAAAAGCTTTTTCTTAAAAAACTTATATATATTTATAAATACTCATTTTCTTTTAAAAAACTCTCCTCAATCTTCCTCTAAATTTTTGGCGAAAAACCTTTAAGTTAGGTGTTACAACTCTCCCCACTTAAAGAATCTTTACCTTCGAAAATTACCTAAAAGAAAATAACTCTAAACAAGACTCCATCATCTAGCTCTTTAACTTTCACGTCACGCTACCCTAAACAGATTATCTCTCACTTGTTTCATTCCCACTTGCGATCTCCTGCAGGATATCAGTTAAAGGAAAAAGAGTGTCGACAATGTTTCACACACATGTCATACACCAAGGTACAAACAAGTTCACAAAACCTAGGCCAAATTAACCCATCAACTATGATACCAACTATGTAACACCCTAAACCCCAACATACAATTTATAAAGTAATCAAAATAATTTTCTTAAAAAGGGTGTAACATCTTTACTCAACATAAAATATTTTACTCAAATTTTAGGTTTAAATAGTCTTTTGATCCTTATAATTTAGCGAACTTTTGATTTTGGTCATGTATCTTTTTTTTAGTCCCTAACAGTTGATTTCCTTTTGGGATTAGTCTCTGACGTTAAACTTCTATTAAAAAAAGATGATGTGGCCAACGCCACTTACGTGGCAGACTCAATAATTTCACATAAGTGTTGTTTTTCTTTTGGGCTTAAATCTTAAAAAGGCAACAAATCAAAACTTAATCCTATGAGGCATTAAACTCACCACCTTTGCAATTACAAATAACTATCTTCACACTAGGCCAACCATTTCATTTCAAGGAGGATATTGCGATAAGAATATATCTTTCATAAGTGATTCAGTATTTAATAAATTACTTAATATTTCAACTATTAATGATTAATTAATTTATTTCAACTATAAATTACTTAATATTCTACTAACGGCTTCATTATTAGTATTTCATATTATTTAATAAACTAATTTTTATTTCATATTAATATTTATGGTTGAAATAACTGTTTAATTAACTAATTTTCTAATATTATATTTTTATTTTTATTTTTATTGATATTATGAAATAATATTAATTTTACTAAATATTTTATTAAATATTTCAACTATTATATATTAAATAATTATGTCATATTATTTCAACTATTTAATATTTCAACTATTAACATTTTAGCTATTAATATTTCCACTATTTAGTTTATTAAATAAATATTCTATTAAATAATTATTTTATTAAATATAAAATATTTAGTCTATTAATAATTATTTTATTAAATATTAAATATTTAGTCCATTAAATATTTAGTCTATTAATAATTATTTTATTAAATATTAAATATGTAGTCTACTAATGATTATTTTATTAAATATTTAGTCTATTAAATATTTATTATATTAATAATTAAATAATTAAATATTAAATATTTAGTATATTAAATATTTAGTATATTAATAATTATTTTATTAAATATTAAATATTAAGTCTATTAAATATTTAGTCTATTTAAACTATTAGGTTATTAAATAATTATTTATTAAATATTTCAACTATTTAATATTTAAACTATTTAAACTATTTAATATTTCAATCATAAATATATTATTTAAAGTTTCAATTATAATGGAAATATTTCAAATATTTCAATTATTTAATATTTCAACTATAAATATATTAATTAAATATTAATTATATTTAATATTTATTTAATATTTAATAATTAATTAATATTTACTATTAAATATTATTTCTTAATAATAATAATAATATATTTCAAAAATGAAGGAAAGAATATGAAATAATTCTTTACAGTAATGTTTCTAATAATATATATATTTGGTGTAAAATTAAGTTTGAATGGATTGGCTGATCTAATGGTTAAGGATCTCTTTAGTAATGTTAAGGTCACTAGTTTAACACTTCTTGGGACCAAAATTTTGAAACTTTTCCTTAAAACCTGCCACGTGTACGCTGTTAGCCAAATCAGCTTTTTCTGAACAGAACTCTAATCCAGTGACTAAGGTCAATATAAAAGTGAGATATAGGGATTCCGACAAAAAAAAAATATCGGGACCAAAATAAAAAACTCGCTAACTTATAGAAACCAACAAATTATTTAAGCCCAAATTTTATAATAAAACAACGGAACCCAAAAATATCATTTAACTTAATTATCTCATAATTAAAACAACTTAATTTTCAACCATACAAAATTAGTTCAACAATTCTTAACGATACACAAAGCAAAGGATAACCTATCTCAGTGTTACACTTTCACAGCGACACGTAGAAACTAAACAACATAAAATGATAAGCGAAGAAGGCCACTAGCCATCTTCAACACAAGCAGCATCTAAGACTACTCAGTCTTAACCTGAGTATGTGCACCATAGGCTTAATGTCGACACTATAAGCAAATGAGGGGTGAGAATACATTCATAAATGTTAATGGTGTATAAAACAACAAGGATAATACAACAATCATCAAACATATGATCATTCACAACAATCATTATTCATCAGTGCAGTTATGTATGCAATGCAATCAACATCTAAACCCTAATGTACGTGATTCCAAGTTTCAGATATCATAGTTATGTTACTAATTTATCCACCCATTTATGGTTCCTCTCTGAGCCCTAACTACCTCCAAATGCTCAACAAATTCAACAAAAAAAATCATAAACTTGTCTTATCAATTCAAAAGATTTATCAATTACTCCAACAATAATTAGCTCACCAATATTATTATGATTCTCATCCCCTTTCCTTATGGTTTTATAGCCAAAACTCTCTTCCTATTAGATAAACTTTATACTCCCACCTTATCAAAAGACGTCAATATAATTTATGGATCAAATATCACCTTAACATAAGGCATCAATAGATTTTATTAATTTATAACTTTTATATTTTCACCTTGTCAAAAGGCATAAAAAAAATTATCAAATTGACTCGGGCTTTATCAGAAGGCTTCAACACATGAATACACCAACTTATTTGGTCAAACAACAATTCAGAACTCAACAATCATGAAAACAATACCATATCAACCACCTTAGAAGGTTTTGCACAAACCTTCTTTGACCTCAAATATTATCACAGAGAGAGAAAAAAAGAGAAGGAATGAGGGTAAGGAACCATCGTTATCCATCTGCTTAAAAACACCTAAATATGAACAATTTCCCCTGCCTCGAATTTGAAGAAACTTGAAGATTTAACAATGGAGGTTTCTCTCTTCCGTTTCCAAAAGCTCTCATAGGGTTTCTCTTCCTTTATCTCTTTCTCAAATTTTCATGTACCAACTAATTCTCTCCAAACTTCTCAATTTAAATAATAAAATAAAACTAAATATCTCTTTTATTTTATTAATTCTCACTATTTCCCCTCCAATCACAAAGAATTCTACCCACACCCCTATTTTATTTAAAAAATCTATTTATCACCCTAAAACTCATATTCTTATATTTCTATTATTTTTAATTAACTAAAAATATTAATAATTCTAAATAAAAATAATAATCTAAAAAATTATAATAAAATTAAATTAATCACTCTAAATTAATTAAAAATATTAAATTAAAAAGTCTAATTAATTCTAATCTACCATAACTCCTCACTTATACACTAAGTTTTAATACAATAAAACTCTACCCAAAATCCGCCAATTTAAATAATTAACTTAAAAACACTCTAAAACTCTATTAAAATAAAATAATAAAAAATTAGGTGTTATAACACGCATCTCTGCTACAACGTTATGATCACTGCTACCTCCAGCATCCTCTTGTGTGGGAATTGTGTCATTATGACAACCATGATTGGGGACGGTTAGGGAAATGAGTAACGATTTTGGTGAGTGTCAAAGTGATAGTTATAATGGAAAGTGTGGCGTAAGTCAGTTTCACCGGAACGCAATGGTGAATGCGCCACTATATTTGCTAAAAATAGTACAAATGTGTGACACCCCTAAAATTTACCTTAATTTTGTAAATATTTTCAAACAAATATCTTTTAACAATAACTTGATTTCAACATTCAAATTTATTAATATAAAGTTAAAGTCAACTTGATATTGTATATAATAATTAGTTTGTGTGGGTGTTTATTTACTGATTATTTTATATATTTTAGATTTGACTTGCTATTGTTAGAGATTGATTAATTTAATAGTGTATTATTTGTAAATTGTTTGGGATTATACACTTATTTATTGTTTGCATCTATTCACTCTCTCTAAATACTTATATGAAGTGTTCATCACTCATGGAAAAAGATAACAAAGTTGTTGTAGGAGAAGTTAAGGCTCAAAAGCGGGAGTTTGACGAAGAAGAAGTTTGAAATGACGAGGTGATTAAATTTAGAAGAATTTATTTAGTGGGTTAAGAAATGGTCTTTGCCGATGTTTTGATGGAAAATCCATGATGATATAGAAATAATATGCCTAAGGGTTTGGTTTTAAATAAGAAAACATATTGGGAAGCTTTCACATAGTTGACTAATAGATGCGCACATACACACTGATCGGTCACCATTTCCATTGAATTCCCTCCGTTAATCCGACATATTTTCATCACTTTGGTAAGATTTATGTTTTTTTTCAGTTGCTTTGGAGTCATTTATCATGTTTTGTTGGTTTGGTATCGCATTGCATTCGATTACAAGTTTATGTCAAAAAGGTCTTGTTTATGCTTCGTTTGGTAGTGTCATTGTTACAGGCCATTGCACAGGTTTAAAAGCAAGAATGGTGAAGTTATGGACACTCTGAAAGGCAAAAATATGAAGAAACAGCAGGTCAACACGGGCACCCGTGTGCCACAACACTGCCCGTGTTGTTGATCAGGCAGAGCAGAAGGGGAACAGAAAAACAGAGATCAACACGGGCACCCGTGTGCCACCACACGGCCGTGTTGATTAAAACAGTGCATTAACACGGGCACCCGTGTGGAGGAACACGGCCCGTGTTGTTGCCACTGTAGCTTGTGCTGAAAATAATTAATTATGAAGAACAACACGGCCACCCGTGTGCCACCACACGGCCGTGTTGATTGGACGCAGCTTGGAAAACCTAATTTTTGCTTTGTGAACCGATTCTGCTCATTAAGGGTAGTTTGGACCTTTTGCTTGGAGGAGATTCATCTGAAGCTATAAGAAGGCTTGGAAGAGAAAGAAGAAGGCACCTTTTTACAGACGAAAGAAAACATTGCATTGGAGAAGATAGCGAATACGACGGATTTGAAGACGGCGAGATTCAAGGGCATCAACTATTGAAGATCAAACTCTCCTAATTCTTTGTAATGTCTAATCTTTACATTTTGAGTTCTTTAAGTACTATGAGAGGCTAAACCCCCTGATGCTAGGGGGGTGGTCCTGATGTTATCGCATGCTATGAATTTGAACCAATGATTTCTTGATTACTATGTTACGTATTTCAATTCAATTGTGTGATGTTATTATGCTTTTGTATCGGACAAATACAAATTGATCTATGACTTCCAATAACAGGATTGTGATTGGTAGGGTTTTCACACAATTGGGTTTATGAATGCATCATCTAGGACTAGTAACTTTCGTAAATCACCGTAAACCTTGATATTTTGTATGATTAAAACCAATGATTAATTGAAGGGACATTTGAGTAAGAATTGGTAGGTTAATAGTTTCTTCCTTAAGGACTTAAGTAAGAACATTTTGAGGTTAGGTGATTGAATGTTTCATATGTATCAAGGAAATCGTGACTGAATTCATAACCAGTTAACTCAACCACTCACCCTAGCATCTTTTATCTTAATCAATTATTTTTACTATTTTTGTGTTTACTATCATAAATTCCAAAACAACCTAACCATTATCTTTTTGTTCTGATAGAATCAAATTAAAATAAGTATTTCCTACGCAATCCTTGAGATCGATACTTGGAAATAAAACTCCTTATTACTACATCGGTAAAAATAGTACACTTGCTATTTTTCCGATCACACACCCACCATTTGAGATATGTTATTGTCACCCTATCATCCCACTTCATTCATAGATGCATCACAATATGGAGAGGAAGAGAGGGAAAAGTTGAAAAAAAAGATGAAGTAAAAATAAATTAGGGATTTAAGAATGGATGACTTATTTTGATTACTCTCTTAACTTCTATATATAATTACAACTCAACTTAAATGTTTAATTATATAATTACCCACAATACTCATTAACAAGGTAAAAACAATATTATCCAACCATCAATATTTAACAGGGTCAACTCATAACTCAACATAACTCACAAGAACTCTTTCACCTATTTCGTTCAAAACTTAAAGAGTCACAAGGCGTACTCTAACCTTAAATCATTTAACTCATAACAACTCTAAACAAAATCAACTCAACTCTAACCCGTCAGATAACTCACAATTCAACTCCAAATTTGTTTCCATGCAGATTGGCAAGGGTTGCTCATAACCCTCGCTTTAACTCTAACAACCAACAAATATTTGCAAAAGGTAAATCTCTAAACATATCAAACTCGACTCTAACTCATCAAATAACTCACAACTTAACTCTTTTAACTATACATAACTCAAACTCAACTATGAAAATATCAAATAACTCAAACTCAACTCTAAACATATCAAATAACTCATACTCAAGTCTAAACATATCAAACTACTTAAATTAAAGTTATTTATAAATATATTCAATTCCTTAAATTGCTAAAGAATTTTCCAAAACTTTGAACTTAACTCTAAAATTATCTCACTTCACAATAACACCAAATATCATACACGCGTGGTAAAAGTATGAAACTCTCCAGTTTAAAAGTTCTTTAAACCTTCTTTTAAAGGCAATTGATTGCATCTCGATTGGAGTCACATAACTCCAGTTCTATTAGTTTTAGATCAATCATATCATAATATTTTGTGTATAAACTCTAAGACGGAATGTATGACTTCAAAATAGCACCAAAGATTATATACTAAAGATAAAATTTACTGTTAAACCCTATTTCTAATGCAACTAACTGCACCTCAAACGAACTTACGAAACTCAAGTTACGTGTGGAATAAGATGACCAACATATGACTGAAATTTGACTACATCTCTAGTATAAAAACCAGAGAACTGCTACTGTTGTAACGCTCATAAACCCAATTTCCCCACTTCAAAAGAAATATTATTGTTCTAGCTTTCTAACATAACTAATGACACCTCAAACGAACTTATAAAACTCAAGTTATACATGAAACAATACGGTTAACCTCCTTCCATGTCTACCTGCGAGTTTATGCATTTTTCACTCCAAACTTGCCTATTTGAGTCTCAACCGCCTCCAAACGCTCAACAGATTTGATCATGAAAATCATCAACATATTTTATCAATTCAAAATATCTAGCAATTACTCCAACATTAATCAGCTCACAAATATTATTGATCCTCATCCCTTTGCCTTATGGCTTTATAGCCAAAAGTATATGCTATGAGATAACATTTATACTCTCGTCTTATCAAAAGGCGCAAACATATTTTATTGACCAAATCTCGCCTTAATATAAGGTATCAATATATTTTATTAATTTATAACTTTTATATTCTCGCCTTATCAAAAGTCATCAACAAAAATTATCAAATCGACTCGCGCTTTATCAAAAGACTTCAACACATTAATACACCAACTTATTTGGTCAAACAACAAATCAAAACGCAACAATCATGAAAACAATTTCATATCAACCATCTTAGAAGATTTTGTACAAACCTTCTTTAACCCCAAACATTACCGCAGAGAAAAAGAAAAGGGAGAAGGAAAGAGGGTAAGGAACCTTCGCTATCCATCTGCTTATAAACACCCAAATTGAACAATTCCTCCTACCTCGAATTCAAAGAAACTTGAAGCTTTAACAATGGAGGTTTCTCTCTTCCCTTTCCAAAAGCTCTCCTAAGATTTCTCTTCCTTTGTCTCTTTCTTAACTTTTCACGTACCGACTAATTCTCTCCCAACTTCTCAATTTAAATAATTAAATAAAACTAAATTTCTCTTTTATTTTATTACTTCTTATTATTTCCCCTCCAATCACAAATATTTTCACCCACATCCCTATTTTATTTAAAAATATCTATTTATCACCCCAAAACTCATATTCTCATATTTCTATTATTTTTAATCAATTAAAATTTTTAAGAATTCTAAATAAAACCAATAATCTAAAAAATTATAATTAAATTAAATTAATCACTCTAAATTAATTAGAAATATTAAATTAATAAAAGTCTAATTAATTCTACTATCAAACTCCTCAATTATACACTACGTTTTAATACTATAAAACTCTGCCCAAAATCCATCAACTTGAATAATTAAATTAAAAACACTCCAAAACTCTATTAAAATAAAAAAATAAAAAATTGGGGTGTTACAACACGCATCTCTGCTACGACGTTAGTATCATTACTACCTCCAGTATTTTCTTGTGTGGGAATTGTGCCATCCTAACAACCATGATTGGGGACGGTTAGGGCAAGGATTGAAGATTTTGGTGAGTGTCAAAGTGATAATGATAATGGAAAGTATGGCCTATATAAGTCTGTTTTACTGGGAAGCTGGTGAATACGCCACTATACTTGCTAAAAATAGTACAGATGTGTGACACCCCTAAATTTTACCTTAATTTTGTAAATATTTCCAAACAAATATCTTTTAACAATAACTTGATTTTAACATTCAAATTTATCAATATAAAGTTAAAGTTAACTTGATATTGTCTATAATAATTTGTTTGTGTGGGTGTTTAGTTACGGATCATTTTATATATTTTAGACTTTACTTGTTATTGTTAGAGATTGATTAGTTTAATAGTATATTAATTGCAAATTGTTTGGGATTAAACATTTCTTTAATTTGAATCTCTAATTCAAATTGAAGAAGCAACTTAATTGAGATTGTGCTAAATTTTATCATCCTACGAGTTTTGCATAAATATTAATCATAACAATCACACCAATAAGAAATTTACACATAAATATTTTTAAAACTACATTTTCCGTTGTGTTGGTTGTATGTTTCCACTCGTGCTTAATCTTTGCATCTATTCACGCCCTCTAGACACTTCTATGAGTCATATCAACCAACAAGTGCTTCATTGCTTCTTATCAGACAATTGCCATAATTATCGGTGTAAATGAAGTGTCCATTAGGTCATGAAAAATGATAACAAAGTAGTCGTAGGAGAAGTAAATAATAAAAGGAAAAAGTTGAGTTATTTTAAGTTAAGGCTCTAAAGCAGGAGTTTAGCGATGAAGAAGTTTAAAATGACGGGGTGATGGACTTCAGAAGCATTTATTTAGAGGGTTAAGAAAAGGTCTTTGTTAATATTTTGATGAAAAATTCCATGATGGTGGTATAAATAAGATGCAAAAAGGTTTGGTTTGAAATAAGAAAACATATTGGGAAGCTTTCACATAGTGGACTGATAGATGCACACATACACACTCAACCATTTGAGATACATTGTTGCCACACTATTGTGTAACTTCATTCATAGTTGCATCATAATATAAAGAGGAAGTGAGAGAAGAGTTGAAAAAATACGAAGTGAAAATAAATTAGGGTTTTGAGAGTGGAGGATTTTGAATGACTTTTTTTCATCCATAAATATGTTATAATTTGAGAGAATTGAAAAAGAGTTTTGAGAAGTTTTGGAGAGTTTAGATAAAATTTTCAAATCCAATTTATATTATTATAATAACATAGATATTAAAAACATATAAAGAGTAAATATTTATTTATCTTTCTAAACAAAAGGTTTTTCTTGAAAAAATTATATATTTTTCATTATGTTCATTTTCTTTTTAAAACACTCTCCTCATTTCTACTCTAAATGTTTTGGAAAAAAAAACCTTTAGTAAGAGTTTACATTTTTTAAGATAGAAAAATATATGTCAGGTAGGTGTGTTATAAATCTATTAAAATTGATCATCCATTAATAATAGTAAAAAATACACAATGCAATACTAATCTAATTTGGACTACTTATTTATTATTACACATGTTGGGTAAAATTAGAATTGATGGATGAATGATTGACGTTGATCGCAATGGTGGACTTGAGCTTCTGATACGGTGGAAAATGAGCTGACTTGCAAGGTTAACACTCAAACACTCAAGTTATTATGAGGGTGAGACGAAGTGAATGAGATTTGAATTTGAATTACCTGAGAAATAACGCGTTCTCCTTTATATATAGTAGGGATGTTTATAACTGTTTGCTAAGATAACGACGTGAGATGCAACAAACTGTCTAATTGATCTTAGGTTGGGATTACCCGCTTCCTTGTGTAGGATAGTGTACATGTCCCACACATGGTCCGACAATTAATTTTTCTTCTAGGATATGGTTATTGGTCCTTCTGAACGACTCAAAACAGTTTCCCCCTAAGTCATTTTCGCAACTTTGCAGGGTAAGGGCTTTGTTGTGCTTTTCTTGACAAAGCAATTAAACTGGCCTTCCTAGCGGGGTTTATCGCAACCTCAGGGAGGAATTGTCTCGGTTCCCAATCCCGATGTTAAAATTATTGGGGATACTTGAAGAGTTCCAAGCACACCAGGAATTTTACCCTCGACCTTGGGTATTTCAGCTCCCATCTTCTTGGCCTGGTCGATACCTCGTACTCCAAAGGAGAATTGGGAACCCGTTTTTGAGGATGATTGCTCTTATCTTTCCAATCTAACTAATGACATTCTCGAGGAGGAATTGCCAACTCTAGCATACTATACTCGTTGAGACTCTACTGCTCTGGCCATTGGTGGTGCTAGTCGGGGGGGGGGGGGGGTTCTTATGATTGGTCGACTCCACAAGGAAAAACAAATTTTACAGGAAGCAAAAAAAGATTATTATTCTCTTACTGGGATAAGCGCTGCTTTGATTCCTTTCAAATTCCCTAGCTCCTTAGTTAATTAAGTAAAGCTATTGAAGCGAGAAGTAAAGAAGAAGGACGGAGCTCTAGCTTTGGTTCAAGTGTCCCAAGTATGTTACTTTCGAGCTTAGATTCTTCTTTAAGAGGTTTTAGGTCGAAGTATATTTGACGTATATGGGGTCGTTCCCGACCAAGGGTAAGGACCTATTCCCTCTCTTAGGTGAAAATCTGGTTCAAGGCCGACGAGTGGCATACCCACTGCGACCTCTAGAGTGGCTAGCAACTAAGTATGGGTGAGTCGATTTCTTCCATTTCATTGTTTTGCCATTTTCTTTGTATGTGTGCTTTGCTTTATATGGTTTTGATTACTTTTGTCATGCACCTGCGATGTAGTGACAATACCCCTAGGTCTTTGTAGTGGGGCATTGATTTCCTCTATCATACCTCAGACTCGTCGTTACCTTTCACAGTCACAAAGAAAAGAGATATTTTAGCATAACATTCTTACTTTTTCAATAAAAATTGCATAACACAATACAATGAAGTAATGTTGTTTTATACAAAACTATTAAAATAACCAGGTGGGCTTGCCACCGCTTATCATCCCCCGGGGAACTCCTGCCACCTTTAGTTTGCTTGGAGCAACCCTTTTTGCTTCTCTGGCCGAGGTAACCTGCCTTACCTGTGGGAGGGATAATACTAATATCTTTCAACTGGATAATTAGGGAGGTTGCATTGATCTCCATGGTTTTGAACCCCCCAAATTTTTGGTCTTGTTGCAAAGCTTTGTAGATTCTATTCGCTCAAGAAAGATCGACGTTTACCGTGATTGGTTCATAATGGATTTTGTGAAACTTTAGCTTGAGTTGAACCGAGAGTGCCACTACATCTAAGGATATCATGAAGGGTCTATCGAGGATACATTTGTAGATGTTTTTTTTTTCAGGGAACCACCGGAAACTGAGAGTCAACTACTTTAACATCTCTCCATACGATAATCATCAACTTGGTGTACCCCAAGGGATGGGTAATCCTGCCATTAGAGGCTTGTAGATCAGATCCCTTATAAGGCCACAACTCTTCTTTGTCCTGGGACATCTTCTCACAAACTTTAGAGTACATCATGTCACAAGAGCTGCCACCATCAATCAATATCTGGAAAACGTCAAAGTGACCAATCATGGCCGTTATGACCAACAAAAAGATTTTGTTCAAAATTCTCCTAACCTTTTCGCTATCTCAAAAACCCAACATCGACCTTTAGGGGCCATTGGTTGATGTACCTCCGCCCTTTTTACTGACGACCATCAGTTCAATCGTTTTTTATTTCATTGTTCCCTTGGACGTGGAATTTGCTCGTGGGGCACCTCCCATGATGGATGCAATGTGTTGGCGCTTCCATTTATGCATATGCCATTCTTCACTACTTACTTCTTTACCCCTGGTCACGACATAAATTGTTTTAACTGGGGACTTCTTATACCTTGGGGAATCATCCCAATCCCTTTTTCCATCTTTAATGTACTTAGACAAATGAGATCTCTTGATCATCCCCTCAATGCGTCCTTGAACTAGATGTAGTCGTTGGTGTTGTGGTTGTGATTTTTATGGAAATTGAAGTACTTTTACTTGTCAATCTGATAGGGCTCCCGAACCGTGAAGAGATTATTTATCCCAGCTCTCCTGAACATTGTGTTGGCACATTCTTTCTATATTTTCTCCTAGAAAGTGTTAAAGGGAGTGTATATGAAAAATCGAGCGTGGGGCCCACTATCACCTTCTTCTTTGTGTTAGTTGGATTCCTTTCATGATGATTGACTAGAACATACATCCTCCAGTGCCATGTTGTCCCCAAGGGCAATGAGTTTCTCCTCATAACTAATAAAAGGTTGAGCCTTATTCAACAGATCTTTCAAGTTGTGGGCTTCCTTATGCCCCAACTTATCTTTGAAAGCAGTGTCCTTCCTCAAACCTCTTTAAAAAATTCAACACTTTAGGGTTTCATCGGAGCCTCCTACCTCTATAACTACTTTTGTAAAGCGGGCGATATACGCCTGCAAATTCTCCTTCTTATCTTGGGTGATCCCGTTGAGCATGGGTATTGTGGTAGGATGTCTCTTTTGGACAGTGAAACAAGCAGTGAAGTTTTCACACAAGTCGATCCATGACTCTATGCTTACGTCCGAAGGATATTTAAACTAAATCGTAGTTGATCCGGTTAGAGTTAGTGCAAAGAGTTTGCACTTTGCAACATCATCAACATGATAGTAATCTAGACAGTTGTCCACATGCTCCATATGCTAATCCCGATCTTTAGCTCCATCATAAGTCTAGAACTTTAGAGGCTCCTATGATGGCTTTCAGGACCAGACTATCTAGTATGCAAGCAAAAAATGAATTCTTCTTTCACCCTTTGACATGAGGTCATTCCTCTGGTTCTTCCTCCCTTTGAGGGCGATGAAACTCGAGAGGAGAGTGACCGTCCATTCCTCGTTCAGGACTGGGATGAGGAGTATGGTGCCTTTGGCTTCTTCGGTGGCTTGTAGATTTTGGAACCACTTCCAGACGAGATGTTATCGGTTCAAATAGGGCAATTTGATTCCTCTAAGAAATGGCCTCTTGTACTTTGTTGCTCTTCGAATTTGCGTGATGCAAGATTTATTTAATGTGAAGTAATCTTTCTGTTTAGATGATGCTAAAGGCCTGAATAATGGTTCACCTGACTGAAATTGTGGAGTGGATTCTAAGAACCAGAAAGATTGAAAGACTCCTTGAGATGTCTTAGGTCAACCAAGATCTCGAGGTGATGTTGCAGATGGAGAATCCACAAGGACTTTATCTAAGAAATGACCCTCTTCGTTTTATATAGTAGGACGATTATAACTATTTTCTAAACTAATTAATAATTATAAAGCGATTTATATTTAAAAAAATTTACATTAGAAACAAAATTAAAATCAATTTTACGCTTTAAACGCGTCTATAATTTTTTTTTACACTTTAAACCGTCTATAAAAAAATAATAATTAAAATCAATTTTAAAAACAAAATTAGTAATACTCGAAAACAAATCATATCAAAATTAATGTTACACATTAGAAACAAGTTTTGAACACACCAATCTTCAAACTAATCATGAACTTTTTTTCCTTTACTCAACTAAACATAAACTTAAGGAGATATGAGGAACCACTTTTCTCTCTTTTTTGTGTTGTCCTTTCTCTAACCACATCAACCAAAAATAATAATGAATAGATGTGAATGGAAAGAAAATAAATTAATGCCTTAAAAAGTTGGGGAAAGGATTCATCAAAGGAAATCAACATAAAGAATAAAGAAAAGGCTGAAAAGGGAAGCAACAAACTTTCTTTTATGTAGCACTTCTCGTTTAAAAAAGTAAAGTCGATATGTCCAAAAATATTAGTATTTCACATTTCAGCTCAATACAAAGAAATATTAAAAAAATTGCTTTTAGATACTTTTTAGATTTGTAATACTTTTCTTTTGGGACAAAGAATAATTGATTCTTTTTAATAGACAAAATAGAGTATAATGGACTTGTAAGATTTTTATTTAAGGTATTATAAGTAAAATACAAAATTATAACACATTGGTTCCAAAATAGTTATGGAATTTGGCAATTTTAGATATATAAAAAAATGTTAATTAAAATATAAAAATGATGAGTTTATCAAATTATTTTTATAAATTATCGATATATTTTATTATTATAAATATTAATTGTGAAAAATAAACCAATTGAAAGTGATGTGAAGGTATTGGAAAAATATATAACAAAAGATTTGAATTCTGTTGACTATTTTTATTAATTTTAATTGTTGTTTATCAAAAAGTTTTGTATACTACTCAAACGAATTGATATAAGCAAATACATAATAAAACGATAAATGTGAAATAAAAAACACACATGTACTTTTAACTAGTTCGCAATGATGTTTTATTACATGTATATGGTCCTGTGTTTATTGATATATTTACCTCGTTACATTCGAGAACTAAAAGAAATAAAAAAAATGTTATTCTTATAGTGCATTTTACATCTATATCGTATTTTATTGTTCACTAATACGGTGAATATTAAAATATTTATAATAATATATTATCTTAAAAAATATATAATTTTTTTATTATTCGAACATTTATTAATCAATTTCATATTTTTTAATCAACTTCATAATTTATATTAATCAAGTTTGGTGACTACTCAAAATTATTTTTAATGTTTGAACGTTTATTAACCAATTTCATAGCTTCAATAGCCAATCTTTTACTTTTCATTAACCAACTTTGGTTTATCACTAAAAATATTTTTAATATCTGGACGTTTATTCACCAACTTCCTCACTTCATTAACCAATCTTTTACATTTAATTAACCAAATTTTTTCACTACTTTAAGTCACTATTCACGTGCACTGTTCATATACACTGTTCATGTGCATCGTTCATGTAATGTTCACGTACTGTTCATAAATATATTATTTGATTTTAAAAATACATTGTTCACTGTATAAATACGATGAATAGTGTATACGGTATAAGTATTTGGTGTAGGAAATGGTGTAGGAATAACAATGCTGAAATTAGTATTGCTTACATTGTCTCTTAAAATTATACAAGTATTATTCCATTTGCTTCTCCAAAACAAAAAGTTTATTTATTTATTTCAACATCATTGTGTGACTTTCTTGTTGAAACTGATCTTGATAGGATAAAACTCAATTGTTTTTTCAATCGATTTAAGATTTTTTTTTCCACTCTTTATTCGAGTAATTCAATCACACATTAGCTGTAAGATTCCGCCACACAAAGATTTGAAGAGAGACAATAATTTTAGAGAAAA
Organism: Lathyrus oleraceus; assembly: GCF_024323335.1. Classification (NCBI taxonomy): domain Eukaryota; kingdom Viridiplantae; phylum Streptophyta; class Magnoliopsida; order Fabales; family Fabaceae; genus Lathyrus; species Lathyrus oleraceus. Next base: position 450,660,965 of record NC_066582.1, on the reverse strand, counting down.
GAGAAAGAGAGAGAGAATAATTAGGGTTTTAGAGAAGGGAAAAGGAATGTATTGAATTGAGTGAAAATTATACAATTACAAATGTAGGGTACCTTCCTATTTAGAATGAGATTGCTTACACATCAAGCAATCTTAAACTGACTAACTAACTTTAACAAGTTGTAATTCCACTCTATCGAATATTGCCCACTCCGACTTCGACTAACTGTATTCAACTCTCTGTCGAATACATACATATCCAAGTATTACTCTATCGATCATATTCGACTTCGACTTAGTCGTATCTTATACTTTACAAATATGCTTAACACAAAAAATTACATATTTAACACACCACCTAATTCATTGTGTCTAAGCTATTTACATTCATCACATCTCTCAGTCTCTTGAACAATTCCACACGCACAACTTTCGTCATGATGTATGCAATCTAATTCTCAGTTCTGCGGTGTTCCAAGTTCAACTTTACATTTGATACTTGCTCTCTAACATAATGGAATCTCATCTCAATGTGTTTGCTTCTTCCACGTGCTATCAGATTCTTGGCCAAATTGATAGCAGACATGTTATCGATTTTCATGATCATTGCTCCATGACTTTCACCTGCAATCTCTTCAATCAGATTCACCATCCATGTTGCTTGACATGCACAAAGAGAGACAACTATATATTCATCCTTACATGATGACAACACTACAACTGGCTCTTTTCTTGAGCTCCAAGCAACTGGTGTACCACCTAGCGTAAACACATAACCAACTGTGGATTTTCTATTCTCGGCATCACCATACAACCTCGAATAAGTGTATTCCACTAGTTGGCATTCCTTTCCTTCATCTGCTGCAGGAAATAAAATGTCATAGTCAAGAGTTCCTTTAAGATATCTTAGTATCATCTTTGTGGATGCAAGGTGTGATACATTTGGCCTTTGCATGAGTCTAATCATCATACCTACATTATATGCTAGATCATGCCTTGTGTGACAAAGGTATCTTAATAATCAAATGAGTCTTCTATACTGATTTTGATCGACTTCATCTTCGTCTGGACCTTTGTCAGCTGCAATCTTGTTTCAATTGGTGTCGAGGTTGAATTGCATTCCTCCATCTCAAATATTTTGAGTATCTCACTTGCATATCATCTTTGGTGCAACATCAATGCTCTACTACTCTTGTAGAATTCAATTCCAAGGAAATATGAAATGTTGTCAGGTCATACATTTTGAATTCCTTGCTCAAATCACTTTTGAAATATTTGATCTCCTTCTTGCAGCTACCTGTTATCAACAGGTCATCGACATAGAGACATAGTATAAGAAGTTCACTCATGCTTATCTAACATATACTCCATGCTCGGTTGTACACTTCATAAACTATTTCTCTCTTAAAAAGTCATCTATATTCTTATTACAAACTCATGGATCTTGCTCGAGTCTATACAGGGCTTTATGCAACCCACATACCTTGCTTTCTTGGCCTTGCTTCACAAAACCAACTGGATGTGCTACATAAACTTCTTCATATAAGGGGCCACTCAAAAATACACATTTCACATCCATCTGACACATATACCAGTTTTTCATGTTTGCTAGGCCAACAACCAACTTGATTGCTTCGATCCTAGCAACTGGTGCAAAAACTTCATGAAAGTCAATTTGTTTTGTCTAAAGAAATGATTTGGCTACAAGTCTTTCTTTGTGTCTGGTGACTTCTCCTTTTAGATTCAACTCCACTTTGTAAGCCCACCTCACATCAATTGCCTTCTTGCCTTGTGGTAATTCGACTAGTGACCATGTTTTGTTGACTTCTATGGACTTCAATTCCTCCATCATGGCTTGCATCCACTTTGAGTCCTTCAATGCCTTAGTTATATTGACTAGACCACTGCTTGCATATAAAGTATAATGTACCAGTTCACGTTAATTATTTTCCACATTATTTGATGTGATCATGCATTCCTGCAACCTTGTAGGCATGTTTCTTGTCCTTTGAGGTCTTCTTGTGCCTACTTGAACTCCACCTCCTTTTGTTTAAATTCCATTCTTGCTTCACTAGCTGGCTCATCATATAGGATTCTCACTGAATCCTTCTTGACATTTGTATTTCTAATCCCACTCCTTCAACTCATCTATGATCACATATTTGTTGATCACAACTTGCTTATTCAAGGGATCGAAAGTTTGTATCCACTAGTCGAGTGATATCCTATCAGGATCATCTGACTTGGTTTGTTATCAAGTTTCCTTCTCAGCTGATCAAGCACATGTCTATATGCTATATATCCATATACATTTAGATGACTTAAGCCAGGCTTGACATGGGACCAACATTCTTCTGGTGTGATACCTTCTAACTTCTTGGTTGGACATTTGTTCAAGATGTATGTTGTAATGGACATAATTTCACCCTATAATTTATTAGGTAAGTGCTTGCCTTTCAACATGATTATTACGATGTTCATGATGGTTCTGTTCTTCCTTTCACCAATACCATTTTATTATGGAGTGTAGGGTGACACCACCTCATGCATAATCCCTTCCTTTTTCACACAATGCATCAAAGTCTCTCGACACATATTCTCCACCACCATTGATCCTCAAAGTCTTGATCTTGTGGCTACTTTATCTCTCCACCATAGCTTTAAACTTGGTAAATACCTCAATCACGTCGATTTTCTTGTTGATTAGGTATATCCATAATTTTCTACTGAAAGCATCAATGAACGTAAAAATTACTTGTTACCTCCAGCTGAATCTACCTGAAGAGGACCGTACACATCTAAGTATATGACCTCAAGGGTTACTTTCGGCTTACTTCCTGCATCTTTGCTGAAGCTGTTCTTATGTTGCTTTTCCGGAACACATTCTTCACACACTTCATTTGGAATTTCGATTTATGGTAAACTTGAAACCATATTTAATCTCTTTAGGTTTCAGATGTCTTTAAAGTTGATATGACCAAGTCTATAGTGCCATATCCATTCATCCATGCTAGTTACAATTAGAAAAAACATGTGGTCCATCATATCGAGTTTAATATTTAAGGTTTTATTCTGAGACATTTGTGCCTTCAAGATCAAGTTGCCACCTGAGTCGAGTACTCTCATCATGTTATCTTTGATCAATACTTTATAATTCTCATCGATCAATTGCCCTATGTTGAGAAAAATTCTTTTCATGCCTGGTATGTATAATATGAAGGTTCAAAAAACACAAGAAATGGGGGTTTTAATTGAGTTTCGTAGATGTCAACTTTTTACAAACCAATCGCAAACCAATGATAAGAACAACAATGATAAAAATACACACGATTTTTATACTAGTTCACTATTAACTAAGCTAATGTAGTCCACTCGTCAGAGTTATTTCTCCTTATCACAAAGACTTAATCCACTAATCAAATAAATTACAAACTCAAAGACCAACTGCCAATGACTTCTCGAGGCTACAGACTAAACTTAGCCCCTCAAGGAAAACTAAAAGGCCAACTGTCAATGACTTCTCGAGGCTACAAAAAAAACTTAGTCCCTCGAGGAATTTAACCAAAGTTAAAATACAAAGAATGATTCTAAGCTAGTAGATGCACAAGATTAATTTCAGAGTTTACACTTAAGAAAATATAAGAGTAAAATCTCTAAGTATAATGAGTGTTGTAATTGTTGTTTCTCTCGTTCGTTGTTCTTCTTTTTACTCATGTCGTTGTTATTCTTATTCTTCACACCTATCTTCATAATTCCTTGTCCTCTTTAAATAGATGATGAATAGTACCGTTGGAGGATAAAATTGAAAATTTCTTCAACTTCACAGCTATAATAGTCGTACGAGGTTGAGTCGTGAATCATGGAGATCCATTGGTAGTACATTCCTTAATAAATCTAGTATATTTGTCCTTTTAATGAAACATTTGATTTTGCTGCTTGAACGTACGATTTCCAAGAATATTCTTTCAACATTATTCTCTCAATCATTGGCTTCGTATTTTAGATGATTTGAAGTTTGATTAGATTTCAGAGCCTTGAATGTTAGACTTCAGAGTCTAGTAAAAATAAGGCTTGGGTTATCTGAGTAAAACTGAATTGTTTGTTCTAGAAGCGTTGACTTGGTTATCCATATGGTTGACTATTAGTTAAAAAATTCTTCATATATCAACCTTGTATTAGAATCTATTGATGTCCAGAGTCCAAAGTATGCTTGTCTAGAGTCTAGAACCTGCTTTGTCCAGAGTCCAGAGTCTACTTTATCCAGAGTCCAGAGTCAGCTTTGTCTAGAGTCCAGAATCTGTTATGCTTATCTTTAAGATTTTGCACACTTATTGAAACTATTAGAGTACAAAGTTGTTCTTTATACTTTGTTATCATTAAAACTTAAGGATTGTAGATGAAGAACCAAACTTGTTCTAACAATCTCCCCCTTTTTGATGATGACAAATACTAGAATTTTGATGAACAATTTTGACTTAATAAATAATCAACTAAAAAATCAGAGTTAGGTTTGTAAGCCCCCTTTGTGTTTTAGAACTTCAAAATTTTCTTAGCTTAAGTACACAGAGTGATATTTGCAAGCTCCCCCTGAGTTTAAGACTTAGGATTTTTTTTGATTTAACAGAAAATTCAATGAGCACAATAATCTAAAAAATTATCCAACAAAAGTGTTAAATGTTTGGGATTTGTCGTAGGATAAAAATGATCAAAATCATATAATTTCTCCCCCTTTGTCATTAATAAAAAATATAGATAATACTAAAAGAATAATAATATTGATTAAGAAGGAAAATAAACATTCCATTAATCAATCAAATTACAAGATATGTACTAAAAAGGATAAAAATATATGAGAAAAGATAGTTCGGAGGAGAGATTGATGGTGACAAGAAGGGAGAAGGACTAGTGAGTAGAGGGTCCAACTCCAGAGGCAATCTTTATGGACTTCTGTCTTTAACCATCAGTGCTTTTAGCTCCATTAAGTTTCAAGCCCTGATGGGTTACAAGAGCATCAGTCAAGCCTATTTTTTGCACCTTCTTAACTATTCCTTCGTGAGAGAAAAGTTCTTATATAACTCGTCCATAAGGAATGAAGAGAGATATTTCCTCACGAGATACCATGACCTTTGACTTCATGAAGTTGAAGATGGTGTGAGGTAGGTTAACTTTAACCCTTGTTAGTAATAAGTACATGAGATGCTTGTTATCAAAAGTGAGTAAGTCCATATCATTTTCTCTTGGCAGGAAATTTGTCACTAGCAATTGATGCCAAATTTTTTCCATGGGAGAGAGAGTAGAGGCACTTGCAGGATTTTCATGGTTGGGATAAATATGCTTAAGAATGTCGGAGATGAATGGGTTGTTGCTTCTGATTTGTTCAACACAAACACCATCATCTCCATACTTATTACTTTGGCAATAAGTGGTGGAGTAATGATAATTCGAAACCCAAAGATATTAGACTGAATTTCAAAAGCATCCTGGCCGATTTGCTTAATGGATGCATTCACCCAAAATTCTTTGACGAGAATAGGGTAAATGGGTCCATGGAGTATGTCAAAGTAGTTGTCCCACCGTTGTAAAGAGTTAGTTCCTTGAAGATCAAATCCTTGATCCTTCAGTTCTTTAAAGACAATAAACTTTTCAATAAATGTGAACAAGAGGTTTTTATCACCAATGAAAGTTTTGGAAGCCATCTCTGAGGTTTAGGGTTGGCTAAGTTGAAAGAGAAAACAAAAGATTTCAGAGAAGATTTGAAAAGACAAAAGAGGATATGAGGAATGAGTAATGGGTAGGGTGTTTAAATAGAGTGGGATAGGAAGTGTAAAAGTCTTTGAACGAATAAAGGTTCAGAGTTGAGATGAATGGGAACTCAACCCTCACCTCGAAAACCCACAGTAATAACATTTACAGCAAGGCACATTAATTTTCATGCTTGATATAAGAAATTATTACTATTTTAGATAGGAGAAAAAGTTAATGACATATGAGGCGCTAAAACATGATTTATTTTGCCTAAACAAAACTCCCAAAGGTCATTCAAGCATTTTTTACGACTGAAAGAATTAGTTGGACAACTGCTCACTTCATAGCCACAATAATAGCGCTTGATATTGACCATTAATATAGCTCAGAGTCCAGAAGACAAAAAGTCCTAGAGTGATACCGACTTAGATCTTCTTACCTAGAGAACCTTCTAAGTTCAGAGGGCTAATTTGTTCAGAGTCATGTTTCCCTAACCATCCAGAGGCTACACATATTGAGATTTATCATTTAATCTGGACAATTTTCCATTTTCAAATTCCTATAAATAAATAAAAATTATCCCCATCAAGATATTTTGTAAAGATATCAACCCATTGATGGGCTGTATCAATAAATTTGAAGTCTAAAATTCCCTTATGAACATAGTCTCTGATAAAGTGATATTTTATCTCAATGTGCTTAACCCTATAATGTAAAATGGGATTCATAGATAAACATATAACAGAAGTATCATCACAGAAGATAAGAATGTTACTCTCTTTTAATTGATAATCTTCTAGTTGACTCTTCCTCTAGAGAATCTGTGTGCTACGACCATCTGCTACAATGTACTCAACTTCTATTGTTGATAATGTAATGGTTGATTGTATTTTGCTGGACCACATGATTAGATTGTTACCCAGAAATTGACAACTTATAGTGGTGTTTTTTCTTTCATGTTTATCTCTAGCATAATCAACATCACAATAACCTACTAACTTGTAATCTTCTGGTTTCTTATACAATAAACCAACGTTATTAGTACCTTTAAGAAATCTAAAGATCATCTTACAAAATCAAGATTTTTATGACTTTCAAACCTAGGAGGTTGATGAACATACACTTCTTCTGTTATGTATCCATTCATAAATGCACTTTTAACATCCATTTGATATAAAATAATATCATACTTTACTGTAAATGATATTAAGAGATGAATGGATTCTAACCTAACCAGCGGTGCAAAGGTTTTAGTATAGTCAACCCCTTCTTGTTGACTATAGCCTTGTGCAACCAGTCTAAATTATTTCTTACCACATCTCCTTTCTCATTTGATTTTTTTTAAAACCCACTTGGTTCCAATGACATGTTTTCCTTTGGGCATGGGCACTAGATCCCACACATCATTTCCGGTGAACTGGTTTCGTTCTTCTTTCATAACCAATATCCATTATGTGTCCAACATAACTTCATCAATGGATGTTGGTTTTGTGCTAGACACAAAACCAAGAAGCATTTCTTCATCTTGTCTAAATGAAAGTCTGGCTCTTATAGGTTCTATCTTGTCCTGTAAAATCACTTCTTCAAGATGAAAGGGTCTTTTCTTGTACTTTATCGGAGGTGCTGGTGTGTCAGCAAGTTTTGGTGCTGATTGTTTATTTTCATGTTGAGAATTTCTAGAGTCTTTATCCTCAGAGTCATTGTCTTCAGAGTTTGAATAGATCATTTCCAAATCTGCAAACTTTTCAACTTGCTTTGACTTTTCAGAGTCAATCTTATCATCAAACATAACATGAATTGATTTCTCAACAATTATGGTTTTAGCGTTATATAATCTGTAGCCTTTTGAGTTATTAGAGTATCCTAACATGATAGACTTTTGAGCTTTATAATCAAACTTGTTTAAGTTGTCTTTAGTATTGAGCATAAAACAAATACAACCAAATGAATGAAAGTAAGAGATGTTAGGCTTTTTGTTCTTCCACTATTTATAAGGGGTCTTACCTAGAATATGTCTTATAGAGATCCTGTTTTAAATGTAACATGCATTATTCACTGCTTTTGCCTAGAAGTGTGTCATACCCCAAATTTGTCATACCCTAAAAATTGCATTGCTTATTTTCTCTTTTTATCTGCATTCATATGACCATTTCATTTGGTCATCTTCTTTTCATCATTCATAGGCCATTCATCTGCATACAGTTGAATAACGTCAAAGTTATGAGTTTGACTCTCTTATGATTTTGTCTAAGCTTGTCATGTGTATTGTCCGATTAATTCTCATATGCATTCTAAGTTCTTTATTTAAATGGTAATACAAAGTCAAATTTTGACTTTTTGACTTTGATGTTTTTGGTCACATTGGATTTTTACTTTTTTGCATATTGCAATATAAAACTATTAAGAAAACTCAAATGTTTTTTTTTTGTTTTTTTTCATGCTTGGTATATCCACTTCAAATTAATTAAGTTTAAAATTAAAAGTGTGAAGTTTGAGATAAAGTGGGCAATCTTTTACGCATTAACACCAATACATTAATGTTATCACCTCATTGTTACATATGCATCTAAAATACAAAAAATGCTTAATTGCAATTTTGGTCCCTCTATTTTGTCTTTATTTGGGTTTTGGTCCCTTCATTTTAAAAATCGCAATTTTGGTTCTTTCTAAAGTTTTGGGTTGGATTTTGGTGCCTTTTTAGGGGACTAAAATCCAACACAAAAACTTAAAAGGAGACCAAAAAATATGGTTTTTAAAATAAGGGGACCAAAACTAAAGAAAAAGCAAAATAGGGGGACCAAAGTTGTAATTAAGCCTAAAAAAAGAGAGTTTTCATAATCCATTGACATCATAAAAAAACAAGATTTATTATTTGTTGAGGTCCCCACATAGTCCCTTCATCATCTCACACACCCACATCCATTTTAAATCAGTCTCTTTGCACATTAAACCATCATGCATAAACCTGCAAACCAAAAGTCTAAACCAACTCAGCAACACCATACATCATACATACATTCTAAAAATCAAATTGAAAAAATATGCTGAGAGCAGAAGGGACGTGCAATCGTTCCATCAAAACATATCACCACCATCATCATTCAACATACACATTAACATACCACATATCATACCTCAAAAATGAAATTAAATTAATTTGCTAATTGGAACAATAGGCTGCAGCTAACATGTTCATTTTCGAAACCATATTGATTCACTCAAAACTCACCAAGTCACACAAGGGATCCCAAGGTATAATTTGTAAAAACACAACAAATTCACACCATATTTAGAAATCCCTTGAAATCAGGGATTTTAGATTTGTGTATAACGTTTTTTTTCTTTCACACGATTCTACGCACACGAATCATCATAGATATTTTCATTCAAGCAAATCTCACACGCACTTGCAGAAAGAGACTCACACGAGTCTGATTTTATTTTTTCACCTCTGTCCCACTATAAAAAAATACCTCACTCTCACTCATTTTCATCAACAATTACAACAATTTTCCTGCTAAAACTCTACAGAAATCATAGCTCGATCCACTTATAGTTTAGTTCCTATATGAACTAAGTTACGTGAGTTTAGAGCATAATTATTTTCTACTGGTATTATTTCTCTTTGAATTCCTACCCTAACTTATATTCTAAAGCTCATATATTAGACTACTCAGAGCTTCACATTGAAGCTCTGAGATAGTGAGCTAAGCCACCCAGCAAATCCAAACACAACAAGGAACAGTAATACACAACACGAGTAATAGAAAGGGAAAAAGGAGAGGATTCAACACAAAACACAAAGCAACAAACCAAGAGAAAGTTTGTGGAAAACCTTCTTGGAGGTAATATTCCTCATCTTCTACGAGGCTTGCCTTGCTTGATTTTTTTTGCCGTGTCGTTATGTAATGCTTAAGAACACTCTACCTTCCATTGATTGCTATTTTGCTTGAAGTATAAACTATATATTTTGTTAGGGTTTTTGAGTTATATGAGTTCAATCCGGGAAAACGGTTAGGTTTATGTTGAAATTAACTTCGGATTTGGAATCGGGGGATGGAAAAGAGGGGGAGGGGGTTAGTTTTATGCGTTTTTGAATCTGGGTATTAGTTGGTCGTGGGAGGCCGAATAAGACAATGGCGGCCACCGCGGGCTGCCGACATGGTGCTTCTCTGGTGAGGAACAATTCAGAGAGAGGAGAGAATATGTTATTCATATATATATATATATATATATATATATATATATATATATATATATATATATATATATATATATATATATATATATATGTATATATATATATATATATATATATATATCTATATATATATATATATATATATATATATATGTATATATATATATATATATATATATATATATATATAGATATATATATATATATATATATATATAGTATATATATATATATATATATATATATATATAATATATATATATATATATATATAGAGATAGAGAGAGAGAGAGAGAGAGCGAGAGAGAGAGAGAGGAGAGAGAGGAGAGAGAGAGAGAGAGAGAGAGAGAGAGAGAGAGAGAGAGAGAGAGAGAGAGAGAGAGAGAGAGATAGAGAGATAGATAGATAGATAGAGAGAGAGAGAGAGAGAGAGCTGAGAGAGACATGGTCCCTCTTTCCTTTGCTTAAGCCATCCGTTGAGGTATCATTTGATGACACTTGGCATTAGCGTGGCTTCATCTCAGTCATAAGATCGTTTGACTCACCTTTTTGACCTAGGACATTGTGTGATGTCTCCTTTATCATCATTATACGCTGCACCTGCATGAATTCTATTATCTGTTGGTCATCTGATCCAAGGGCTTAGGGTTGAGTCAACGTTTGTTGACTCCTCTTTCCCTTGGTGGACCATTCGCTCTTAGTATTGGGCCTCAAAGTTTAGGTTGGCACGATTGCACCCCCATATTTCTGTTACTTCTTTTAGTTTTTTTTACTTTGTTTTTTTGGGTCTTTGATTTGTTTATGTTTTTCTTTTATTAAGCCCATGTTAAATTTCACCCTATATTGTTTTTTTCTCTTAACTTAATTAATTAGATTTTTTTAATTAGTTAAATTTAATAATTAGATGTGATTAATATTGTTAATTATCAACTTGATTAATAAATTTTGATAATCATTTTTTTAACTACCTTATTTAAGTAATTTAATTAAATCCTAATTAATTATTGATTTTCATTTGATTGCTTACATATTTAACTATGCATTTTTGTATCCATGACACCTTTTACTTAATTGTGCATTTGTAATTATCTTTGTATTTAATTACCATATGATAATATAATTTAAAATAGACTTTTTAATATACAAAACCCTTGGTCAAACGCCAAATGATTTTTCTCTCAAACCATTTCCAAATCCCATTCCGCTTCAAACGTAAATTAAAACCTCAATCAACATCGAATACTCTTCCTAATTCAATATAAAACATCTAATTATACTTAAACATTATTTCACTAAAGATGAAAAGGGAGATGTCTCGAGCCTTCGACTCCTCTCCTTGATTGCTTGGGTACGAGTTCCCTTACTTGACTATTCGAACAATTGTCATCCCTTAAAAAACTTCTAATCCGATTCACCTCAAACCACTTTCATAATTAAATCTAATAAAATCCATTTTATAATAACTTGTCCGAAAAACAAAGTGGTCTAGAGCCTTCTATTCCCTTTCCTGAATTCTTGGATACAAGTTGCCTTACTCGACCATTAGATTATTCGTCTTCCACTCTTAACAATATTAAGTCCTTTGCAATTAAGGATGAAAAGGGAGATGGTCTAGAACCTTCGATTCCTCTCCTCTATTATTTGGGTACGAGTTGCCTTACTTGACTATCCGAGTAATCATCACCCAACAAAACATTCAACATATTAACCTAATTTCTCGCCTCCGAGTGATCAAAATCTTTTTCAAAAGAAAATTGTTTAGTCCATTCTAATGCGAATATAAACTAGCGCTTAAGTCTCCATCGTAAGCAAACAAGCCAATGTTTAACCGTTAGAGTGCGATCTAAACACTTGTTCAATAAAACAAACCAATAAATTGTAGCCTTCCCCCAAATTATGAAACTTTGAGTTACTTATTGTACCCAAGGATACGTAGGAGCGAGATCCGCAATCTCGTCAAGTACCCGAATAAAACCTTTTTGTGACCTTTTTCTTTTCTTGTTACACTTTATCATTTGAATAAAATAATTAACATAGGCTAACATTCAATCACAAGTTTAACTAAGAGGTTCTCGTTGAGTACAACGGACGTGAGGGGCGCTAATAACTTCCTCTTGTGTAATCGACTCTCGAACCTGAATATGATTGTGACGACCATCTTATTTTTCTCTTAAGGTTTTTATCAATATTTTCCTTTTCCTTCTTTGGAATAAATAAATTTTGGTGGAGACTCTGTTTGAAACAGTTTTCTGCGAGCGTGCGAATGCCTTTGCAATAGATCATATTTTTCGAGATGCGACAGCTGGCGACTTTGCTAGGGAAAATGCTCCAAGCTAGAGACAGTCGAGCCTAACTTAGTTGACTTTTCGAATAAATTAATAACTTTTCTAATTGTCTTCTTCCACTTACATTATTTTATTTTGTGCTATAACTGTTGCCCATTGACACTATGAGGGATCTCTGATTATTGGTACTTTTGTGAGATAGGCTCCCTACCCGAATCTGAGGAAAACCATAGGACTAAGATAGTGGTTGTGTAGTATTGGCCTGTGAGGTGCATTCCTCATTGGGACGATACAAATACCCCTGCCTATAGTAGATTCTCTTGGAGATGTTATTGTTCGAAGAGCCTTCGTCACGATGATAATATTTTCAATTTGGATTGATGACTCTATGGACCTTTTAGAACCTTAGAGTCAATTTTGTCGTAGTATTAGCCTGCGAGGTATCTTCCTCGTTGGGATGATACAAAGACCTCACCTAGACGAGATCGTTTCAAAGATATTATTGTTCAATGATCCTTCGTTATGTCAATAATGTTTTTGAAAAGGACTCATGACTCTAGTAACCTACTAACCATAGAGCCTACCCATGGGGTTCTGTTAATCAGAGATACCTGTTGTCATGACCAACCTGAGAACTTGATTATACCTGTGATCCTGAAACCATGCATAAGCATTTCATATTCATAAATATGACATTTGCATTCTTTTGTTTCTAGGGAATCTAAGAATCTCAGTTGCAGGAATTCAAAAAGTATGGGATCAAACAAATAAAGCACTTATTCCTACAAGTTCAAAGACCCTCAGTTAGCCAGTTTACGTGAGGTGGTTTTTCAGATGCATCTAGTCTGTGGAATCAACTTTGGGAAGGATTATGGGAATTTGCTCAGTCTCTTAAGTCAAAAAATGGACTCTTTGGCACTTGTGACTTTGGCCCAACTCTATGATCCACCATTGAGATGTTTCACATTCTCGGATTTCCAACTAGAACCAATGTTGGAAGAGTTTGAGCATCTTGTTAGAATCCATATGAAGAATAAGTTATCGTTTAGGGGTGTGGAAGAGTCTTTCAAGCATGATGTTTTAGCTGCTTCCCTTCATATGAATAAGAAGGATATTACCTCTAATCTAGAAGCCAAAGGAAACACCAAAGGGTTCCCACTCAAGTTCCTCATAGAAAGGGCATATACTTCTTTGGATGCTCAAATTTGGGAGGTATGTTACGCTGTGATTGCATTGGCCATTTATGGAATCGTTATGTTCCCAAACTTGGATGATTTCATAGACATGACTACCATTGGCATCTTCATCACAAAGAATTCAGTGCATACCCTTTTGGCTGATGTATAATATTATCTAAGTTGCAGGAATGCTAAGAAAGGAGGGATGATTGCTTGTTGTGCTCCTCTGCTATACAAAGGGTTTTGTAAAGATATCAGCCTATTGATGGTTTGTATCTATGAATTTTAAAATAATTATCCCTTTCTGAACATAGTCTCTGATAAAATGATGTTTAATTTCCATGTGCTTCGCTTTGGAATGTAAAATTAGATTCTTACTTAAGCATATAGCAGCCGTATTATCACAAAAGATAGGAATATTACTCTCATAAATCTGAAAGTCTTCAAGCTGATTCTTCATCCAGAGCATCTGAGTGTTGCACAGTAAAGCTGAAATGTATTATGCTTCTTCAGTTGATAGTTCAATGGTTGATTATCTTTTGCTTGCCCATAAGATGAGGTTTCCTCCTAGAAACTGACAGTTCCCAGATGTGTTTTTGCGTTCCAACCTATCTCCAGCGTAATCTACATCAGAATACCCAGAAAGCTTGTACTCTGATGTTTTCTTATACATCAAGCCAAGGTTAGGTGTTCCTTTCAGATGCCTAAGGATTCTCTTAACAGTAATTAAGTGATATTCCCTTGGATCTTACTGAAATCTAGCACATAAACATACACTAAATAATATATCTGGACGAGAAACATTAAGATAAAGGAGAGAACCTATCATACCACGATAGAGTTTCTGACAAACCTTTTGACTTACCTCTTCCTTCTCCAGAATGCAAGTGGGATGCATGGGAGTCTTGGATGGTTTGCTTTCTGACATGTCAAATTTCTTCAGAATATATTTTATGTATTTACTTTGATAAACATATGTGGCTTCTGATGTTTGATTAATTTGAATCCCCAGAAAGAACTTTAGTTCTTGCATCAGACTCATCTTAAGTTCTGTCTACATTAACTCAGAAAATTCTTGGCAAATAGAGGGGTTAGCAGAACCAAATATTATGTCATCAACATAAATCTGACAAATCATAAGATCGTTTCTAATGTTTTACAAAAGAGTGTAGAGTCCACTTTGCCTCTGATGAAATCATTTTCCAAAAGAAATGAGTTGAGTCTTTCATACCAAGCCCTAGGAGCTTGTTTCAGACCATAAAGAGATTTTTTAAGTTTAAAAACATGTTCTGGAATTTTTGAATTTTCAAATCCAGGAGGTTGATGGACATACACTTCTTCATAAATATAACCATTCAGAAACACGTTTTTGACGTCCATATGATATGGTTTAATGGAATAGTTTACAACAAAAGATACTAGAAGATGAATAGATTCTAACCTTGCGATTGGAGAAAAGGTTTCATTGTAGTCAATTCCTTCTTGTTGAATATAACCTTGTTACACCAGTCGTGCTTTGCTTCTGACCATTTCACCTTTTTCATTTAGCTTGTTTCTATAGACCCATTTGGTTCCAATCAGATGGGTTCCCTTGGGTATTGGTACAAGATCTCAAACGTCATTCTTGGAAAACTGATCAAGTTCTTCTTTCATTGCCAGAATCCATTTTTTATCTTGAAGAGCTTCTTCACGGGATGTTGGCTCTATCAGAGATATTAGTCCCAGAAGTATCTCTTCATAAACTTTGAATGTTGATGTTGTTCTAACAGGCTCATTCTTGTTTCCCAGAATCAATTCTTCAAAAAAAACTCTGCCTGTTTCTTTGTCTTTTCTGATTGATTGTGATTTTAGCTGCTTCTGAAGTTCCTCTTTCTGTTTCTTCAGATTCTTTGGTCTTTTCGTCAGAACCTGCAAGTGTTATCTCCAGATTTGCAAATTTCTCAAATAGCTTTGACTTTTCAGAGTCAAGCTTGTCATCAAATATGACATGTACTGATTCTTCCACAATTTGTGTTTCTGTATTGTATACTATATATCCTTTAGAACATTATGATTATTCCAACACAATACACTTTTGTGCCTTAGAGACAAACTTGTTCAGATTATCTTTAGTATTCAGAATAAAACAAGAACATCCAAAAGGATGAAAATAAGAAATGTTGGGTTTTCTTCCCTTGCACAATTCATAAGGAGTCTTCTTCAGAATAGGTCTGATGGAGATTCTATTCTGAATGTAACATGTTGTATTCACAACTTCTGCCCAGAAGTGCTTAGCCACATTAGTTTCATTGATCATGGTTCTTGCCATTTCTTGGAGAGTCTTATTCTTCCTTTCTACAACTCCATTTTGTTGTGGAGTTCTAGAATAGGAGAAATCATGGGATATTCCATTAGAGTCAAAAAGTTCTTCAAAAATTTTGTTTTCAAATTCGCCACCATGATCACTTCTGACTCTGATGATTTTAGAGTCAAATTCATTTTGCACTTTTGAATAGAAACTGGTGAACACAAAATGTGACTCATTCTTGTGCCTTAAGAATCTTACCCATGTCCAACGACTATAATCATCAACAATGCAAGTATATACTTCTTACCATTGACTGGCGTTGTCTTAACAGGTCCAAAAAGATCAATGTATAGAAGTTCCAGAGGTTTAGAGGTAGAAACAACATTTTTATTTTGAAAGTTGTTTTTAGAAAATTTACCTTTCTGACATGCTTCACAAAGAGCATCTAAAGAGAACTTCAGCTTCGGTATGCCTCTAACTAGCTCAAATTTATTTAGTTGAGAAATCCTCCTCAAGCTAATGTGACCAAAGCGTCTATGCCACACCCATTGTTCTTCATTTACAGACATCAAGCATTTTACATTTTGATTTTCCAAATCTGAAAGCTTTATTTGATAAATGTTTTTCTTCCTCTTTCTAGTGAAAAGGTTTGTGCCATTTTTTTATTAACAGGTTTGCACGTTTTTTATTAAAGATTATATCACAGCCGTTATCACTTAATTGACTTATGGATAACAAGTTATACATTAATCCCTCAACATAGAGGACATCAGAAATAGAGGGAAGAGATCCATTACCAACTGTTCCAGATCCTCTGATTCTTCCTTTCTGATTTCCTCAAAAGCCTACAAAGCCAACATCTTTAAGTTCCAGGCTTTGGAACATATGCTTTCTTCCCGTCATGTGTCGCGAGCATCCAGAGTCCAGGTACCATGACTGGTGTTTCAACTCTGCTGCATAGGATATCTCTTCAGAGTCAGACTCTGTTTCATATGAACTTTCAGAGGTAGTTGCCATGAATGCTACATTTGCCTGCTCCTCTTCAAAATCAGATGCTGAAGCTTCAGATTCAGAATCATCCCGTGTTGCCATGAGTCCTTTCTTCTTTGCTTTGAAATAATTCTTCTTGAAGCTTTCTTTTCTGGAGCTATCCTTCTTTAACTTTTTACATTCATTTCTGTAGTGTTCGGGCTCTTTGAATTCATAGCATATAACTTCCTTGTTGGGTCTACCTCTAGAGGTTAAATTTGGATGGTCTCCCTTTGGTCTGGGCCTTATGAAGTTGTTTTGTCTTTTTCTCCAGAGTTATTTGATTCTTCTAGAAAGAAGAGATAATTCTTCTTCACCATCAGAATCTTCATTCTCAGAGTCATTAGCTTCTTCTTCTTCACTTGAAAGGCTTTATTCCTTTCTATCTTTCTTCTTTCTGATATAGACTTTAGATTCACATATTTGCTTTTCTTTTGAGGTTCATCTTCTTCAAGCTCTATTTCATGACTTCTGAGAGAGCTGATAAGTTCTTCAAGACTTATGTTGTTCAGATCCTTGGATAACTTCATAGTAGTAACCATAGGTATCCACTTATTGGGAAGACTTCTGATTATCTTCTTGACATGATCTAATGTAGTGTATCCTTTGTCCAGAACCTTGAGTCCTGCAACTAAGGTTTGGAACCTTGAGAACATCACTTCAATAGCTTCATCATCTTCCATTTTGAAGGCTTCATATTTATGGATTAAGGTAGAGCCTTAGTCTCATTAACTTGATTATTGCCTTCGTGCGTTATTTTCAGGGAGTCAAAGATCTCTTTGGTTGTTTCCCTGTTGGTTATCTTCTCGTACTCGTTGTATGAGATGGTGTTTAACAAAATGGTTCTTGCTTTATGGTGATTCTTGAAATCATGCTTCTGATTGTCATTCATTTTTCTTCTTGGAATGGGAATACCAAGTTCAGAGTTTGGTATCTCATAGACATTAATAACCATATCCCAAAGATCAACGTTGTAGCCTAGGAAAAAACTTACAATTCTATCCTTCCAGTAGTCAAATATTTCTCCATCAAAAACTGGAGGTTTTTCATTGTAGCTATCTCTTTCATTTGTGTTAGCCATGAGGTTTTTCTCACCCTGGGTCTCTCTACACTATTAAGTGTTTGATTCAAAAATCAATAACAGATCCTACGCTCTGATACCAATTGAAGGTAGAGAAAAATAAGAAAGGGGGTTTGAATTTTTTTCACAATAATAATTTTTTTTTACAACACTACACATACAAAAATAAATGCTAACAACACAAGGAGTTTATCCTGGTTCGCTCAGGTGTTCTAAGTGATCATCTCCATTTTTGGATTTGGGAATCATGTCATCCACATAAACATCAATCTCTTCATGAATCATATCATGAAAGAGGGTTACCATGTCATGTTGATATGTTTCCCCTGCATTCTTTAAGCTGAACAACGTTACTTTGTAGCAGTAAGTTCCCCAAGGTGTGATGAAAGTTGTCTTCTCCATATCATATGGCGATATCTTTATCTGGTTATACCCTGAGAAACCATCCATGAAGAAAAAGACGGAAAAATAATTGTATTATCAACCAAAACATCAATATGAGGCAAAAGGAAATCATCCTTTGGACTCGCTTTATTGAGGTCTCAATAATCTACACACATTCTGACTTTTCTGTCCTTCTTCCGAACTGGAATGATATTAGAAGCCCACTATGGATACTCATAAATAGGAAAAAAATCAGCATCAAACTGCTTCTTAACCTCTTCTCTGATCTTGAGTGCCATGTCATGTCTAGTCCTTATGAGCTTCTGCTTGACTGGAAGACATTCAGGCTTGAGTGGCAAGTGATGTTCAACAATATTGGTGTCCAACCCTGGCATATCTTGATACGACCAAGTGAAGACATCAACATATTCATGTAGTAACTTAACCAACTCGAAGTGTACAAGCTCGGAAAGGGATGCCCCAATCTTTACTTCCCTTTTATCAGTTTCAGAACCCAAGTTGATAACATCCACTGGTTCTTTGTATGAATGAATCTATTTTTCTTCGTGCTCAAGGAGTCGTGCTAGTTCAGCTGATAATTCGCAATCTTTCTCACTATCATCTTCAGCTTGGTTAATTGGAAATCCAGAGTTATAATCGATTCTTGTCATGTCGTTATCAATGGTTTTGTGTGCTCTGCGTGTAATGAGCTTATTTTTAGTATGCTTTTTAATAAAGTGGAAAAAATAAAAAGAAACTTTTTCCATTTCATTTTGGTGAAAAGTAAAATAACTGAAATAAAGGAACAAAAATTTTGAATGCAAAAAAATACTTTCTTTATTTAATCACATAATACTTTTAAACATTGAGGACTTTACAAGCTATCCTCTTGTCTCGGGCGAAGACAAAGAATTAAGAAAACAAATTGTATTATGTTTTCTCCGAATACACTATAGGAATCACGAAATTCGTCTAGTTGGTGAGCTTGAACCCCAGAGAACATCTGTGTATGAAACTGGGAGTCTCCTATTTGCTGCCGCTAGATTCTCCAATAACTGCCACGATATGATCATCTTGGAAACCTGCATTGCTGAACTTCGCAGGATTGAATTTCTGCTTCCTAGGACTTGCTTTGCAAGTTGATGGACGATAGCCAATACCGAACCTGTCGCGCTTCTCTGTCACATTGACGACTTGACCCCAACCAACTAACGAACCTTTCTCCAGAGTTTGCTTGGCGGTTCTGAATGAAGATAGGATGGTGGCAGATGACTGATCATGATTAGAAGTAGCTGAATTGACCTCTTCAAATTCTAAACAGAGCACTAGTCCTGCCTTTTAGAGCCATCAAAAGCTCTAACAATCAGAGCACTAGTCCTCATCTCGGGCCCCTTAAACTATAACTAACTCAATATAGGTTTTGGCATCATATTAAGCGAGGAACCTGTATCAACAAGAACTCAAGATAAAAGGGTATCTGTACACATGACTGAAATATGTAATTCCTTATTATGAGCATTTCCCTCAAGAGGTAATTCTACTTCATTAAATCCTAAATACTTGCTGGTGGTGATATTCGCGACCACGCCGTCAAATTGATCGACTGTGATATCTTGCATCACATGAGCAGTATTCAAGACTTTCAACAATGCCTTACGACGAGGCTCAAAACTCAGGAGTAAGGATAATATGGAGATTTTGGAGGGAGTTTGGCTTGGCTGATCAACAATTTTGAAGTCACTCTTCTCGATCAATTTGAGGAATTCTTGGCCTTCCTCAACAGAGATACCTTTCTTGCGACTTTCAACCTGTTTATCTTCACTTATTGGCCCTTTACCTTTGGAAGTTTTAGATTCTATAGCTTTATCGGGAATAACCTTCGTTACCGTTGGAACAATCGTCACGATCGGAGTGGCAGGTACAAATGCCCCTGCCTACGGAGGAGGAGTAGGAAGCCCCTTCTCCTTATGAGGGACAATTGTGAGTGATGAAGACACCCTAGGAGTGTACTTCGGATTGAATACACGGCCACTTTGAGTCATGCCTCATGTTCCAGTTATATTAACAATCTCAGTATCAGGAATTTAAAGCACTTTTCCACCCACGTACGCATTTGTCTCATACCTCCAAGGCACCACCTTGGTGTTTTGATACGGGAACGGACCAGGAACATGGATATGGATAGGCTGGATCCTCTTGGGAGGAGCTTCAATCTTATTTTTCCTGTACACAATGGTTATAGGCTCAATAACAACAATCTCTTCAACTGCCTTGGATATGGAGAACTGCACCAACCTTTGATTCATCAAATTCTGCACACAACCCTTCAGGATGCCACAATAATCAAGGTCAGGCCTACATACCACACAATCATCATGAATACCACAAACATCATCGGCCTTCCTGACATATTCTGCAGCCTCTTCTTTGATTATAACACTGACTGCTGGTCCACCATGATTCGGCAGAGGGGTTGTCTTCAATTAGGTTTCTCTTCTGAAAAAGACAAAATCTTATGGTTGATCAACTCTTGAATTTTATTCTTGAGAGTCCAACAGTATTCAGTAGAGTGTCCTATATACCCGACGTGGAAGGCGCATGAGGCACTAGGGTTATGCTTGGGATGATAAGGAGGTATGGCCTGAGGAAGTTCTTTTGGAACAAGAGCCCCCACATGAATCAGATATGGCACCAATTCAACATATGGTACCAGGATCTTGTCAATATGAAGACACTTACCACAATTGTTCCTGTTGTTCTATCCTTGACCTTGCCCTCTATTATCACGAGTATTTTGTTGAGTTTGAGCAGACTGAGCCGATGCTGATTGTTGATTACGATTATGCGGTTGATACTGAAAAAGAGGTTGTTAATACTGGGCGACGACAACATACGGATAAGGATACTATGGCATGGGAGCCATAGGAACCTTATACTGAGGGTGAACATTTTCCATTACAACACTTGTATCACCTTCCTTCTTCTTTGTAAAACCCCCATGCGATTTCTTATTCGCAGCTGGCTGAGTAATAGTACCTGCAACCTTCCCTGATTTAACCCCATTCTTAATTCTTTCACCGATAGTCACAATATTTGCAAAATTGGATGAGGAGCTACCAATCATCTTCTCAAAATACAACCCCTGTAGGGTATCCATAAAGATGTCAACCAACTCATTGTCGGACAAAACTGGCCTAACCTGAGAGGCCATTTCACGCTAATGCTGAGCATACTCTTTGAATGTCTCACTAGATTTCTGCGACTGATTCTATAACTACAACCTGGTTGGTGCTATGTCAAGATTGTACTTATACTACTTCAAAAACGCTTCAGATAAGTCTCTCCAAGATCTGACTTTGGTACGCTCTAAGTCCATGTACCAATCCAAAGAAGCCCCAAAAAGATTGTCTTGGAAACAATGGATCAACAAATCATCATTGCCAATCTACGATTCCATCTTTCTGCAATACATCGTAAGGTGACTTTGAGGACAACTTAGTCCCTTGTACTTTGGCAAATCTGGTACTTTGAACTTCTGAGGGAGTACCGCGTTTGAAACCAAACAGAAATCTCTGGCGTCCATGCCGAAGGCGGAGAAACCTTCGATAGCCCTTATTCTGTCATCTAACAACGAGTAGTCCACTGACCGAGCTGGAGTTGCATTGGGAATGATGACCTGACTGGATGGTCAAGAGGTGTCGTGAGCAAATGCCTGAGTAGGTACAGTTTAGGGAGTAAACAACATCCGTGGCGGGTAAGAAAAACCATGATGCACCATTTGGGGAGCATTATTCATCATTTGAAGGAATTTCCCTCCAACTTGAGCATTAGGTCCTGATGTGCCCCAACCTACACGTACTGGAGTACAGGGTTGGCAGGTGCATACGAAAGCATAAGAACAGAAGTTGCCCTAGGGTAGGCAAATTGGGAAGCTTGATATTGATTCGGGTTCATATGCTTTCGTACGCACCTGCCAACCCTGTACTCCAGTACATGCATACTCTGAGTTTGGAGATATTCCATGATGGTCTCCATATTACCCTGGAAAAAGTTCATCTCACCTTGGACTTAAGCCAAGGTTTCCTTAACAACAACATTCTCAGTTTCAAAATCAGCCATGAGTTTAGACTTGTTTGCACGGGTAAAATAGAGATGTCGAGTCGTCGTAGTTGCTGTGGAAAGATTGCTAGGGTACGAATTTTGTTTTCTTGTTAGAAAAAATGCATGGATGTGTGAATGTATAAATGCATGCAAGTAGAAACACATTTTTTTCTCGAGGGAGTCAGTGTGTCAGTATGCATATATAGTCATACAGTTAGTAGGAGTAGACAACAAAACTATTTCAACAAAATCTCTCTTATTCATTTGAGGAACAAACAATAAAAATTATTATAACTCAAAATTTTGTTCAATGAAATACAAGAAGATTATCATTGATTCTTTTAAATATAACCTTACACACTAATACAAAATGAAAAACAGCCCACAGAGTGTTTGGGGAAACATGTCAGCATATGCCTTCTCTAGCAATCCAAGAAGGTCCTCAAGAGCATGGTCAATAAATATGACCAAGCGTGCGTGCCTGTCGTTCCAGTACTGTGCATCCTTAACAAGGTTGTACAATAGATAATGATTGGGTCCGCTTAAGAGATCCTGTAGAAACACCTCCTTTTGATCCAGGAGAACCTGAAGCTGACGACTGTGAGTCTCCCAATGAGTGGCTTCTTCCTTCAGCTGATTCCTATCTTCCAAACTCTGGTGTGCTTGACCTCTCAGTTCTCGAATCTCCTTAAACCTTTTGTCGAGATTGCTCTGGTGCTGTGAAAAAGTGACTTCTAGCTGTTTGACATGACTTTGCTCTTCCTTCAACCCCTTATGGAATTTCTCTAACTGGTTATGTAGATCCTTGATCTGATCTTGGTAACTAATCTCCATTTTGCATGTGCGGTATTAGGCTTCAGATAACTGCTTCTTCTTGGCTACAAGGTTCTCATAAGTTACCTTCAAAACCTCTCATACCTTTATTCTTTTATGTTGTTCAATTTGAATATCAGTGTGCGCTTTGATAACTCGCTCCCTCTTTTGACTAAGATTAAGCTTCAAAGTTTCCTTCTCCAGTGTGACTTTTCCCATACTAGAATAGAGATTGGTATTCTCCTTCTCCAATGTCTTGATAGTCTCTTTGAGACGGTCCACTTTAGAGATAGTAGCAACAAGTGGCTTGATGGTCTTGAAACTCATGGAAGGTTCCCATGGGTATGGCAACTTAATCATCTTGGCTCCCGACTTAACCCAAGCTGAATATGATACTGTCACGATGCATGTATGCTTGCCCAATTCCTTCTTCCCAATACGATGGATCTTACCCCATGATCAGTGTAATTTCTTCATCATATCAATATTCTCAACCCCTTCATCTATAAGTAATTCTTTTAGTTGTCAGTCTTCAGGCTTTTCTTTCAATGGATACCCTAACTGACGAAGTGAGAAAACATGGTTGTAGTTGATCAACCCCCCTTTAGTATTGATAAAAGGAACATTTTGAAAACCCCCACAATAGAAGATAGGTTCAACCCCAATATAATCACGACTATACCAGATAACATCTTCAGCATCCAAAGACATCAACCTCTGTGACCATTTCAATGCCCCAACATTATCAGCAAATGGTCCTCTCTTTGGCAAGTGAGTCATGATCCACTTATGGAATAGAGGAATGCAACAGTTAATAGTCCCACCCTTCTTCATGTTTTCCAATGGAAAGAGAAGAAAACATCAGCTAGTAATGTATGAAATGAATTCTAAGAGATAAAAATGGTGATGACGATCTTGTCGATTAACCCTTCAACACTCGAAAATAGCACTAGACCATAGATGAGCAAGGTGAAGCTAGCATAAAAGGCATCCCAACTTCCACTATTGGCAAACAAAGTGGTTTTCTCGAACAAAAACTTGGACGAAAGACCCTTGGCATTACCCTTAACCCGAAAGCTAGAATCAACCAAATCCTTCTTTATATGCAAGGTTTATGCTATCACAACAGAATCAAGGAAACCATCTTCATTCGTGTAAGGTACCTGATCCTTAACCGACAACTGGAGTAAGTGAGCAAATTCTTCCAATGTGGGAGCTAGAAGAAAGTCTTGGAATGTGAAAAATTGCAATGTGGGATCATAGAACTGCGCAAAAGTGAAGATCAACCCTGTACTTTCCTTAGTAGCCATAACCCCCAACAGATTACCATAAGCCTTTTTAAAGGCCATCCTATAGTCATAAACCAAGAAGTCACCAAGCTTCCTTAGCTCATCAAACTTAGAGTCCCTTAACTTGTATTGATATGTGTTCCTCCTGTCAATCTTCTCCATAACTGAGTACACAACTTCAACTGACAACTGAGCGTCCCTGAAAAATGCAAATGTAACAAGAAAAATCAAACATTATGATGCAATGATGCCATATGATGCAACAATGAGACATCATATAATCAGAGTTCCAACATATTCTGGATAAACTGCATATTCTGTTTGTTGCAAGTTCAAAGGTCCGACGTATACACAAGAGACAGGTATGAAGAGTCTTGGTTTCCTACAAAAACCCAATATCCCCCTCACAGGTATGTACTATCCTCAAAGGATAATCCTAAAAGGTTCCTAGAGTCAATGACCCATTTTGAGATACCATTGCCTTGGACGAATGACTCGTCGGACAATGATGCTCCCAATAGGATCTACTCTAGGTGTGACGTCTAGCGCCAACCATGATCGTAAAATAACTCCATGGAGGTCAAACACGAATCTAGCTGTATTATTATGTTGTGTCTGTACTCAAGCTCAGGTATAGAATATAAAAATAATAAAACAAATGGTGAATAATATAAAGCGAGTAAAGCGTAAAGATAAACACCTAACACAAGCGCAAACAACCAAAACTAGTCTCGACTCCTTTTAACGACTAGGAAGCACTTCAAGTAGCAAAGTCTCCCCAGCAGAGTCGCCAGTTGAAGCTAGCGGAAATATACCTGAACGCATCGCACACTCGAACATACAACAGAGTCGCCATTGAACTTTATTTATTCCCGAAGGAAAGGGAAAATATAAATAAAACCCAGGGAAAAAGATATTTGGGTAAGGAAGTCGGTTATGCAAGAGGAAGGTATTAACACCCCTTACATCCATGGTACTCCATGGGATTCATTTTGATTGTTCTTGCTCGAATGGGTGTTAGATCTGAAGATTACTCGCGAAAGGATAAGGGAAAAGGAAAAAGAAATAGCTAAAGTGCTCGGTAAGGATTAGGGCCCTCATGCCTGCGTATCCTTATAGTGCAATAAGGAATCCAGAGCTTCATAGTTCATGGGACTAATGATGGGAGGTGAAAAGAAGAGTGATAAATGTATGGTCTAAACCAAAGGATTATATGTTTTGAACTCCAAAAAAAGAAGAAATTTGAACCCAAGAGTAAAACTGGCGTTGACCAATATGTGGACTAGCCGGAAGCGTCTGCCACTATATGGTATAGCCGAAAATAAAGAGAATTAAGTGTTTGGGTACGAGCCAAACAGCTCTTAGTTCACAAGGTGACACAAGATGGAGCTCAAAGAGATAATGTATTTGGCTCAAAGATATAGGTATATCACATGGAGTGAATGGTTCAATGATTGAAGGAAGATGATGGTTCATAAAAGATATTAATGATTCCCTAAGGCAGAAGAAATAATTAGGGTTGTGCTCGCCAAGGGTTTGAAGCCTTGTGGCTACATATTCTCATCGTGCAATGAGAAAGTTAAAGCATTTGTAGTTCATGGAACCACGAGAACAAATGAGAGAGATTGAAAGTGATAAAAAGTATAACTTGTACCAACATAATGATAACAAAAGAGTGTTTGTCTAAGCAACAGGGACTCACAAGGCAAACACAATTTCAAAGATTAATTGCAATGGAAACAAAGAGAGAAGTGTTAGTCTAAGCAACAAGGAATCACAAGATAGTCACAACTTCAAGGATTAGCTGCAATGTTGTTTTAGTATAAGGAATAGTATATCACTTACTGGGGAACATTTAATTTGAAATCAAAGGAGAATGATATCTTGGATCCATGAAGGGATAGACTCTGAAGCGAAGAGTAAACATGTGTCTTAGCCAAAAAAGAAGGAATTAAATGTTTGGGTATGAGCCAAAAAACTCTTGGTTCACAAGGTGGAATGCTATTATATCATCCTAAAAGGATGTGCATGATGTCCAAGTAAAAGTGTTATTTGATCTCAAAAGATGGTATTGATTGAGGAATGAAGAAGTGAAGTGGAAATAAATAAGTTAGCTTATGGAGAATCTGAATTCTCGTGCCTACGTATTCTCACCATGCAATGAGAAAGTCAGAGCAATCGTAGTTCAGCCTACTAGGGATGTCAACAAGATGATTAAGGCAAAAGAAGTGATTGATTGATAATGGAATATGAAGAGTGTTTGACAGTTGTCTGATAAGAATCACACTAAAGTCTATGAATGAGGGTGAATGCTTTGAATAGCTAAGGCTTACGCCCAGTATGCAAAGTCACTCTAGATGAGGGTAGGAGAAACTCTGTCTCATCATTCCTCATTACTTAAGGCTCATGGCGTTTGTTTTCATCATAATTGACAAGTTCTTGGAGAAGAATCCTCATTGTTGGTCCTTGAATATACGTTACTTTATATGAAGAAGATTTGACACTTTGTTTGATTCGCATTGCACTAAAGTCTATGAATAAGGGTGAATGCTTTGAATAGATAAGGCTTACGCCCCGTACGCAAAGTCACTCTAGACAAGGATATGAGAAATGACGACTCATCATTCCTCATTACTTAAGGCTCGTGATGTATAATTTGAATCGTAGTTACCAAATGTTGACCTTTGATGTATCTTGTATAATCCGCTGCTTGATTTGACTGGGATGCCTTACATGAAAGTCTGGACTTGAAGCTTGGAGATCCACATCATTAGAGATAATCCTATCAAGTGATCAAGGGACTTTTGATCACTTGAATTGTTTATGGGATTACACATTAATCAAAGGATTTAGTTAATCAAACTTGCTTTTGATCAACTTGAATCGAGGGTGCGAATTAACTTGAAAATATGAGCCTAATCAAGGTATAAAAGTATGCACAAGCTATTCCTAAGGGGGCATGTCATATTAATCAGATGTTTATGAAAAAATTGATTAAAACTACCTATCATTCTAAGTAAAAAATTAGTCTTAGAGGAGCATACATCTCTATGGCTAAAACAACAAAACAAACCCCTAAGTACAAAATGGTCATTTCACATGCAATTATTCAATTAGGAACAAAAAAATAAATCCTAATTAGAAAATATAACTAGAACCTAAAATTTTATTAAGTCCTAAAATCCATTTAACCTCATGATAGAAATTAACTAAATTCTAAAATTAATCAAAATTGAATTACTTCCTAATTTCTAATCTAATTAAAACTATATTAAAATCTAATTAGTAAACTATACTAAAGTCTAACTAAATCCTAAATTCTATTTCTAAAAGTCTAATTAAAGTTCTAAGAATTTAATAAAATCCTAAGAATTTGATTAACCTTATTAACAAACATTAATCCTAATTAAACCAAAGTCTAATATGATTAAGCTAAAAAGGGTGCAGAATTAGAAAACATGGGTTTGTGAAGTAAATGGGCTCAGAGGCCCATTCTAACCCCAGCCTTGTGAAGGGGTGTATAACCAAGGGAAAGTATTCTCAGTGGTTGGGCCTTAGGCACAAAATCCCTCCATGCAAACAGCCAAAACAAAAAAATCCAAAGAAACTAGACTAGTGGGGCATAGGAAGCAAATGCACCAACGTTTGGGCCTTAGGCCCAAGCCTCCAAGCCAAGGTCCAATCCATCCTTCCTTGCCCTACGTAACTGAAACCAAACACTAAGCTTTTCCAACAAAGTCAAACACGAAAAAGACTCCCCACGGCGCCGTGCCTTTGTCCTTGCCACTTGTCTCCACGCTTCCTTCAAGGTCCATGTCTAATTTCGTTCACTTTCCATGAAACGCCAAGAGCCTGCTCTCCTTTCGGTCAAACACAACGAACTCTAGGAGACACAAAATGAACACTTCGCACCAACGAGTGGACTCGATCCACGACAAATTGAATTCGATTGTGCTTATAAAGGAGGGATTGAAGGAGAGAGAACCTACCAGATTGATGCATTTTTGTTGATCCTCCAGATTCCAGGTGATATGTTTGACCTTTGATCCGCATTTCCTTATCTTTTTCTTTTCTTCTTCTAGATGTAGCTTTCGTTTTTGATTCTGAAACTCGGAAACAAAATGGTGGAAATGATGCCTTCTCTCTTGTGATTGAAGCCTTTGTAGACTGAAGATTTGGTTGAACTTTTGCTGGATGAAGGTTCGGCCGAAGCTCCTACAGAATGGAGGTTCGGTTGAAGCTTTTGTAGAATCTGGATGAGGATGAGGATGCGTGCAAAATGCTTCAGAGTTTTTGATTTTCCTCTCTGATGCGTCCAACCCTTGATTTATAGCGTTGAATTATGTTATCAAATGTTCATGAAATTCACCCGAGATTCACATGTTAGTTGCAAATGGAATCCTAGTCGGTTAGAGTTAGTTATTATGAAGTTAATATGTTAATGAGGTTTCGATTCCGTGTGGTGCCGTTTGTTAGCTTATAGTGGAATTCAGTTAGGTATGCTACTACACAAAAATGCAAGCAGCTCAATTATTTTATTTAATTATGCAAGACAATTTGTTGTTAAAGAGGTGTCAGGCAATGTTTGTTGTGGTCAAAATTATGTAGAGTATGTTGTCATGAACTTCTGCAGGGCAAAGTTTGGTTTGCAGTAAAGGTGATGTTTTGAGTTTGGTTGCCCTAATTATGTAAAGTATTTGGTCTTCGGCAGGGCCATGGTTAATTGGATAAGTGCAAGGAAATGATTTTGCTAAGGAAACGCAGTGTTTCAGTTGGCATCAGGCAACAAATGCAATGCTTGGTCCGAGTTAAAGTCTTGGTGAATCAACTTGCTTAGAGTTTGATGGATTTAGTGGTTTAGACTTTGTAGATTTTCTTTGTAGGAATGTAATGTAATGAATGATATTGAATGAAAGTATTGAATTGGGTTATAATGGAAGTGTTGGAAAGTTATTGAATTTGAGATTTGTATGACACTTGAATATTTAAAATGATGAATGTTATTGGATTGGTTGATTTATGGCTTATGATGAAATCAGTGAAAGGAAATAAAAATAGAAATGAAAGTGGAGAGTTGAATAAGG
The DNA here is from genome assembly GCF_024323335.1 of Lathyrus oleraceus. NCBI lineage: Eukaryota > Viridiplantae > Streptophyta > Magnoliopsida > Fabales > Fabaceae > Lathyrus > Lathyrus oleraceus. The sequence continues at coordinate 450,631,509 of NC_066582.1, read as the reverse complement.
TAGATACGATAAATTGAAATGGGATTATATACAATGTGAACATTATTTTGGTTTGGATGAAGTGTTTGAATTGAAATTGTAATTGAAACATGTGTAAATTGACTTGAATGGGATTGTGTGGTGGAATGAAGTATTGTAACAAATGGTTTATGGTTTGTAAAGAAACAAGGTTGGAAAATGACTTTAGTTTGTCATGGTTTGCAATTGATAATTCAAGGCCCATGATTAAATTGTGTAAAATGGTATTGTAAGACCCTAATTTTGACCCTAAGATCCCTCATGCCATCTCATCATATTTGCATTGACATTGGGATCACATCTTGGTATCCTCATCACCTATCATTCATTGGGTTTGCATTAGGAGAGATCACCAAGCATATTTGATTATATCATACTTTATTTTTCTTTTTTTACTAACCAAAATATTCAAAAATATGTCTAGTGTAGTTTTGTTTCTTTTGTAGGTAGTGTGTGCATCAACCTATGCCTCATCAAGCTCATAACTAGGGTTTGAGACCCTCAGTGAAAGGAATCAAGAAAAGCAAAGGTACACAATGTTTCTAAGCATCATATATGGATACTCGTGTTCTTTATTTGTCATTTTGATCAAGAATTCATCAAGAGTTTGAAGCTTGTTTGTCAAGGAAACCCTAATTCAATTGGGTATCTTGTGTGCCTTCCTCAGCAAGTTTCTTTAGCATTTGGTCAAAGATATGATGTGATACTTCATTTAACTTCATCATAAGCATATATGATTCTCCATGAGCCCCAAAGATCAAAATAACTTCAAGTTTGCAAGTAGGTTCAAGGAGGTTGACCAGAAGAGTCAACTGGTCAAATATAGGGTTCCCTAGACCCTATCTCCTATAATTTTTGTCATATGAAAGTTATTATAAGATAAAGTTTACTCTTTATTACATTCCAAAAAACTTTCATGTTGGCATCAAGAGCTAAGTTTGCTTGGAATGTCATTTTTTATGGTGAAAGATTATAGGTCATTTTGTCTATGCCCTAGATAGAAGGTCAACTTCCAAGAATCATAACTTGCTCAATTTTTATGATATGAATATTATCCAAGTTTCATGATCAATTTAAATATGTTTTTTACAACTTTTCTTCTTTGAGAAAGGTAAAATTCCACTTGCAAGGTCATGTGCAATGATGAAACATTATAGGTCCATTTTGGTCCTCATCATTGAACAAACAATTTTCCTCAACTTATAAAATCCATAAATCCATCATGAAAGCTCTAAATGGTATCAAATTTGTGACCAAATTGAATATTATTGAAATAGATACAACTTTGAATAAGGAACCAAAGTCATTTGAAGCTCATATCAAAAGCTATTCAAGGTGGAAAAAGGGATCATTTGACTTTTAACTTAGAAATTTTTCAAGTATGTTTGATTCCTCCAACTTCAAGGTTATAATTAATCAAGAAAGCTTCAAATGGAAAAAGTTCCAACATAAAAGTTGTTCCCCTTCATGCTATCTTTCCAAAGAGTCCAAGATCATTCAATTTGGATCAAATTTTAGGGACTTGCACATGGTTCCTTTGGATGGCTTGTTTTGGCATCATTTGAACTCAATTTTCACACAACTTTGCATGGCTTCATGTTATGATCTCATCCTCAATTGTGCACGAATTTTGACTTATTACAATCATCACTTGGGCCTAAATACATGCCCATGCACCCATGCACATCAATTGCTATTTTTGGATTCAAATTTGAAAGATGTAGAAATCACATTGCATTGCCTATATAATGAGCTCCATTGCCTCAGAATTGAGGAGGACCATTGTCCAAGCTTTGCTCAGCAATCCCATAGCCAACATTGAAAGAACACGTTGAAGATTTCTTTGAAATCGAGCTTCTAGTTCAAATTATGTTTGTGAACTAGAACTCCAAGGGTTCACATTGTTTTTCATCTCAATCATCTCCTGCAAGCAAGAGGAAGCAAGGCCAAGTGTAATTGCATCGAGATCTAGCTCAAAAGTCACCACCCAAAGGTGAATTTTCTCCAACTTTACTTCTTCGATTCTCACTCATTTCTTAACATTTTTGCTTAATTTTTGGTTGGATGAAGTCCTACCAATGGATGCATTGATATTGAGTTGCTTTGAGGTTGAATCGAAGCAACTCAGTTATGGAACCTCAATTTTCAACTCCACATATCTTCTTATAGAGTAAAAGTTGGAGAAATTGGAGGTCATATTCGAGATCCTCATAACTTTCTCTTCAAAATAGTGTATGATCCATTGATTTTGGTGACAATTTGCTCCTGACTAGTCTGGTGACATGGCCGGAGAAGACAGTCGGAGCAAGGGCTCCGATGGTGCATTGACATTGTCCAAGCCGTTTGATCCCATGGCCACGTTATAATATCAACCTTTGATCTTGATTACCATTTGTACACGTGCTTTGACTCAGGACTATGGTGGATAGCGCGTGTTAGCCATCAGATCTGCCACCTCAATTATTGAGGGAGATCGGATGCCCCTCGTTTTTTGATTTAATTATTTTAAATACCATTTTCTCATTTAATTCATTATAATTTCAATATTAATCCAAAAAATATGGGACTTTCACCAAAATTTCACAAATAATCTCCTATTCCATTTTATGAATTAAAATCATTTTTTGGATTGAGTTTGATATTTTTAATGAATTTTGTGATTTTTGACTTGTTTTTAAATACATCTAACTTTTCAAAAATGCCAAAAAAACCAGTCAATGGTCCTTTGACCTTGTTTGACCTATGATGAATTCCTTAGCCATTTCTTTGGTGATTTAAAGGGATTTAAGGGTTTTCCCATTTTAAAATGTATTTTTAGTCATTTAGAAATTGAATTTAATTTGTTCAATTACTTTAATATTTTATTGAACTTTTGTTTTGACTTTGTGTTGACTCAACTTCTGTTTGGATTTAATATTGGTTGAATTGGACTTCAATTTGATCAATACCATTGGATTTAAGGGGTTGATGAAGTTTGAACTTCATCCCTAAAAATGAATGGATGATATTGATAAAATGAAGTTCATCCCTTAATCAATTTTGATTCCTTTCACTTCATCTCTTCATATTTATCTATTTCTTCCCAAATCCCTCATTGACCAATGACTTCTCAAAAATCAAATGCTAGTTGATTCATCAATGACTTTGTGTCAGATGAATCAACATGAGCTTGATTGAGATAGGTCCACCCCTCTTATTTTTTTGTGGTATGCTTTAGGAGCTTGGTCTTTATACCTTGTCTCTAGCATGCATTAACACCAATATTTTTATTGCCCGGTCTCAGATAGTTATGACTTCTACATAAGTCCAATTACGATTGCTTAACATAGAGCTAAATGTATCCCAAAAGGCATAACATTTTTGTAAGTGAGATTGTAAGTCTCCCATTCCTCATGGTATTGTGTGAAGATTTTACCTCTTTTCCATTTGTGAGAGCTAGTGGCATACTTGTTGATTTATTCAAGTTGGAGCCCTTCTCATGAATGATGTCTAGGTTCATATCTTCATGCTTGTGAGTGGAGGGTTGAGTGCTCTCCAAAGAATGACTTAAATAATTTTCCTCTGCCATTAACATTCACTAACATTTCTTTATTGATTTTTACCTTTATGTCATTTACTTTAATGCAATTTAAATTTATGCACTTTATCATTCATTGTTATTTACATTCGTGCAATTTATTTATGTTTCAGTCATTTTCACTTTGCTCACTTGGGCCATATTTTTGTGCTTGTATTATATTTGTGCTTGTGATTTTGTTTTGTTTGTGTTCTTTGGACCTTAAAATACTTGATAACAACAAAAACCCTAAAAAATAAATTGGTGGACTGTTAGACCTCTGTCTGTGACTTGATATGATCTTTGGACTTAGAGTAGGCAACATCCATGAGCTATGGAAAAGACTCGGCCAGTGCCATTAATTTGAGACCTTTCTTGACAAATGTCATTCATCTGATACAAACCTTGAGAACCTGTTTTGGTTTATCTGTTATACTCACTTTGTCTCTATGCTTAAGTTGTTATTTTGATCTTACTATGATTATCGGATGCTTTCTCTTTGAGTATATTTCATAATATATTTCATCTGATACATGTGAAAGACATTGAAGACTACTTACTTTTGGAGTGCTTGCTTGGATTTTTAGTTATCTTTATTTGATACCATTTAGTCTTCTTATTGATTGCTTGGATGACTATGCTTGTTGCTTGCTTGACAATCCAAAGGAAATGGGTTTCCATCTAACATTCTTATCTTGTGGATGCTTCCCATTGGTTAAATCTTTTTAACTCTAAACTTTTAAATCTTGTCCAGGATAGTCCCTTCATCTCCTCCACCTTCTTTAATTTCAAAATCTCTCCCTCATTTTCAAAACTTCTTTGTTTGTGTTTTCAACTTAGACTTGTTTTAATGAGTAGAAACCTTGGCCTTATGCCATTGATTTTCAAAATGTTTTCTTAATCAAACTTGAAAATAAACTTAATCATATTGACCTTATTTTCAAAAAGACAAAAAGAACTAACAACCTCATCTAATCCTTTTAGCCACTTTGTGCCTTTTTCTTTTAAACTTTTCAAAAGAGGGCATTTAGATTTGAGTTATATTTGGTTGAGATATAATTCTCTCATTCCATGATATATTAATTATAAGTCTTTCCATTTATTAGGGGTTAATGGCATACTTTTTGATTGAATCCAAGTTGGGTTTAGAGGCTAAGTTAAGACCCACAGAATAAATCATGGAGCCTTATAACCCAATCACTAGCAAATTAGGGTTTAAACCCCTATGAAGAGTACCATGATTGAATTCAAGCCTAAAAGATCATATCATTAGGGTTTTGCATCCCCTACAACCAGATGAATATCCAAGTTGAGCCTCTAGGGTTATCCACTCAAAAACCCTAGCTTTGTAAACCAATAACTTTTAATCCACAAGGATCAATCAATAGATATGAATGAATGATTAATGCATATGTATGAAACACGAGGTTATGTGAATTATTATGAAGTTAAGGGTTGAATGAAAGGAATAAAAGGGGAGGGCAAATTTTGGGGTACAACAGTGGCGACTCTATTCAAACATCTTTTTCCCAAGCATGCGAGTGTCTGGCTAGTTCTGGAGATCCAGGCTCCCAGTTGGTTCTGGAGATCCGGGCCTTTGGATGGTTCTTGATATCTGAGATCTTTTTGTTTCGATGATAAGATACCCAACGTGAGGCCTTTACGATGATGAGATACTTTACATTAATTTCCCGGGGTGGTGTTATACCCGACATTCCTCTTGCGGGTGATTCCTTCTGACCTTGCTCGCATCCTGGCCATATTTCCCCATGAATTTTGGTGAGACCCGGATATAACTGTGTTGGGTTACACTGGACCCCTGGTTTTGCTCGGCCGAGGGCATCATGGACCCCAAATGATCCTGGGCTTTCGAACCTGGACTCGGATCTGAGAGCGTACACAGCTAGCTTCATCTAGCATTCGAGGTTGATGCTCCAGATGATAAGCACAACTCTGAATGGAATATTAACATGAGACTTCCATTGACGTTGTTCCAATGCGGCTCAGAATCAACATAAATGTTTGCTCGACATTGGATAAGTGTTCGATGGATCCAATGACGGAGATATAAGATTTCAGCTTCGTGAAGCTTAGATTCATTCACCGAAGCTCTCTTTATAGCTCAAATATGAGAATTGAACATGGAATTATGGAAATTCTAGGAATCAAAATTCGATTCCCACAAATGGCACCACTGTTACGTAGCGGGACCATAAATGGTAATGATTGCGGAAACTGTGACAGAATAGAGTTTCTGATACCCTACCTTGATGTGAAACCGTTGATCGGAGGTTGCTATCACTACTACGTAAAATCCATGTCACCATGGTTGAAAAAGGGATACCACCACGGTTGACCAACCATAGTGAGGTATGTGGTGGTTGTAAGTATGATGCTCTCCACCACAGTCGTGTGACCGTGATTATAAATTAGGTAGTGGGTTACCTGTCATAACAGTTATATTAAATAACCATAATGAAATTCTAGCGTTTAAAATTTAATAACGGTTGTGCTAAACAACCATTATGATATATACACCTGAGTTTATTATAAATTATACTGAATTCTGATTTCGCCAATGCTCACTAAACATATAACTTTTCAATATGATCTAGAAATTAATAATATGAAAAATTAAGTTATATTAGAAGAAAATGTTACACTAATCCATGTTATACAAGATTTCTTCAGGCCATTATCCATATTTCACTCTTTAATGATTAGGTTTTATTTCAATGCTCATAGTTTTTCAACCTCCAATTCCTTCACCTCTAGTTCATTTTGCCAAATATTATTTACTTTGCAACCAAAATTGATGGTGGAGAAAGAGCGGTTGAATAACTAGAAGCATTAAACCAAGTTCTATCCGTTAAAGAGCGAAATACGAATAATGGACTGAATAAATATTGTATAACATTGATAAATGTAATTTGTTTTCTAATATAACTTAATATCTCATATTATAAATTTATAATTCAATCCGAAAAGTTATATATTTGGTAAGAGGGTTGGAAAAACACTTAAATTACATAAGATATAATAAAATCATCTTCTAAACAAACCTTAACAACAACATTCATCAACAACAAACCTTAAACAACATACAACATACAACAAACAACTTTTATTAACAACAACAAAATCATCAACAACATACCATAAACAACATATAGCTTACAACTTTTATTACTAACAACAAACAAGTTTTATCAACAACAATAATATATCAACTCACAAAATGTTTCATGAACATACATGTCCCAGAATGACATCCACAATGAAAGGAGGATGAAGTTGAAGTGAGAGCTGTAAACTTGTGTTAAATTTGAATTGATGTAAACATGGGTCTTTCACACAAGTTTGCAACGCTCACTTTAGCTTCATCCTCATTATATATTTTCTTCATAGAAACACAAACCATTTGTGAACCACGCCCATAGTAATGGGTTTCTTGAGTTAATTTTTTTCATTCACTTTCGTACCTATAAGTCAAAATGTATTATAATGACATTTTAATTGTAAGAGATGCATAAAGTTCACTTTTATAATCCATACATTTCTATAATCCATAAACCAACAGAAAGTTCTCTCATTTTAAGTTATGCATGTCACATTATCCTACAAACAACATGAAATAAGCTACTGAAACATAAACAATGATACATAAACAACATAGTTCACTTCTTAGGTTATATATTCACTAAATTAAGTTAAATTCTAAATATATTTGGAAACATAAACTATTTAACCATATAAGAACCTATATATAATATATTGTGAAGAATAACCTTTAACGTAACTATTTCCTAGGATTTGATGGAGTTAAATCACATTCCATAAGCATTGATGCAACAAAGGTAACCATTCAAAGAAGATGAGTTCGCTGAATGTGTTTGGTGTTTCTATTTTGCATGTTTGTGAATAAAGGTTGTTGAAACGTTAATGGAGATTAGGATATATGAGAGAGACGAGTGAGAGAGATGTTAAGGTTTTATTTTGAGTGAGACGATTGTTATGTACTGAAATGAGATAACTTCATTTAAATATATATGGTTGATGGTTGATGGTTGATAGTAAGAATAGTGATGAAACGTTATCACCTTACACCACAGTTGATAAAATGAACTGTGATGAAATATAACGACAAACAATTTTTATAATAAAAAAATAGAAAATTATTGGTGATGGGATTCAAAACATTACACTCCAGGTACATTTCACCATGATTGTTAACATTGACTGTAGTAAAATATCTTTTAAAAATAGAAAAAATAGAAGGCGCCCAAAAATGAGTTATTACTACGGTCGACAGAACAACAATTGTAATATGGTGTTACGAAATGTATATTTTATTGTAGTGGATCATGGTGCTTCTTGAACAATGGATATCAGTGTTGATTTGATATTGTCTCGTCTCCGATACAGTGTACTTAGGGGGGGTACCTTCATGGTTAGCACTGGAACACTCAAGTCAGTTTAGGGTTCAGGATAGAAGGTAGTGAAAGTCGAGATTATTAATTTTGTGCCTTAGAACCCTTAACGAAGGTACTTATATCTTTGTCATTGTAGAGTAGGCTAGGTAATGATCCTCATGCTATTGGGCCTCTGGCCGGCACAGAGTGGTCGGTCCCGAATCTTTGGCCAACACGAAACAATTCAAAATATCAAAATTTAAATATTTCAAATTATCAACAAGGGGTACTAATGTTCCCATTACCCATCCCATGCCCATATTTTGAAATCGAGGAAAACCTAAACCCAAATTTGAACTCAGTCAAAGCATATTTTACTCATCAAATTCAGAGTCCGTTCGGGCGGATGGGTGGATACCCACGGGTAAGGGTTTTGTAGACATGGGTAGTTGGTAGATTATGAATAAAATTCAGTTAATGTAGATAATAGTAAAATGGTAAAAAAATTAGGGGAGAGAGAGAGAGAGAGAGAGAGAGAGAGAGAGAGAGAGAGAGAGAGTATTTATCACCTCGGTTAGTAAAAGGATTTCACCAAGATTGATTGTTTATGATAATAAAGGGTGTCATAGAAAATGCGACACTTTTCACCATGGTTGGAATGTTCATCAAGTGAAAAGTTGTTTGGTCCTTGGTTCAAATCCCATCAATAACATTTTGAAATTTACAAAATGGCACGTTGTAGGAATTTATCCCACGGTTCAACCATTATCGAAGGGGATAGGTCTTAGGGAAGATTTTTCACCATTTTTCTTAATTTCAACAGTGGAGAAATACAATGTATCATCTGTCACTTTTATTATGTTGTTGCTTGTTGGCTTGAACACATTTTTTATTAAATCATAAGAATTTGTTTTATTATTAATATAGGTATATTGTAAAAACATAAATATTTGTTTAACAAAGAAGAAATTACATCATTTAGAGAATAATTAAAATCTAAAAATACAAATGATAAATAGTATGAATTTGAAAAGAAAACATCATGTTATATTGAGGAAACACAATTTTATTTTTCCAAGTTGTGTTTTCTCAATAGAGTGTGATGTTTTATTTTCAAATTCTTATCATTAACTATTTTCTTTTTGGGTTGGGAATTTTCTCTAGATGGTGTTGTCTCTTTTTTGCTAAACAAATGGTTTTTCTTTTATAATATGGGCAATACTAACTTGTGCCCTTAAGGAACAAGTTAAGATATAAATATAGAAAAATTACTTTAAAATTGTGTATTGATTTCTTTAAAAGCTTATAATTATTATTTTTATTATTTTTCCCATCATAATCTTTCTAGATGGGGGTTCTTAACATGTGCTCCTATGACACAACTTATCATTACCCTTATAATATAACTAAATTAATTAAAAATAAATATTTATACATCAAAATAAATTTCATTTTGTTAAGTATAAACTGTCAAGAACATAGTCAAGTGATAGAAAATAACTAAACAACATAATTCAACAAAAACAATAACAATAACACTAAATTTTTTACTTATCTCAACAAAAACAACAAAAATAACACTAAACCTTTTATATATCTCAACTAAAACAACAACGTAACTCAACAAAAAAATATTTTTTTTTCTAAACAAAAACAATAATATAACTCAACAAAAACAACAACGATAAAACTAAGCATTATTATTTATCATACCAAAAACAACAACATAACTTAACAAAAACAAAAGCAATAACAATTTTTTTTTAATTATCTCAATAGAACAACAACATAACTCAACAAAAACAACAACAACAATAACACTAAACCTTTTATTTATCTCAACAAAAACCACAACATAACTCAACAAAAATATCAAAATAAAACCTATAGGGTTTAGGGTTTCAACAACAACAACAAATCCAAACATACAAATAGTTTGAACAACAACAACAACAACAAATCCAAACATACAAATAGTTTGAACAACAACAACAACAAAAATAAAAACATTATAATAACATGAATGATGAAAATGTTTCACGTATTGAAAATGTGATGAAGATGTCATAGAAATGAGTTTTGTATTTCTTTCTTACAAGTTTTGTGTTTCATTTCCTTGATCCATACGATTTGGAGAAGATATGATAAAGGTTAATAAAGAAATGATGCTTCATACATTTATCGAGATTCAAATTAGGTGTGAGAAGATATGGTTTCGCTTATGGTGTTAGGGCGCTATTATGTCTAGAAGAAAAATAATTTTTTGCTTATATATGAATTTTTTTTAATATAAACTAAAAAGGGAGTGCTATTTTTTTCTTCATTTTGGTCATATTTAACAACCATGTGGAAATGTCCCTCAAAAAGAAACTTGGTCATATTTAACAATCATGTGGTCATATTTCCCCATAGTTGTTAAATTTAACTGAGGTGAAAAGTTGTTTAACTTTAATTTTAAAATAAAAAAATGGAATATGACCCTTTTATAATGAATAAAATACAAAATTGTTAGTGCTAAGATTCAAAGCGTCACTACTAGAAAAGCTACTTTTTAGGACAACGATTCCACCTCACGTATCGAAAAATCAAGGTAAAATTCCTGGACACGCCCTGATTTTGTAAAAATATAATATGTTCCACCAGTTATTTTGAAAATCGAGGGATAAACTTATTCAGTTTACATGCTTCGAATCCCAGCAGCTTGAGATTGTGTTTTTATCTCATTAAAAGTGGCGCCTTCTTGAATATTTTATTTTTAATCTAAAAATACGCCATTTTCACCTCGATTTTCTCTCCAACCAAGGTGAATATGTTTCTCTAGTATATATAGCTTTAACTTGTAGCATTCAGTTTCACTTGTCTAAACAACACAAACAAAACCCTAACGAATAGCCCTTAACAAAAGCGCCCTAAACAACGAGAGTCATAAACACATATCATCTTCAATACAAAGATATTATATGTTTAGGACTCTCATTTCTTCTTCAAAGATCCAAATCATTTTCTTTTACTTCTTCTTCAAAAATCGGATACGTCAAACATCACTACTCATATTGTTATTATTGTTGTTATGTTGTTGAGATATAAAACCCTATAGATTTTCTCTTGTTGTTTTTGTTGTTTAAACAGATTTACGTTATATGTTTTTTGATGTTGTTGATGTTGTTGTTCTTGTTGTTGAGAATCATTGTTGAGATCCTAAACCCTAGAAACTTAATATTGTTGTTGAAGTTGTTGCTAAGTAAAAATTATTTATATTATAGGTTTATTGATGTTGCTTTTGTTGATGTTGTTGTTCTTGTTGTTGAGACCTTAATTCCTAGAGGTTGTTTATTGATGTTGTTGTTGATGTTGTGGATTTTTTTTTTATTGTTTAATGTAAGTTGTTGTTTTTTAGTTGAATTTATAAAATTTATATGTTTTAGTTTAGTTGTTGTTATTGTGTTTGAGTTTGAGATTGATATTGATATTGATATTATATTTTTTGTGAATCTTTTTGCTGCTCTTATCTTGTTCCGTCGTGTTTAGTTTATTATATCTAATATCGATTGATTGTTTCACTAATCCCTCTTTGTACATATAAACTATTAAATCGATTTTGGAAATAATCATATGAAATATTATGTTATATTATAAACATATCTTACACTTATTAATGTTTTTCTAGCATTCTGCAACTCATCATTTATCTCATGCTCTTGTATGGTTAAAATTTCTCCAATACTTTTAGGTTTTATTCAAGTTTCTTCCATATTTGTTCATTCTTCAAAATATTAAATTTTATGCTTTCAAGAATGACTTAGTAGAAAAGTAAGTGTTGAATAAATAAGTTGAAATATTGAAGAGATTTTAACTATGAAAGAATGTGAGATGAGTGATGAGTTACATGATACTTCAAAACCATCAATCAATGTAAGTTGTTCTTCAAATATAACACAATTATTCATATATTATTTTCTTAACCAATTTTAAGAAGTTATATGTTAAGTATATGGTTTAGTTAAATAAGCAATCCACACTAGATTTAATAAACTCAAAATTATTTTACCCGTCAATTTTATGAGAAAACTGAGGTGAAAAAGTGGTATACCCGTATGTGAAATATCAAAAACGAGGGGACATGTGTTTTCGCCATTTCAGAATTCCAAAAAGGTCTCCATGGTGATCGAACTCATGACCTTTACACAATACCCGTTGGTTATTTTAAAACCGAGAGGTAAAATGTGCACTTTTCATTACGCCTTTCGTTACCTCGCTTGTGAAACCGAAGTAAAACCACTTTTCAACTGGGATAAAACACATTTTTTAAGTGCCTCATGGAACTTTCCCTATGGTTGATGTTATTGACCGAGGGGAAAGAGAATTAAAAAATATAAAAAAGCCTCCTAATAAAATAAATATTATCTTGGTGTAATAAATGGTTGAGGTAAGAGTTTGTTATGAAATCTACAATTTGTTGTTGTTCTGTGTGAGTGTGTATCTGTGTGAGATAGAGAGAGAATATATATATATATATATATATATATATATATATATATTATATATATATATATATTATATATATATATATATATATATATATATATATATATATAATATATATATATATATATATATATATATATATATATATATATATAATATATATATATATATATATATATATATATATTATATATATATACTACAAAGAGTATTTATTATCTCGATTGCTAAAAAGATTTCACCAAGGTTAATTGTCTATGCTAAGAAAGAGTGTCATATAAAGTACGCCACCTTTTATCATGGTTGAAATGTTGACCAGGTGAAAAGTTGCTTTATTAAAATGTTGATCGAGAGAATTTTAAATTTATAAATAAAATTAAGAGATATAAGATCAAATTTATGAACACAAAAATGGCCAATGAGACTAAAAATTACAATGTTTAAAGGAGTTAAATCACATGACCTCAAATGTATTAATATAAATGATATGAAAATTGGGGTGTTATTAATAAGATGAAGAACTTTCATTCATCTCAATAAATTATTCAACAAATATAGAAAAAAAATTATAATTCACCGTAAATACTTGTAAAAGAAATAGTTCATGTGAAAAAGTAAATTAGTGAAAATGTCAAGTCATATTTCTGTGAAAGAAAAATATCTTGACAGTAAAAATCATAATTCCTTTGTTAAAAAAAATTAAAAAATAGGAAATTAAGGTTATAGTAAACAAGAATATTCTCAATTTCTCTTGACTTATAATTATTATTTTTTAGCTTATAAGCTATTCTTGAAAATTATCCACTAAGTATGTGAGATGATATATAAGTTTAACAACCAATCAAAAGATCATGAAAAACTAAAAGAGTAAAATAATAAGCTTAGAACTAAAATCGTCGTCTACATCAAATCAGAGAGGTTGAGTAAACCCCATTCAAGTATGAGGAATCATTTCAACAACTTTTAACAAACATGAAATAAAAAAATTAGTACAATTTATGGTGTTATAATAAATTTAAAAAATATGAAATTGACTATCAAGAAGAATCTCCTAAAACTATTTTAGAATCTTTATTTGACAAAACTCATGTAAATAAATTTTTAGCATGTTCTTTTACTGAGCCTTTACTATTTTAAAACACACGATGGAGAAATATTGTTCCAAAACTTTAAAAAATATTTCAAAAAGGCTATTTTTGGGAAAGCATGACCCAAAATTTGGACAACACTCAAAACCAAATAAGCAAACATGTTTTTCATGATTTAGAACCTTATTTAATTCAAAACCAACATCTTAGAGTGAAAATTTAGAAGAATACAAGACTTATTTGAATTGGTATATTTACAACAATTTATGAAAATATCTTATGACATTTTTATTAAAAATATCTCAATTTATTTTTAAATGTTTTCCAACATATCTTATAAGAACAACTTAAAAAATATATAAAAAAAAATTAAATATAATGATTATTTCATTAATTATATAATAAAGATTATACAAAAATAAATTTTAAGGTATAAGGAATCAAATCATTGACCTTAGAATACAAGAGCACCTTACTTAGCACTAAGCCACCAAAGTTCACTTATATAATTTATATCATAAATATTAATTTTGTTTTCTGTTTTACCGCTACTACAAAATAGATTTTATTTATTTATATTTATGAAAATACATTACACTACGGTCAAACTAATAAACTTTGATTATACATTTATGAAGTGACAGGGTTCGAATCTCAACTTCAATAATTTTCTACTCTTTTGTTATAATTAATGTTGTCCTTATAATTATAATATATAAATTAAAATTAAAATACATATCACCACGGTTGTTAATGTGAACCGTTGTAAAATTCATTATATTTCATCACGGTTTTTGAATACAACCATGGCGAAATTGTTTACTAATATATAATTTAACCGAATTAGCTCTCGCTTCTTAACAGTATCGTCGTATTTATCCCAACAAAATCCTAGCACACATTTTATCTCTTCTTCTTCGTCATTAGCTCTCGCTTCATACATAAAAATATTCTTCTTCTTCCTTGTTCTTTCTTTTTCGTGTATGTTATTTTTATGTTTCACATGATTTTCACATGATTCTCTTCTTGCTCGAGAGTTTATGATTTTTTTTAGTCATGTGTTGTTGTTTTTTTGTTCTGATTTCAGATCCTTCTCTCAACATGAATAGTGGCAGCAACAAACTTATCTACGAGATTCAGATTACAAAAGAGGTTACTGATATGGTGGAGTTATGGTTGAACAAAGCCAAGGAAGCTGGATCTATTAAGGATCACATTACTGTTGTTGAACCGTCTGATGGAACAGACTATAAAAAGATTCTTTTCAAGAATCTTAACCCTGAAAAGATGAAGAAGGTATAAGCTATTATGAATGACCTAGTGAATCTGGATGTAACTGATTTTGAATCTGATGAAGACCTTGAGAACTATGAAGACCTTGAGAACTGCACAAATTCAACTAAGTATGAAGATTGAAGGCCTTTGTTATAGTTCACATGATTTGTTGTTGACAATTTTTTGTATGTTGTGGTTTTGTTGCTTGTTTTGTTACATTGTACTGCTAGTTTATGTTAATATGCTGCTTTTTGTTGTGACATGACTTACTTCCTTTTTGGATTAACAATATATTGTTGGTTGTTGTTGCTTGTTGTTGCTTGTTATGTTACAATGTTAATGTTAGTTATGTTGTGGTTGTTGTTGCTTGTTATGTTACAGTATACTGCTTATTTATATTATAGTGTACTATTATTTGGATTAACAATATACTGTAGGTTGTTGTTTGTTATGTTACAATATTAATTCTAGTTTATATTTTCAAAACAAGTTAACATTCTGAAAGCTGTTTAGATTTTGAAATCTAGTTCAAGAGAGCTCATACTATGAGTGTGGTTCATAAATGGTTTGTTTTTCTATGGATAAACAATATAATAAGTACGAAGCAATTTTGGAAACTTCACTCGCCTTGTATTTTTCTCCATGACAACACCAAATACATCAACTTCAGATAATTCCACGAATCTTCTCAATAAAAGGTATGTTTTTACCCTTTTGTTGATATATGTTGTTGTTAAGTTTATTATAATGTATATAGATTGTTTGTTTAACTAACCCTTCATTGAACATGCATTCATTTAAAGTGATTTAGAAAATAATAATCTGAAAAATAAATTATATTTGAAATGCAACTTAGATCAAACATGTTTTTCGAATTGCATTCATCTCATAATTCATCTATATCGATCTTTAACACGTAAAACTTGGTTTATTGTCCCAAATTCTTCAAAGCAACAGTTCGTTCTCTATTAATTTATATTGCAAAATATCAAATGTGTTTAGAAATTAAATCATCTTCATTGTTGTCATCATAATAATCTTCATCATTGATTAAAATAATGATGATGATGATTCAAAATTAGTCCATATAATGATGATTTCAAAATAAACTAGGAATGAATCGTTGATTTGAAGAATTTGAGGCATTGAGTCAAATACTACATGTTAATAAGCAAGAAATGAATTACGGTATGAATGCAATTTGAAAAACAATAGTTCATTTAAGTTGTTTTTTAAGACTAATTTAATTTTTCAAATTATTATCTTCTACATCAATTTTAATGGTTGTATATGTTTAGTGAGGTGTAAGAAAAAACAATCAATCTACATATTTTATAATAAACTCATGGTACTTTTCACAACGGTTATCTTCTGTAACTGTCGTGAAATGTTAATTATATTCCAAATAAATTGTTATTGTTGCTGAGTTTCAAAACCATTACCTTAATATTATCACAACAGTTGTTTAATATAATCGTTGTGATAGGTAGCATGCTATCTAACTTATAACCACGATCACATGACCGTTATGGAAACCGCCATGCGTGTAATCACATGCTACCTAACAACGGATTTCAAACCATCATTATATGTGTTTCGTAACCGTCATTATATGTGTTTTCCGTAATAGTGTACTATATAAATAACTTATGAAAGTTTATACATAAGCGTGTGTCTTGATAAACATTTGTGTTATAAGGTGAAAATAAATTATTAATCAAAACAATAATAACTAAATAAATAATACAAAGTGACAATACAAAATTAAATGGAAACTCGTGAATATTCTAACACAAGATATATTATATATTATTCATCTTTCATGAATAAGTATACATTTTTTACTAATGCACATATAAATTACAGGAAATATGTTGGGAATTTTTGGACAATCAGCGTCTTCTTCACATTTAATTACTGCAAATAAAAAAAACAAAAAAAAACAATGTTACTAAACAAAATAAAAGATTGTGTTCAAACTTTAAAGTAAATAATAAAATTAAAACACTAAAAAAGTGGCTTACCATCAACCTCCTTTGCAACAAGAAATATGAAGAAAAATAAAATCATAACATAAACAAATTTGAGAATTTTAGCCATACCTTTTCTCTTTCCATGTAACAAATATAATATGAGTTGATCTTTTTATAGTGTATAATAGTCATATAAAAAATAAAAAATTATTAAATAGTTTTTACGCTTAAAGAAGCTCAATGTATTATGTTTGTCCTTTCAACATAGTTAATAAATACTTACCATAAAAACATGATAATCACTATAACTCATTATTAATTCACATTGTTAAACAAAATATATTAGGATTTGTACAGTCACATTTCATTATTACAAAAAGACACTTCTCTTTGATTCTTTTAGAAATCTCAAACTCTATTTGTCTACAAAATCAGTATATTGATATATAAAATAATATGATATTGATTACTAACAAATACAATTGCTCGCGTGTATATTTGTTAAAGTAAATTTACCATAATTTCAAAGAATGTGATATGACATATGCATGATATAATTTATTTGTGGATGTTTTCTTTGTGGAAGTATTATGTAATACTATAATAATGAATATTACATAAACTTGTATTTAAGTTATTATGTATATTTTTTGGTTTAATTGAATAATTCTTAAACTCTTTATTTTTAATGGGTTTTTTATATTATTTATTTATTGTACTTTTTTCATGTATTTAGTTTGATGCTTAAACATTATAGGTCCTAAAGAATCGACAATTGATTGAGGGTAAATTTATACAAGAATGTGGAGTTTTTTTTAATTATTTATTTAAATAAGAACATTATGTATTATATTATCCGTCATACTACATTTTTTTTTATTTTGCCATTAACTTTGAATACTTTAAACTTTTCGATTAGCCCAAAAAGATGAAATTTCAGACAATTAGTAAATAAATGTTTTTAAACTATATTTTAAATGAATAGTAATTTATACACTTTTATTTCACAAATAAAATGACTACTATTTCTTAGCTTTACTTAGTTACCATCAGGCCAGGCCCTATGCATGTGCAGCATGTACTGCAGCACATGGCCTCACATTTTATAAGTCCCAACATTTAAATTTTTTTTTCTAAATATTAATAAAAATAAATAAAATGTTATTAAAAAAACTCAATAATTAAAAAAATGTTATGA
This sequence comes from Lathyrus oleraceus, assembly GCF_024323335.1. Taxonomy (NCBI): domain Eukaryota; kingdom Viridiplantae; phylum Streptophyta; class Magnoliopsida; order Fabales; family Fabaceae; genus Lathyrus; species Lathyrus oleraceus. Next base: position 450,613,504 of record NC_066582.1, on the reverse strand, counting down.
TAAAAATTTAATACATATAAAAATTAAGATTGATCAAAATCCAAAATAATTATAATTAAATTTATTTTTAATTAAAATATAATTGTATTTTTGATATATTTTTTTAATTATTATAATTATATTTTTAAAAAAAATTTAGCCTATTTTTAAAATTAGAACGAGGCCTCCGATATGATTGGGCCGGCCCTGATTACCATATGGATCACCATGAGAGGAAAACATTCATATTGGGTCAAACACTCACCCTAAAGGTTAAAGATTCACCGAAACAAATGTGAGAGACACCACATATTCACTCAAAATCTTAAGGTGATCAGTGTATGGGCCCTCTCACTTATAAATTGCTCAACCTCGACTTTTCTAAGCAATGTGAGACTTAGAACTCACACTTGGTTCTCAACACAACTCACACATGTTTCTCAACAATCTCCCCAACAAGTGTGAATTCATCCATTATGCTCCCCCTCAAGTGGAAGCTCTTTTATTCACATGCTTGTACGCCATTGACAGATACTCTTATCTCGTCATGGGCACTTCAACGGAACACACAGCCTGATCATCATGTCAAGAATGCTTGACACAAGGAGTCGGTCCCTTACTCGAAACACGACTTTGATACCACTGATGGATCATCATGAGAGCGAAGCATTCACATTTGGTCAAACACTTACCTAAAGGTCAAAGATTCACCCAAACAAGTGAGCGAAATACCACATATTCACCAAAAACCTTAAGGTGATAGTTGTATGGATTCTCTCACTTATAAAGTGCTCAACCTTTACTTTTATAAGTAATGTGAGACTTAGAACTCACACTTGTTTCTCAACACAACTCACACTTGTTTCTCAAAAATTGAAAACCATTTCTTAATAATTTGTCGCATTTTTTCAAATTAATTAATATATTAAACTAATATTTTGCATCAAAATCAGAGGCATTACGTAAACCGTATCAATCACGAGGTCTCACCTAGGTGGTTTAGGGCTTGCTCACAGTGTACTTGTTAAAAACTACACAAGTGTGGCTTCCCTAAGCTTGAAGAGGGGGGGGGGGGGGGGTGTCAGAGGCTTTTAAGGAATTTAGGTAGCTTAGGGCTTACTCATGGTGGTGAGAAATATTGTTCAATGGTGTATGAGAGAGCAAGCTCACATGAGATGAGTAGCTCTATAGCTTTTGGGAGTGTTTCATGTATGTTATGACATGTCTCCTCAACATAAGAGTTGGAGTATTTATAAAGGCTCTTAGGCTTGAAATTAGGGTTTCTCGGGAATGATATTCGCTCACCTAGTCATAATTAGGCTCTTAGGCGAGATTGTACATTGATCCTGTCTGACGAGACTTTAAGTCCCTTAGGCGAGGAGTTAATATGAGCATGTTGATTGGACTATAAGTCCTTTGGACGAGATTGTACGTTAAGTCTGTCTGACAAGACTCTAAGTCCCTCATGAGAGGCATTAAGTCTCTTGGGAAAGACTTCGGTCAAAACCCTCATGCGAGACTTTTTAAGTTAAGTCTGTCGAGCTAGACTTTTGTCAAGTCCCTTGTGCAAAAAGAAGAATATAATTTTAAAATTTACATTTGTTTTACTAAAAACGGGCGTAAATAAGAAATATATATATAATTACTAGGAGTATCCATGGGATAACTTAATTCAAGCATTGTGTCATACTTAACATTAGCATGCTTTTTGACACTTCTTTTTTTACAGTTTGATAGCTTTTTTAATCTACTTTTGCATTATGTCCTATATGCGTCATGGTTTGGTTACTAATATAACATGTGTTGCTCTAGTTTGCATTATAATGCTCCAGATTTTCTATTACAAATTGTAAACTTGTGTATTTGTTTGTATTATTTTTATTTTTTTAGTACTTCTGAAAGAATCCCTCTGGTTGTTTTAGAAAGGTATAGTATTTGATTGAAAATTTTCTATTTTGGTTTTTGAATTTAAACTTAGAAACTAGAGTTTTTGTCTGTTTGTAGTTATGTTTGAATGCCATATTTGTCATTTTATTGGGTATACAAAATATTTGATTGATTGAAATATGCTCTAATTGAAATTAAAGATACTATAATTATCAAATATTTTACACCTGTAATAATTATAAAATAGAGTGTAATATATCATATTTTTATACTTTATTAAAGAAAATAGGGTGTAAATTTGTTGACATTTTTAGTAAGCATTATTCTTGTTACACCCAATTTTTATCAAACGGGTTATAAATTCATTTGATTTAAATGTATATAGGTAACAATTTACACTTGTGTAGTATACTATCTACTTACATCTGTTTTAAAATGGTTGTAAATTTGTCAGACATTTCTCACCCTTTAAATTTAAATCCTATAATAACGAGTGTAAAATATATTTAAAAAACAGGTTTAAATTCCTCTTTCTGCACTAGTGTATGGGGAGATTCTAAGTCCCTCGGGGGAGGAGTTTAGATGAGTCTGTTTGATAGGGCTCTAAGTCCTTCATGCGAGATTGTATGTTGAGCATATTGTCATACCCCCATTTTTTCTCAAATCATTTCATTCATCCATCAAGACATTTGCATCATTCATGCATCAGTTAAGTTAAAAGTCAACTAAAAAGTCAATTGGCCCTAATTATATTTCCATTCATTTTGATTCATTTCATCATATAATTTCATTTGTGAACCATTCATCTATGTATTTTTCTATTATTTTCAAAAATCAAAATCCAACAAAAGTCAACAAAATATTGACTTGATCTAAAAAGGCAAGGTTTAGTTCCCTTTATACATTCCCATTCATTATACATACACCTTGAGCGTTGTATTCTTCATATAACATTCACCATAGGATAACCATTGTATGCATTGTTGCATCTTGGAAAATTAAAACTAATATCAAAACAAACTTGAGTTTTAGGATTCAATTTGAAAAGTTTAGTTACATCAAAGCATTAGAACATGAACAAATCAAGTCTTATTCATTTGGAAGTTTTTTTAATGATTGGAATCTCCTTTTTAATTTGAATCACACTTTAAGTGTTTGTTACAATTGAAAGATCATAAGCTCATATTCATGGCCTGATTATCATCACACTATTTATAAATTAACAAAACCAAACCCAAATTAATATGATATGACATCCCACATTATGCATCATCACATTCATCAAATAAAGGTGAAAGCAAAATAAACAAGAAGAATTTGAATAAAATTTGAATTTCATCTTACCAAGTTCATGCCACGGTTTTTATATCATCATCGTCCAAATTCAATTAACAAAATTAACAAAATAATGTAAAATCAAAATTTAACGTAATGTGTTTCATTGTAATTTGAATTACAAGTTTGTTACAATTAGGATTGCAAGGTTTCACATGGCCCAAAAAACTCTACGTGGTTTGCTCACCTTCAATTCCATGAAATCAGCTCACAAAACTCCCACACAAATCACTCATATCCAATTACAGCTCACACGATTACGACAACAAATTCACTCAATTCTCACACAATTTTCACTCAAATAATTCCATTCTACACACCTTAACAAATCTCACACACTTACACATTTTCCCTAATCATTCACTACTTAAACTAACTCTAATTGCCTAGCTCAAAGGCCACAATTTTCACATCTTCAAAAAAACACAAATCTAAACTCTTGAGCAAATTCGCAGCAATCTCTGACCCCGAAACCTCTCACCTAAATCTTAATTTCATATTTGTTAGAGCTTCACATCGAATCTCTAATCAAGCTTGAGGTTAACCTCCTCATAACCTATCTTCATCCTCGTATCACCATAGTAAACCATAATTCAGAAAGATAAAAAGAAGAATTATAAGTGGAAAGAAGAAGAGTAAAGAGGCCAAACGAGTCAAAAATGCATTAATGGGGAAATTTGAGTGTGGCCGAAATCTGGGAAAGTTTTCGAAAGTTACATACTTGTTGTTTGGAATCTTCAACCGTCGTCGAAAACTTCATCGGATTCTGGAAAATCTAGAACTCTGATTGGGTATATTCCTTCGTTATTTTTCTTTTTCTCATTTGATTCTTGGCCCCAGGCCCTCTCTTCTTGGTTATGAAGAGTCCCGATGATATTATATTCGTAGTATGAACCTGTTTGGCGTATTTCCTCTAGAAGAAGTTGAAACTTCCTTCGTCGATGAAACCTCCAACAATGGTGTTAAACATGGAACTTAGATCCTTTTGGCAATTTCTGAGAGAAAATGGTGAAAATGGAAAGTGTGGCCCTGGTTAGTTTTACCAGGGCCTCATGGTGGGTGTAACACCCCGAATATTGTTAGATTAATTTAAATATTATTTAATATGATTATTTGAAGGTAAAAGGAATTATTAAATAATATTGGGAATTATTATTATTATTATAGATGTTATTTATTTTAATAATAATTAAATAAATAAAATAAATGGAATATGAAGAGTGGAAGGGTAAAAGTGGAAATTTGGTAAAAGAGGCCAAAGTGAGAACTCAGAGTGTTTTCACGTATTTTTGCCTCAGAGTCAGAGAAAGGGAGAAACGCTGAAGAGAAAGAGAAGGAAGAGGAAAAAGGCCAAAGATTGCTCAGAACTTCCTTCAATCCAAAGAGGTAAGGGGTCTGAACCTTATTAAACGATAACATGCGAGCAAATTCATGATATATGTTGGATTGTGGATGGATTTTGGGGATTTTAGGGAGATTGGGAAAGTTGGGGTTTTGATGGAAATTCTCCGATCCGTGAGTTTTGTTGAGTTATATGCATGATAATCGAAGTATGTTGTGTATATATGACTGTTAAATGTTGATATTGGGTTGGTAGCTGTGGGGTATGAGTTATGGCGAGTAGAGAAGCAAAGCTGCGCTGGTTTCCATAGCAGATGGCTTCTGTTCGCGCGCGATTCGCGGCGCGAAGCCCAGTTCGCGGCGCGAACTGGGCAGGATCAGAGGAGTTCTGTAACGCATCGTTCGCGGCGCGAACCCTGCTGCGCGGCGCGTCCTGAAGCGAATTAAATTGTTCGCGACGCGATCCTTCGTTCGCGGCGCGTCCTGGAGAAATGGAGGAGTTCGCGGCGCGTCCCTATGTTGGCGGCGCGAACTGTGCTGTGAAGCTAGTGTTGGTGAGTTTTTGAGTACGTTGAGTTGCGAGACTCTTAGTAAGTCGCTGTAATTGTATTATAAACAATTAACAGTGATTATATGATTGTTGTTGATGATGATGAGATGTTGAATTTACGTGTTTAGTTATAAATGTGTTATGTAACGATGTGATATCGTTGTAATGTTGTTGTTGTTTTGTTGAGTTGTATGTCATGCTATTAATGATGATGATAACATGACTATATGATGATGTTGTTGCTATGTTGATTATGATGCATGTTTGGTGTGCATGCATTCATGAAAGGCCGATGCCTAATGATGAACGGACTGAGTTCCAATGATGTTGTTGACTCCGGGCTTGTTGAGAGGCTTGGTTCCTTGCGGGGAACTCGGATTCTATGGTGATGAATCTGGGAGTGGTGATCCTGTAGTTGGTCACAAAATGGGTATACCGAGTCGTGTTGAGTCATGCATGGGTGTGTGCATTGCATTTGATATGTTGTTTTGTTGATGTTCATGAGTATGTTGATTATGATGATTATGATGAGCTGTGTTGGCATATGTGAAATATATTTATTTTTATATTTCTGTCGTTATATTATTATTTAATAATGGAATTCTCACCCCTTCTGCATGTGTTTATGTTCATCTATGATGAGCAATGTGCAGATAAAGAGGAGTAACTATTGTTGAGGTTTGAAGAATAAGTGTAGAGTTATTCTACAGAGTCGAGTCAAATGCTCTGGTCATGTGACACCGGGGTTATGGGATTCGATAGATAATTGGTTATTATTTACGTTGTTTATGATGACTAATATGTTGAGATGCTTTGTTGAGATAATGATGAAACATTATTATGAATGATAATATTGTGTTGTTGTCCGCTGCGAAGTTTTAATAAAATAACTAATATGTTTTATGTTGTGATGCGATAAGTGTTATGTTGTAAGAAATGTAAACTCTTCTACTTGTTGTACTCTGATAATCTATTAAAATATGTCGTTTGGGTAGAAGGGTGTTACATTAGTGGTATCAGAGCATTGTCAGTCCAGTCGAGTCATAATGTGATGTTTTCCCTGTTGGTCGATTAGTGTAAATGACACTGTCGATATTTAACGGTTGTGGTTGTGTTGTGCAGAAAGAGAGTATGGCTGGAGAAAATGACCGTGCGATTGCTGAGGCTTTGGCTGCTATGGCGCAGGCTATGCAGGCGCAACAGAATCCGCCGGTCGACGAGTTTAAGAATTTGGGAAGGTTTCTGAAGAATAACCCTCCTACATTCAAAGGGCGCTATGATCCAGATGGTGCTCAGATTTGGCTGAGAGAAATTGAGAAGATTTTCCGGGTGATGACGTGTACTGAAGCACAGAAGGTGCAGTTTGGTACGCATATGTTATCTGAAGAGGCGGAAAACTGGTGGGATAACACTCGCCAGAGAATTGAAGTACCAGGTGCTGAGATGACTTGGGAAAGGTTCAAGACGGCCTTTCTGGAGAAATATTTTCCTGCTGATGTGCGATGTAAGAAGGAGATGGAATTTCTAGAACTGAAGCAGGGTAACATGTCTGTTGCTGATTACGCTTCGAAGTTTGAGGAGCTGGTGCAGTATTGTCCTCATTATAATGGTGCTGATGCTGATGAATCCAAGTGTGTCAAGTTTGAGAACGGGTTGCGTCCCGAGATCAAACAAGGCATTGGTTACCAGGAGATTCGTAGGTTTCCTACACTGGTTAATAAGTGCAGGATATTTGATGAAGATAGCAAGGCTAGGACTGCTCATTACAAGAGTCTTAGTGAGAAGAAGAATAAGGATCGTGGTAGTCCTTATGCATCTCCGAATGGTAAAGGTAAGCAGAAAGTGGTAGATGGGAAGAAGCCAAGTGGGGGAGGATCTCCCATAGCTGGTAAATGTTTCAAGTGCGGCGAGCCAGGCCACCGTGCTGATAGCTGTACCAAGAAAGTGCTGAGATGTTTCCGATGTGGTCAGGCTGGTCATAGAGTTACTGAATGTAAGGATGCTGGTCCGACATGTTTTAATTGTGGCGAGAAAGGCCATATCAGTTCGCAGTGCTCGAAACCGAAGAAGGCGGCTACTGCAGCTCATACTACTGGTAGGGTGTTTGCTCTGAGTGGGGCTGAAGCTCCTAAAGAAGATAATCTGATTAAAGGTACTTGCTTGATTAATAATGTTGAATTTCTTGCTATTGTTGACACGGGTGCTACTCATTCGTTTATTTCGTATGAGTGTGCGACCAGGATTGGTGTGATTATGTCGTCCCTAGGCGGAAGTATGGTGATAGATACTCCTGCTAATGGTTCTGTGAAGACTTCTGTTGTCTGTCGAGGTTGTCATTTGACGATCTTTGAGAGAGAGTTCGTGGTTGATTTGGTGTGCTTACCCTTGCACCAAATCGATATTATTCTGGGAATGAATTGGCTAGAATTCTATGGCGTGTTTATCAACTGCTATAGGAAGACGGTGCGGTTTTCTGAAGTTGGTGAGAATGATGAGGCAAGATTTCTATCTGCTAGGCAGGTGGGGGATTTTGTGAAAGATGAAGCTCAGATATTCGCTTTATTTGCGTCTCTGCAAGCGGATAAGAAAGTGGTGAGTGTAGATTTGCCTGTTGTCTGTGAATTTCAGGATGTGTTTCCGGAGGATGTAAGTGATTTACCTCCAGAACGTGAAGTCGAATTTGCCATTGACTTAGTACCAGGTACGAGTCCAGTGTCGATGTCTCCTTATAGAATGTCGGCAACTGAATTAGTTGAATTGAAGAAGCAACTTGAAGAATTGCTTGAGAAGAAGTTTGCGCGTCCAAGTGTTTCTCCTTGGGGTGCACCAATATTGTTAGTGAAGAAGAAAGAAGGTATGATGAGGTTGTGTGTCGATTATCGGCAGTTGAATAAGGTGACTATCAAGAATCGGTATCCATTGCCGAGGATTGATGATTTGATGGACCAGTTGGTTGGAGCTCATGTTTTCAGTAAGATTGATTTGCGGTCGGGTTATCATCAGATCCGAGTGAAGTCAGATGATATTGCGAAGACTGCTTTCCGTACGAGGTATGGTCATTATGAATACACTGTGATGCCGTTCGGTGTGTCTAATGCTCCAGGTGTGTTTATGGAATATATGAATCGTATATTTCATCCGTACCTTGATAATTTTGTTGTGGTGTTCATAGATGATATATTGATATATTCTAAGACGGAAGAAGAGCATGCAGGACATCTGAGAATTGTTTTGCAGGTGTTAAGAGAAAAGAAATTATATGCAAAGTTATCTAAATGTGAGTTCTGGTTGAAGGAAGTGAGTTTCCTTGGCCATGTGATTTCGAGTGGTGGGATTTCTATTGATCCTGCTAAAGTTGTTGCTGTATTACAGTGGGAGACTCCGAAGTCTGCTACTGAGATACGCAGTTTTCTGGGGTTAGCTGGTTATTATCGCAGATTTATTGAGGGCTTCTCTAAGTTGGCATTGCCGTTGACGCAGTTGACTAAGAAGGGTCAAGTGTATGTGTGGGATGCAGCTTGTGAAGCGAGTTTTGTTGGGTTGAAGAGGCGGTTGACCAGTGCTCCAGTGTTGATCTTGCCTAATCCTGGTGAGTCCTTCGTTGTTTATTGTGATGCTTCTTTGATGGGTCTTGGTGGTGTTTTGATGCAGAATGGTAAAGTTGTAGCTTATGCTTCTAGACAGTTGAAAGTTCATGAGAGGAATTATCCTACGCATGATCTAGAACTTGCAGCTGTTGTATTTGTGTTGAAAATGTGGAGGCATTATCTGTATGGTTCCAGATTCGAAGTGTTCAGTGATCACAAGAGTCTGAAGTATCTGTTTGATCAGAAAGAGTTAAATATGAGGCAGAGAAGGTGGTTAGAATTACTGAAGGATTTTGACTTTGAATTGAGTTATCATCCCGGTAAGGCTAATGTAGTTGCAGATGCGCTGAGTAGAAAGTCTCTACATATGTCTATGATGATGGTTCGGGAGCTTGAGTTAATTGAACAGTTCCGTGATATGAGTTTGGGTTGTGAAGTTTCCGCTGATAGTGTAAAGTTGGGTAGGCTGAAGTTGACTAGTGGAATTCTGGAAGATATTCGGAATGGTCAGCAAGTTGATGTCGCTCTAGTTGATCATATTACTATGGTTAACCAGGGTAATGGTGGTAATTTTGAGATTGATGAGAATGGCATCCTGCGATTTAAAGGTAGAGTTTGTGTTCCTGAGGTGTCTGAATTGAAAAAGAGTATTCTTGAAGAGGGCCATAGGAGTGGATTGAGTATCCATCCAGGTGCAACTAAAATGTATCAAGATTTGAAGAAGTTGTTTTGGTGGGCTGGTATGAAAAGAGATGTCGCTAAGTTTGTGTATGCCTGTTTGACTTGTCAGAAGTCAAAGATTGAACATCAGAAACCGGCAGGTATGATGCAACCTTTGAAGATTCCTGAATGGAAGTGGGATAGCATTTCCATGGATTTTGTGACGGGATTGCCGAGGACGGTGAAAGGTAATGATTCTATTTGGGTGATTGTGGATCGATTGACTAAGTCGGCGCATTTCTTGCCGATGAAGATTAATCACTCTTTAGAGAAGTTGGCAGAGTTGTATATTGAAGAGATAGTGAGGCTGCATGGTATTCCATCCAGTATTGTGTCTGATAGAGATCCCAGATTTACTTCTAGATTTTGGGAAAGTTTGCAGAACGCGTTGGGGACCAAGTTGAGGTTGAGTTCAGCTTATCATCCTCAGACTGATGGTCAGACTGAAAGAACTATCCAATCCTTGGAGGATTTGTTGAGAGCTTGTGTGTTGGAGCAGAGTGGTTCTTGGGATAGTTATTTGCCGTTGGTGGAGTTTACTTGTAATAATAGTTTTCATGCTAGTATCGGTATGGCTCCATATGAAGCATTGTATGGTAGGAGGTGTAGAACTCCATTGTGTTGGTATGAATCAGGTGAGAGTGTTGTACTCGGACCTGAGATTGTGCAGCAGACGACCGAAAGGGTTAAGATGATTCAGGAGAAAATGAAGATTTCTCAGAGTCGTCAGAAGAGTTATCATGATAAGAGGAGAAAGGCACTTGAGTTCCAAGAGGGAGATCATGTGTTCTTGAGAGTTACTCCGACGACAGGTGTGGGTAGAGCTTTAAAGTCTAAAAAGCTTACTCCGAGGTTTGTGGGTCCGTATCAGATTTTGAAGAGGGTGGGGGAAGTGGCGTATCGGATAGCTTTACCGCCGTCGCTTTCTAATCTGCATGATGTGTTTCATGTATCTCAGTTGAGAAAATATATTGCGGATCCTTCGCATGTTGTTCAGTTGGATGATATCCAGGTGAGGGATAATTTGACCGTTGAGGTGTTGCCAATTCGGATAGATGACCGAGAAGAGAAGACCCTGAGAGGTAAGAAGATTGCTCTAGTGAAAGTTGTTTGGGAGGTCCAGCTGGTGAGAGCTTGACTTGGGAGCGTGAAGATCAGATGAAGGAGTCGTATCCGGCTCTATTTGCTTGAGGTATGTTTTCGAGGACGAAAACTTCTAAAGTGGGGGAGAGTTGTAACACCCCGAATATTGTTAGATTATTTAAATATTATTTAATATGATTATTTGAAGGTAAAAGGAATTATTAAATAATATTGGGAATTATTATTATTATTATAGATGTTATTTATTTTAATAATAATTAAATAAATAAAATAAATGGAATATGAAGAGTGGAAGGGTAAAAGTGGAAATTTGGTAAAAGAGGCCAAAGTGAGAACTCAGAGTGTTTTCACGTATTTTTGCCTCAGAGTCAGAGAAAGGAGAAACGCTGAAGAGAAAGAGAAGGAAGAGGAAAAAGGCCAAAGATTGCTCAGAACTTCCTTCAATCCAAAGAGGTAAGGGGTCTGAACCTTATTAAACGATAACATGCGAGCAAATTCATGATATATGTTGGATTGTGGATGGATTTTGGGGATTTTAGGGAGATTGGGAAAGTTGGGGTTTTGATGGAAATTCTCCGATCCGTGAGTTTTGTTGAGTTATATGCATGATAATCGAAGTATGTTGTGTATATATGACTGTTAAATGTTGATATTGGGTTGGTAGCTGTGGGGTATGAGTTATGGCGAGTAGAGAAGCAAAGCTGCGCTGGTTTCCATAGCAGATGGCTTCTGTTCGCGCGCGATTCGCGGCGCGAAGCCCAGTTCGCGGCGCGAACTGGGCAGGATCAGAGGAGTTCTGTAACGCATCGTTCGCGGCGCGAACCCTGCTGCGCGGCGCGTCCTGAAGCGAATTAAATTGTTCGCGACGCGATCCTTCGTTCGCGGCGCGTCCTGGAGAAATGGAGGAGTTCGCGGCGCGTCCCTATGTTGGCGGCGCGAACTGTGCTGTGAAGCTAGTGTTGGTGAGTTTTTGAGTACGTTGAGTTGCGAGACTCTTAGTAAGTCGCTGTAATTGTATTATAAACAATTAACAGTGATTATATGATTGTTGTTGATGATGATGAGATGTTGAATTTACGTGTTTAGTTATAAATGTGTTATGTAACGATGTGATATCGTTGTAATGTTGTTGTTGTTTTGTTGAGTTGTATGTCATGCTATTAATGATGATGATAACATGACTATATGATGATGTTGTTGCTATGTTGATTATGATGCATGTTTGGTGTGCATGCATTCATGAAAGGCCGATGCCTAGTGATGAACGGACTGAGTTCCAATGATGTTGTTGACTCCGGGCTTGTTGAGAGGCTTGGTTCCTTGCGGGGAACTCGGATTCTATGGTGATGAATCTGGGAGTGGTGATCCTGTAGTTGGTCACAAAATGGGTATACCGAGTCGTGTTGAGTCATGCATGGGTGTGTGCATTGCATTTGATATGTTGTTTTGTTGATGTTCATGAGTATGTTGATTATGATGATTATGATGAGCTGTGTTGGCATATGTGAAATATATTTATTTTTATATTTCTGTCGTTATATTATTATTTAATAATGGAATTCTCACCCCTTCTGCATGTGTTTATGTTCATCTATGATGAGCAATGTGCAGATAAAGAGGAGTAGCTATTGTTGAGGTTTGAAGAATAAGTGTAGAGTTATTCTACAGAGTCGAGTCAAATGCTCTGGTCATGTGATACCGGGGTTATGGGATTCGATAGATAATTGGTTATTATTTACGTTGTTTATGATGACTAATATGTTGAGATGCTTTGTTGAGATAATGATGAAACATTATTATGAATGATAATATTGTGTTGTTGTCCGCTGCGAAGTTTTAATAAAATAACTAATATGTTTTATGTTGTGATGCGATAAGTGTTATGTTGTAAGAAATGTAAACTCTTCTACTTGTTGTACTCTGATAATCTATTAAAATATGTCGTTTGGGTAGAAGGGTGTTACAGTGGGCACCGTTGTACTTGTTAAAAATTACTAAAGCATGACACCCCTAAGCTTGTAGGGGTGGTCAAAGGCTCTTAGGGAATTTAGGTAGTTTAGGGCTGGTCCTAGTGGTGAGAAACCTTGTTAAATGGCGTTTGCAGTGATAAGAGAGCAGACTCATGTAATGTGAGAAGCTATGTAGCGTTTTGGGGTATTTCGTATATGTTATGACAGTTGAGGTATTTATAGAGCCTCTTGGACATGGAATTAGGATTTCTCAAGATTGATAACCATCCACCTTGTCATAATAGTGAACTGTTGAATCCCTACTTGCTATGAAGACACAGTTTAGTCTGTTGATTATGAATTCTTTCTGATCAAGACGTGTCTTTTCTGATGTTTTCCATAATGAGGCGAGTAAGGAGTGTTTAAGGCGAGGTTGCCCCATTATGGACGGTAGAGAGATGTCACCTCTTACTGGCCACTACAATCTCCCTTTTCTTAGTGGGTCTTTACAAATATATCACTAGAAAAAGTTTTCCTCTAGTTAAGTTCTCTAATATAGACTGGAACTACAACTTCAAAATCGTATTTGAGTCGTAAAAATAATTCTTATGTTGTTGAATTCTTAGTAGTTTCATAATCCAATGGAGCCTAAGAAATTTCTTTCGACCATATTTTTAGGCATCACCAAATTTTCTTTTATATCTTCAATGATGACTTCGTTAATAATGTTTCCTTATTGTTTGTTTGATATTGTAAGACCCCAAATTTTGACCCTAAGATCCCTCATGTTATCTCATCATATGCATTGGCATTAGGATCATACATTGGCATCCTCCTTATCCCTCATTCATTAGGTTTGTATTGGGAGAGATCACCAAGCACCATGTGATTGTATCATACTTTGTAGTTTATCATTTTTTTACTAACTAAAATACCAAAAATATGTCTTTGCATTTGTCTAACTCTTTTGTAGGTAGGGAACTTGATCACCTTTGATCTATCAAGTTCATATCTAGGATTTAAGACCCTCATTGCTAAGAGCTCAACCAAGAGATGATACACAATGGCTCTATGCGTCATATATGAGTCCCCATGATCTTTACATGTTATTTTTATCAAGATCTCTTCAAGAGTTTGGAATTAGTTTGCCTTGGAAACCCTAGTTCATCTAGGTATCTTGAGTAACTTCTTTAACAAGCTTCTTCACCAATTGATCAAATATTTCAAGGGACACTTAAAATTTCACCATCTTATGCATATATGATCTCCCATAAGTCTCAAAAGTCAATATAATTGCAAGCTAGCAAGTTTATTGATGGTGGTTGACTAGAGGAATTCATCTGATCAAAACTAGGGTCCCCTAGACCCTATCTCCTACAATTTGAATCATATGAAAGTGATTCCAAGTTACTCTAAATGACATTCCAAACAACTTTCATTTTATGGTCTAGAGCTAGTTTTGCTTGGAAATTCATTTTTTATGTTGAAAGATTATAGGTCATTTTGTCTAAACCCTAATTTGGAGGTCAACTTCCCAAGGCCATAACTTGATCAATTTTTATAAGATGAAATATTTCCAAGTTGCAAAATCAAATTCAAGGTGTCTACTTCAACTTTTATGTTTGGAGGAATAGCTAATTCAACTTTTATGAGCATGTGATATGAGGATACATTATAGGTCATTTTGGACCAATACCATTGAACAAGTGATTTTCCTCAACTTTAAAAATTCATAACTCATTCATATCAAATCCAAATGAGGTAAAATTTGTTACCAATTTGAAGGTCTTTAAAAGAGCTACAACTTTGATGAAGACACTTTTCTCATTTGAAGCTCACATGAAAAGTTAGCCAAGGTGGAATAATTGAACATATGGCTTGACACTTAGAAATTTTTTGACATGTTGAAATTTCCAAACTTCCACCTCAAAATTCATCATTATACAAGCTTCAAATGGAAATGTGTTCAACATAAGAGTTATTCATATTGATCTCACCTTTCCAAAGAGTCCAAATTCATCCATTTTGGACAAAGTTTGAGTGATCTGCGCATGGCTTGAACATGGCTTCATCATTTGGCCAGAATCAAACTTCAAACAGCTGCACATTTTTGCCTTGCATTCCAATGAACTTTCAGACTCAATTACATGTAATTATGGACTTAAGTGAGTGGCTTCATGGGCCTGTACACGCCCATGCAAGCATGCATCACTCAATTGCCAAATTTGGAAACAACTTTGAAGGTGCAAATATCACTTGCTTCAGCTATAAATAAGAGTCCCTTGCATCAGACTTAAGGACCCTTGCGCGCCAGCTTTGATCCAAGACCTCTAACCCTCACATTTGAAAGGAAAACCTGAGAATTTTCTTTTGAAAATTGAGTTTGAATCTCACTTTTTGGAGATTCAAAACTCCAGGGATTTAGGGGATTGATGGAATGTACATTCCATCTCCCAAAATAAATGAATGATCTTAATTTAGTAAAAATCCTCCTTTGACCAATTTGTGTTGAATCCATTCTCCCTCCCTTTTCATCCCATTCCCCTTCTTAATTCATTCATGTCATTCTCTCTCTTTCTCTATCTCTCTATCTCTTAATATATATATATATATATATATATATATATATATATATATATATAGATATATATATATATATATATATATATAGATATATATATATATATATATATATAGATATATATATATATATATATATATATATATATATATATAATATATATATATATATATATATATATATATATATATATATATATATATATATATATATATATATATTATATATATATATATATTATATATATATATATTATATATATATATATACCAATTGATTGTGATTTTCGATAACGATTGATTATATAGAATTAATATGATTTTAGGTTATCAATTGTGATTATGTGGATATTGGAGAGTCATTTGATTGTGATTTTTGATAATTGTTTATGATTTTAATCATTAATAGAATTGTTTCGGATTTAATTGTTGATTGATAGAGCAGAATCCATTTAATTGTCCCTTTTTTTTATAATAGGAATTTAAATAGAAATAGACTTTAACATGATTAGGATTTGTTTGTTTGTTAATCCATTTGTTAACCATGAAAAAAAAAACTCCCAAAAAGGAAAATACTCGATTAGTCATATTAATTCTCGATTAGACCCGTGATTCTTGACTTTTAATTCATGCTTAGGATTAATTAGGATTAGTCATTTTAATTCCCTTTTTAATTCCATGTATAATATTCATGTATTGTGTGATTTTCAATTCCATTTAATTTTAATTGTTCACGTTCTTTGGTTGTGGTTTTTAGATCCAAATTGAAAATGATATTTCAATTTGATATGATGTGTTAGCATATCCATTGTTCCTACCATGATCATTATGTCATTTCATCATACAATTTCTCTATTTCATTTGAATTAGCATTTTAATTCCATTTTGCTAATACATACTAACCATTGTTGTTTTTGTGTTGACGTATGAATCCAAGACTCAGACACCATCTAAGTTATTCCTTTATTTTCTATTTGTTAGTTTGTATTGTTTGAAGTGTCATGCCATTTGTATGGTTTAGGCATGGCACATGATTTGTAACTTGTAGTTCCTTTCATTCCTTTACATTGTATAGTGTGGATCCATCCCACCATTGTGGGTTAAATGTTCCCCCTCCCCTAGTCATGTAATAGATTAGATTTATTGCTTTCTAGTTAATTTACCATGCATGTTAATAACTAAGATAAAATCCAAAATGATAAACTAAACATTTCAAAAGAAACAAAAGGTAATTGATTCAATGTCAAGTTGTTTTCCGAATAAAGCTCACACTATTGTAACATAAATGCTTGATCCAATGTCAAGCATTCTCCATCTACTCCATGATCCATTCTATCATCTCTCCTTCATTCCTTTCTCAAACCCATTCTATCATCTCTTGTTCATTCTCTTTTTAACCTTATTCTATCTCTCACCTCCATTCTTCACTCACTATTTTCATAATAAATTCAAATGCTTGATCCAACATCAAGTACCTTTTTCAAAACCATTTTCCTAATAATTTGGAATGCCAAATGGGGTGTACATGTTTGTACACAACATTCAAGTAATTGGGTTGTTGACCGTACCTAGCCTGAGGACCCGACACTTGACTTTCCCCCTTAAAACATCTAATGATTCAAACAAGTTAGATCTAAGTGCTATGAGGAAGAAAAAGAATAGTTAGGATTCCATTGTCCTCTCGATTCCCAAGTACTCTAATTGTTGAATGTATTTAGTCAAGGGTCAGAGACTTGTCTCCCTCTAAGTTCCAACGATTAAACTTGCCAAACTCTTTCACAATTCTAATCTCTTTTTTGGATGAAAAAGAGTGGTTAGGACAACATTGTCCTCTCAACTCCCGAGTTATTGAACTGTTGACTGTATCCATTCAAAGGTCTAATGCTTGTCTCCATGCATAAAATTGACCCCAACAAATCAAATTATCTTTTTCCTTAGGGATTTCTATTCAAAACCTTTCAATAAGAATGTGTTACTTCCGTTCTACCGTGAATGAAGCTTAAGCCTCCATGTGCGAGCAAGTAATGTTTAATTGCTAGAGCGCGAACAAAACGTATCCACTTTACCGCAAACAAGCAAATGCTTTCCGCTCCCCTGACAAAGTATACAAGCAAGTGAACAGTAGCGTGCGAACGTTAATACTGTTCATTAAAAATAACCAAACAAATACGCCATTTTTGAGCCGAACTACAAAGCTCTGACTTCCCTATTGCATGTATGGGGATACGTAGGCATGAGGACCCAAATCCTTGGTGAGCACACTAAATTAAAACTTATTTTCTCTCCCATCTTATTCTCTCATCTCATTCCCGATAGCAAGCAACTTACAGATAAATAAACATCCATACGCATTTGATATGAGCAAGTGGTTCCCATGGAGTACCATGGATATGAGGGGTACTAATACCTCCTCTTGCATAACCGACTTTCGAATCCGCTCTTGGTTGCGAGACCGTTTCTCTCATTTGGGATTTTATCGCTATTTTTCTTTTCCCTTGGAATAAATAAAATCCGGTGGGGACTCTCGCGGCACTTCAACAACTCCTTGAAAAACATATATATATATATATATATATATATAATATATATATATATATATATAATATATATATATTATATATATATATATATAGAGAGAGAGAGAGAGAGAGAGAGAGAGAGAGAGAGAGAATTTATAGATAGATAGATAGATAGGTAGATAGATAGATAGATAATTTAACATTTATGAGGATGTGATATGAGGCTACATTATAGGTCACTTTTGACCTATACCATTGAACAAGTGATTTTTCCAAACTTCAAAATGCATATATATATATATATATATATATATATATATATATATATATATATATATATATATATATATATATATAGAGAGAGAGAGAGAGAGAGAAGAGAGAGAGGAGAGAGAGAGAGAGAGAGAGAGAGAGAGAGAGAGAGATAGATAATTTATATATATGTAGAGATAGATAGATAGATAGATAGATAGATAGGTAGATAGATAGATAGATAATTTAACATTTATGGGCGTGTGATATGAGGCTACATTATAGGTCACTTTTGACCTATACCATTGAACAAGTGATTTTTCCAAACTTCAAAAATGCATATATATATATATATATATATATATATAGATAGATAGATAGATAGATAGATAGATAGATAGATAAATAGATAGATAATTTAACTTTTATGAGCATGTGATATGAGGCTACATTATAGGTCACTTTTGACCTATACCATTGAACAAGTGATTTTTCCAAACTTCAAAAATGCATAACTCTATCATTTCAAACCCAAATGACATGAAATTGGTGACCATTTTAAAGTTCTTTGAAATATCTACAACTTTGATGAAGACACAAAATTAAAATTGGTGACTCTCTTTATTTGATGACTTTGCTCTTCAAGATAATATAATTGTACATTTGTGTGTTGCTTGATTCTAAATGTCCAAGGGAATTCTGGGTTTCTATTGACATTTTTATCTATTGGATTGCTACCCATTTGGTCAGATCTTTTCAACTCTTAACTTTTAATTTTGTGTATAGGATTAGTCTCTTCATCTTCTCCCCATTTCTTTGAAGTTTGTATCACGAACTACGAGGTTTTGATCCCTCATTTTTATGTTGGTACGTAGGCACGAGTCCGGAGGGCTTGTCAAACACAAAAAATATAATTAATGAATTCTTTTATCATCCCCCATTCTATTTATTTGTAAACATCATTTTTTGTATCAAATACATATGCACATAAAAAGGTCTCCCTAGGAGTACCTAGGACACTTTGGGTGCTAACACCTTCCCTCTATGTAACCAACCCCCTTACCTGTAATCTGTGACATTTTATTAGTTTTGATTTGAAAACTTCTTACTTTTGGGTTTTGCCCGTACTTTTTCCCTTTTCCCTTGGAAATAATAAAAGCGCAATGGCGACTCTTATTATTTGATCTCTAGCTTATCTATAGCTTGATGATCATGAATTTACCGCTACAGAAATTAAGTGGCGACTCTGCTGGGGAATAGTCTCCAGTGGGTTTAGCCTACTTTTTGTGTGTATATATTTGTATGATGTTTGTATATATGTATGTATGATAAAATCTGCTTGTTGTGCTTGGTGATCTCTGAGTGGTGAGATAAGTTCTAACCCGAACTTGAGTGCAATTAAGATAGGAGGATGGTATAGTCATGTTCGACTTGCGTGGAGTAGTCCTTAACAAGTTGGCTTGGGATCCATCTGCTTAGTGGAGACTCTTTTGGATTTGGAAATGTCACACAAGTATTTGTGATTAGGCATTACTATCTCTAATTTGGGTCTGAGAAGCTGAGGACCGTAGAACATTTACCCCCTCTTGGCCTATTTAGGACGTAGTGTGGAAACTGTTCAAGTGTAGACTTGATAATAGTTGTTACACGATACTACACTCAGACGAGTTTCTCTTGAGAATATTATGGGTCGATGAGTCAGTCATCTTAACCTGTAATATCCGATAGATGGAATTAAGACTCTGGGAACTTTTTAGAACATGATCTACAAGTTATTATCCTTAGTTCACTCCTTTGGGATGGTTCTTACCCAGACTCCATGCTCGTGACTTACAACAAACCCTTGATTCTTGGTTGATCTAATCAAATCTTGTCAATATCAATGGAACTTGGGTGTTGATGAGGTGTAAACCATAATCCACCAAAATGGATGATTGATCTTGACAATGACTTGATTCATCCCTTGACCTTTATTTGCCTTGTGTGTGATCCCTTATTTTTGATTGTTGCATTCATGCATTCATGCGCATCATAACATTCATCACACGAAACTTTCAAGGAACTGAGGTATTATTTGCAAATATTTTCAGACCATGGATTATGGACGAAGGAACACTAAGAAGTACAGTTTCAGATGTCCTGACTTGAAAGAGTTAAGGAAGTTAGCATCTTTTGTATTAGATCCCTTGGACTTCAAACAACGACATGGGAAGCTTCTGTCTATCTTGTCTGTTGATGTGGTTGAAGGACTTCTGAGTGTGCTAGTGCAGTTCTATGATCATCTCTACCGTTGTTTCACTTTCCCAGATTTTCAGCTTGTGCCTAGCTTGAAGGAGTATTCTCATCTTATGGGGATACCTGTGTCTAGTAGAGTACCTTTTAGTGGATTGAAGGAGATTCCCCGATCTAGTATTATTGCTGAAGCTCTTCACTTAAAGAAGTCTGAGATAGAGGCTCATTGGGTGAAGAAAGGAGGATTGTTTGGGTTGCCATCTGATTTCCTCATCAAGGAAGCTACTGCTTTTGCTCAAGCCGGTAGTGTGGATGCTTTTGAAGCTATCTTTGTGTTGCTCATTTATGGATTAGCTTTGTTCCCTAACATTGATAGTTTTGTTGATGTTAATGCCATTAGACTTTTCTTGATAGGGAATCATGTGCCTACTTTGTTGGGTGATATGTATTTCTCTTTCCATTTAAGGAATTCTAAGGGTGGTGGAACGATTGTCTGTTACATTCCTTTTTTGTACAAGTGGTTTATTTCGCACTTGCCTCAGACACCTGTTTTTGTGGAGAACAAACAATGTCTAAGGTGGTCTCAGAGACTTATGTCTCTCACTAATGATGATATAGTTTGGTATGTGTTGGTGTAAGCCCTAGAGGCCAATCCTTTTGGTACTTGTATCGAATTATTTATTAATAATAAAAGGCTTTTTCTTTATTATGTTTGTTTAATAAAGTCCCTGGAATAGATAGTCCGTTTAATGTATCAAGTGTGACTTAATCATGAGAGCACATTAAACATAAGGACATTATTCTTAAAGTATCCGTAGTCGAGCTTTATTGAGAAGTGGGATAACATTAAAGCATGAAGACTATTATGTTTATAGACTGATGATCACATCTCATGGATCATGGATAAGGAGTTATCAAGTCTCAAACATAGGTATGAATATTAAGAGTAATATTTATACGGGATTGACCCGCTATGAGAATACTATATAGAATGTTATGCAAAGTGTCATAAGTTATTCTCATGGTGATAATGGTGTATACCACCCTTCAACCTGAAACCACTATGGACCCTAAATGTAGAGTCGAGTGCTTTATTGCTGATCAAACATTGTCTGTAACTGGATGACCATAAAGACAGTTGATGGGCACTCCACGACGCATGCTAAGGGACATGAGTGACCTAGATGGAATTTGCCCATCCTGCGTAACAAGATAAATGTCTATGAGCCCAATATTGAACTGGACAAGGATGACACGGTATATGCCTTGTGTTCAATATAGACATAAGGGTAAAAGGGTAATTATACACATAATTATTATCACATAAGGATTTGTCAGATCACATGACATTTTCGTGTCTTGGGTAACAGTGATGTGTTGCTAGATACCGCTCACTGTTTATTATGTTAAATACGTGATTTAATATAATTACCAATGCCGCGAAAACCTATAGGGTCACACACAAATGACGGATTGATGAGAGATAGAGTAATTAAGGAATACCTTAATGTACGGTGCCCTTAAGTAAATTATAGAACATCATAAGGTACGATGTACTCAAGTAGAATACGAAATGTGGTAAGGTACCACGAGCTTAAGTGATTTTGGCATATTATAAGATATGGGTCATATACACTTGAGTGGGCCTTTTAGCTTGCAGCCCACACAAGTGGTTCTATAAATAGAACCCTTGGGTAGAAGCATTGTCACTCTTGCAATTTCGTTTCTCTCTCTCTCTCTCACTCAAAGCCTTCATTCATAGCAGCTAGCACTGAGATTGAAGGAATCCGTTCGTGTGGACTGAGTAGAGGCGTTGTCATCGTTCAACGTTCGTGATCGCCACAAAAGGTAATGATTCTATCACTAATCATGCCCATTCGTAAGGATCATTAAAGGAGAATTTTTAAATTCCGCTGCGTTTTGGATCACCATTCTCTTTCAGTGGTATCAGAGCCACTTACGAAATCATGAATCTGATAACTGTTTATTTTCTGTATTAATATAATTAAATACAGAATGAATAAAAAATAAACGAGTAATTAAATCGAGATCGATCAAGTTATATATATATATGATATAAGTAATCCTGATGCAAAATACGGTATATATGATATACTATTCTTGTTTCATTCATTCAAACACTTAATGGTTGTTTTCCTTTGAGCGATCAATGGTCGTTTGCTTCTTGATCCGACATTAGTATGGTGAAGCAATGATGTGTTGATCAATCATACTGAATCAACAATCGAGATGTGTTTGACGGTCTGAAATTGGTGCGTTAGGGTTAGTGATGGCACAAGGGTCGTGTTGTCAGAGAGTTATGCGATTGGGGTTGTGACTGCACAAGAGTTGTGCTTTCTAACAGATTTTTGAATAGTGTTAACCAGTTAACGTATATGGTTAACCGGTTAACGCAAGATGGAATACAACTTTCTAACAGATTTTCAATAGTGTTAACCGGTTAACGTATTTGGTTAACCTGTTAACACAAAACAGAATACAAATTATGAACAGATTTTCAAACAGTGTTAACCGGTTAACGTATATGATTAACCGGTTAACGCAAGACAGAATACACCCGTTCGGCTAACTCTGTGTCGTGTGATCGGTCGTCGAAATTTAATTTAGTTTTAATTAATTAAAAGAATTAAAATTAATAATAATAATAATATGTTTATTATTGTCTTGTGGTGATCGGTTATGGCCTTAGTTTTCCTTTATTTTGTTTTGGGTTTTAAAATATGACCTGCGTGTCGTGCCTCTCTTTTAATCTCTCAATGTAACTTCTTTTCTCATCTCACTCCCTCGTATGTAAAACGAGTTTCTTTTATGTAATGTAATGTTATGAAGAAAGAGAAGAAGTCAATATCAAAGGAGGACAACCTTGAAGATCTTGCTTGGAGAAGCTTAGATCGTTATTAGGTTAGCTTAGGTTCTCTCATTGGCTTGGGAGAACAATTGCGCTAGGGGCCATAATTGTTTCATTATATATGTATGTTGATGCATGTGTATGTATGTTGATGCATGTGAGAGACGATTTATATGATAAATAAGCCGGTGAGATCAGAATAATTGCAAATTCCCTCAAATCAAATATTAAGTTTTAGCTTTCCAAGTTTTAACACTCATCAAGATTAGTATCAGATAATGTAGGTTTCGCCTACGCGAGGTGCATGTTCTATATTAGTAAGATGCGATGGGATAATTGTAATATCCAACTGTTAAAACAATAGGTCAAACTTAACTAAACAAATTATAATGATATTATATATGTTTGCTTTCCAAGTTTTAGCACTCATCAAGACTAGTATCGGATAATCTAGGTTTCGCCTACGCGAGGTGCATGTTCTATATTAGTAAGGTGCGATGGGATAATTGTAATATCCAACTACTAAAACAATGGGTCAAACTTAATTATAATAAGATTATATATGTTTAGAAGCAAGAGTTGGGAATGATCCATATGATGGATTGGAATAAGAGTTATTCACCTAACTGAAATTTTCGAGAGTTGTATGAGATACAATTGGAAGGAGTTCATACCTAAATAACCTAGTTTTGTGTAATCCGCCTACGCGGACTTAGAACGAAGTGAAATATGGATCTCGACCCACTAGAAAATCTTCCAACGGGATTTTCTGAATCAAATGATGAGGGTCATTTGTTTTGAGTAAAATAGTGGGAGCATATTTAATTAAAGGCCTAATTAAATATGTCAATGATACTTATATTTTCATTAATCTCAACAAACACCTCTAACAAACATTTTGTGATCAATCCTTGACAAAGAAAAATTGTCTGGGACAAATTTTCTGGACTGGCACCGAAATCTGAGGATTATCCTCAAACATAATAGAAAGTTGTATGTCTTAGAGAAACCTGTTCCTGAAGAGGAACCTCCTAGTTCTGCACCTAAGGCAGAAATAGATGCTTATAAGAAGCATGTCGATGATGCCAATGAAACTGCTTGTCTCATGCTAGCTACCATGAACTCAGAATTGCAAAAGCAACATGAGAACATGACAGCATTCGATATGATCGAACAACTGAAGATGCTCTATCAAGAGCAATCAAGGCATGAGAGGTTTGAAGTTTCAAAAGCCCCTTTTTTCAAAATAAGTTAGCTGAGGGAGCCCTTGTAAGTCCCCATGTACTCAAGATGATTGGGTATGTGGAAAACCTTGAAAGGTTCGGTTTTCCCCTCGGAAAGGAACTTGCGACTGATTTGATCTTGCAATCGTTGCCAGATAGATTCAGTCAATTTGTCCTAAATTTCAATATGAATGATATGGACAAATCTCTTCCTGAAATGCTCGCCATGTTAAGAACTGTTGAGCAGAATTTGAAGTCAAAAGGGAAGTCCATTCTGATGATCGGAAATGGAAAGAGACAAAACAAAAGGCCCACCAAGCAGGGTGATAAAGGGAAAGGCAAGGAAGTTGCCAAACCCAAACCCACCGTTGATGCTTTAAAGCCTAGTGGAGGCATAGCAAAAGAAGGCACCTGCTTCCATTGCGGTAAGACCGGACATTGGAAGAGAAACTGCCCAAAGTACTTGGAAGATAAGAAGAATGGAGTAGAGACTTCAACTTCAGGTATTTTTGTTATTAAAATTAATTTATCTACTTCTGCATCATGGGTATTAGATACTGGATGCGGTTCTCACATTTGTACCAATGTGCAGGGACTAAAAAGGAGTAGATATGTGGCAAAAGGTGAAGTCGACCTACGAGTTGGCAATGGAGCAAAGGTTGCTGCTTTAGCCGTATGAACTTATGTATTGACTTTACCTAGTGGTTTAATAATTCAGTTAGACAACTGTTATTATGTACCTGCAATTAGCAGGAATATTATTTCCGTTTCTTGTTTGGATAAGTTTGGTTTTTCGTTTATAATAAGGAACAATTGTTGCTCAATTTATTTGAATGATATATTCTATGCTACTGCACAAATGAACAATGGACTATATGTATTTGATCTTGAAATGCCTATTTATAACATTAATACTAAAAGGATGAAACCTAATGAGTTAAATCCAACTTACCTTTGGCATTGTCGATTAGGCCACATAAATGAGAAACGTATTTCCAAACTCCATAAAGATGGACTCTTGGACTCTTTTGATTATGAATCATATGAGACATGCATATCTTATTTAATTGGAAAGATGACAAAGTCTCCATTCACAGGAAAATGTGAAAGAGCTAATGATCTTTTGACCCTCATACATACTGATGCATGTGGACCACTGAACATACCAGCCATAGGAGGTTTTCAGTACTTCATCACATTTACTGATGATTTCAGTAGATATGGTTATATGTATTTAATGAAACACAAATCAGAGTCCTTTGAAAAGTTCAAGGAGTTCAAGAATGAAGTACAAAACCAACTAGGTAAGAATATTAAAACTCTTCGATCAAATCGAGGTGGTGAGTATTTAAGCCTAGAGTTTGATGACCATCTGAAAGAGTGTGGGATCCTATCCCAACTTACTCCTCCTGGAACACCCCAATGGAATGGTGTATCTGAGAGAAGAAATTGAACCCTATTAGACATGGTCCGATCCATGATGAGTCACGCCGATCTTCCAAACTCCTTTTGGGGACATGCACTATTGACAGCAGCTTACACACTTAACCGTGTTCCATCCAAAAGGTTGAGAAGACACCATATGAGATATTGAGTGGTAAGAAACCATATATGTCTTACATGAAGATTTGGGGTTGCGAAGTTTATGTGAAACGACAAATTTCAACTAAGCTTGAGCCCAAATCTGACAAATGCTTATTTGTAGGGCATCCTAAAGAAACAAGAGGGTATTAGTTCTACAATCCTTTAGAGGGAAAAGTGTTTGTCGCTCAAACTGGAGTTTTCCTAGAAAAGGATTTTATTTCCAAAGGAATCAGTGGGAGGAAAGTAGAGCATGAAGAAATTCAAGAATCACAAAGCATCGATACACCTATAGAGGAATTAGAGCAGGAAACACAAGTAGTTGTGGAAGAGCAACCTGCTCAAGTAGAACAAGACCAGTGTAGGTCAAGCAGGATACGTCACATACCTGAGAGATATGGATATCTCATAATTGATTAAGGTGATGTATTACTCATGGATCAAGATGAGCCTGTGACCTACCAAGAGGCCATAACTAGTCCCGAGTCTGAGAAGTGGCTAGAAGCCATGAAATCTGAAATGGATTCCATGTACACAAACCATGTTTGGACCTTGGTAGAGCCTTCTGTAGGAGTTAACCCTATAGGATGCAAGCGGGTCTTCAAAAAGAAGACTGACATGGATGGTAAGGTACATACCTATAAGGCAAGACTAGTTGCAAAAGGATATAAACAAATTCATGGGGTTGACTATGATGAAACCTTTTCACCAATTGCAATGCTTAAATCTGTTTGGATTTTACTTGCTATCATTGCATATCATGATTATGAAATATGGCAGATGGATGTCAAAACTGATTTCCTTAATGGGAATCTTCTTGAGGATGTGTACATGACACAACCTGAAGGATTTGACATACCAGAAGAAGCCCAAAAGATATGTAAGTTACAAAGGTCAATCTATGGATTGAAGCAAGCTTCCAGAAGCTGGAATCTTCGTTTTGATGAAAGAGTAAAACAATATGGATTCATCAAGAACGAAGATGAGCCTTGTGTCTACAAGAAGGTTAGTGGGAGCATGATCGTGTTCCTGGTATTATATGTAGATGACATATTACTCATTGGAAACGATATCCCTACCCTACAACAAGTAAAGTCTTGGTTGGGGAAATGTTTTTCTATGAAGGACCTAGATGAAGCAGCCTATATATTAGGAATCAGAATCTATAGAAATAGATCACAAAAACTTCTTGGCCTAAGTCAGAGTACATACATAGACAAAGTGCTGAGACACTTTAATATGCATGATTCCAATGGTTATGTGTTTTGCTTAAATGGTGGCGCTGTGAGCTAGAAAAGTTCAAAGCAAGATACCGTTGTTGATTCTACAATCGAGGCCGAGTATATTGCTGCCTCAAGTGCAGCAAAGGAAGCTGTTTGGATCAAAAAGTTCATTAGTGAACTTGACATAGTTCCTAGCATTGTGGATCCCATTGGTCCCTATTGTGATAACAATGGTGCTATGGCACAAGCTAAGGAGCCTAGATCTCACCAACGAATCAAACACATACTTAGGCGTTATCACCTCATTTGAGAGATAATAGATAGAAAAGATATGAAAATATGTAGAGTACCTACACTTGACAATATTGCTGACCCACTCACAAAGCCTCTTGCACAACAGAAGCATGATGGCCATACTAGATCTATGGGCATTAGGGGTAT
Source organism: Lathyrus oleraceus (assembly GCF_024323335.1). Lineage (NCBI taxonomy): Eukaryota > Viridiplantae > Streptophyta > Magnoliopsida > Fabales > Fabaceae > Lathyrus > Lathyrus oleraceus. Next base: position 450,586,132 of record NC_066582.1, on the reverse strand, counting down.
GCCTGATTGGCTCTAGTACTAGTGGGAGATTGTTGGTGTAAGCCCTAGAGGCCAATACTTTTGGTACTTGTATCGAATTGTTTATTAATAATAAAAGGCTTTTTCTTTATTATGTTTGTTTAATAAAGTCCCTGGAATAGATAGTCCGTTTAATGTATCAAGTGTGACTTAATCATGAGAGCACATTAAACATAAGGACACTATTCTTAAAGTATCCGTAGTCGAGCTTTATTGTGAAGTGGGATAACATTAAAGCATGAAGACTATTATGTTTATAGACTGATGATCACATCTCATGGATCATGGATAAGGAGTTATCAAGTCTCAAACATAGGTATGAATATTAAGAGTAATATTTATACGGGATTGACCCGCTATGAGAATACTATATAGAATGTTATGCAAAGTGTCATAAGTTATTCTCATGGTGATAATGGTGTATACCACCCTTCGACCTGAAACCACTATGGACCCTAGATGTAGAGTCGAGTGCTTTATTGCTGATCAAACGTTGTCCATAACTGGATGACCATAAAGACAGTTGATGGGCACTCCACGATGCATGCTAAGGGACATGAGTGGCCTAGATGGAATTTGCCCATCCTGCGTAACAGGATAAATGTCTATGGGCCCAATATTGAACTGGACAAGGATGACACAGTCTATGCCTTGTGTTCAATATATACATAAGGGTAAAAGGGTAATTATACACATAATTATTATCACATAAGGATTTGTCAGATCACATGACATTTTCGTGTCTTGGGTAGCAGTGATGTGTTGCTAGATACCGCTCACTGTTTATTATGTTAAATACGTGATTTAATATAATTACCAATGTCGCGAAAACCTATAGGGTCACACACAAAGGACGGATTGATGAGAGATAGAGTAATTAAGGAATATCGTAATGTACGGTGCCCTTAAGTGAATTATAGAACATCGTAAGGTACGGTGTACTTAAGTAGAATACGAAATATGGTAAGGTACCATGAGCTTAAGTGATTTTGGCATATTATAAGATATGGGCCATATACACTTGAGTGGGCCTTTTAGCTTGCAGCCCACACAAGTGGTTCTATAAATAGAACCCTTGGGTAGAAGCATTGTCACTCTTGCAATTTCGTTTCTCTCTCTCTCTCTCTCTCTCTCAATCAAAGCCTTCATTCATAGCAGCTAGCGCTGAGATTGAAGGAATCCGTTCGTGTGGACTGAGTAGAGGCGTTGTCATCGTTCAACGTTCGTGATCGCCACAAAAGGTAATGATTCTATCACTAATCATGCCTATTCGTAAGGATCATTAAAGGAGAATTTTTAAATTCCGCTGCGTTTTGGATCACCATTCTCCTTCAGTATGATCCGTCTTTAAGCAGTTTGGAGATTATTGATAGTTGTGGTGAATTCTCTTATGCGCCTCTCATTGGTACACAAGGAGGAATTAACTACAACCCTATTTTGGCTCGTCATCAACTTGGGTTCCCCTTGAGAGACAAGCCTAATAACACTTTGTTAGAAGGTCTTTTCTATCAAGAGGGTAAAGATCCCTAACATTTGAAGCAGAAGATTGTGCATGCTTGGCATAATGTGCATAGGAAAGGAAGGTCCGAGCTTGGTCCATGCAACTGTGTAGCTTTGGAAGCTTACACTCTTTGGGTGAAGAAGAGAGATTTGGAGTTGAAGATGCCTTATCCTTGTGAAAGACCTACGTCTATGGTTGTGCTTGAGCCATTAACTCTCCCTAACCAAGATGTAGATGAGTTGGAAGACGCGCTCGTCAAGATGAAGCAAGAGAAGGATATATCGGAAGAGCGTTTCCGTGCTTTGAGCAAGAAGCATGAAGAGTTGCAGTTGGAGTCTAAGGACAAAGACGCACTTATTGAGCTACTTGAAGGCCGAGTGACGAAGAGACAGAGAGAGCCAGAGGTTTCATCTTCTAGCATGCCTCAACCTTCTGTTGCTTGGAAGAAGATTGTTGACCGGCTTGTCCTCAAGAAGACTCGGATGAAGGCTTCTTTTGAGACCGAGATCCATCGCATTCGAAGGAAGTACGCATCTTCGGCCAGATCTACTGACATTGTTGTTAGGGATCCTTAGGATGACTAGTCTCATTTTCTCTTGTATTTTTCATTTGGTTTCTGAAATTGTACTCAATGTAATCCTTCCAATTTATATAAATAAAAAGAGATTTTCGGTCATATCAAATTGTTGCAATTTCTATTTAATATATATATATATATATATATATATATATATATATATATATATATATATATATATAAATATATATTTTGCAGATGATATAGTAAGTTCCTTGAAAATAAAAATAATCAAACATTGCATTTCATGCATCATTTGCATAAGCAGGTTTTCGCCAAATGTCTTATTGGTGTTTCTTCTGTACTTCAACCAAGCTGACTAACCGGTACAATACCCGAGCCAATCATCTGAAAATCATGGAGCATCTAGAGCAAGAAAACAGAGAATTGAAGGACGAGATCGCCCGCCTGACTGCCATGATGGAGTCAGTTCTTGCTGCTCAGAGTCAACCTTCTCCAACGCCTGCAACTCCTCCTGTGAGGACTATTATTTTAGAGTTGGCTACCTCTACCATGCCTGCTGCTGCCGCCCATTTTGTGCCCACTATGCCTGCCGGATTTCCATGGGGAATGCTGTCTAACTTTGTGCCTGAAGGCTTTGCGCCTACTTTTGCTTACATGCCAACATCTAGCCCGGTCATGTCTGTGCCACCTCCCGTTGTGCACACCTTACCTCGTGTAGAGGATACCATTTATAATTCTGAGCCGTCTGAGGGCCCTGATGTGTACGAGAAATGGATGAAATGAAAGATCAATTTCTTAAGCTGCGCAAGGAATTGAAGACGCTGAGAGGTAAGAATTTGTTTGGGAAGAGTGTTGCTGAGTTGTGTTTAGTTCCCAACGTCAAGATCCCAGTGAAGTTCAAAGTGCCTGACTTTGAAAAGTATAAGGGGAACTCTTGTCCGCTCAGTCATCTTGTGATATATGCTTGCAAGATGTCGACTTAGACCGACAATGATCAATTACTTATTCACTACTTCCAAGATAGTCTGACCGACGCTGCGCTCCGTTGGTACATGGGATTGGACAGTGCCAGCATTCGCACTTTCAATGACTTGGGGGAGGCTTTTGTCAAGCAGTATAAGTATAATGTGAACATGGCGCCTGATAGAGACCAGCTGAGGTCTATGTCTCAGAAGGACAAAGAGACATTTAAAGAGTACGCGCAGAGATGGAGGGAATTGGCTTCCCAGATCACTCATCCTTTGGAGGAAAAAGAGATGACAAAGATCTTCTTGGAAACTCTGAGTTCATTTTACTATGAATGAATGATTGCTAGTGCCCCCAGTGACTTTACCGAAATGGTAAACATGGGGATGAGGCTTGAGGAAGGAGTCCGAGAGGGACGTTTGTCAAAAGATGAGGCATCAACAAGCAAGAGATATGGTAGCAATTTCGGTAAGAAGAAGGACAGTGAGACAAATGCAATTTCCAGTGGGAGGCAGAGGAGGCCTCAGATCATAAGGAATCCACCATCCCGTCAACATCATCATCAAGTATCTTCCGTTATCCTGGTATTTTCTAATCAACAAACAACACCAGTTCAACAACAACAACAACGTCAACAACAACAACCACAACAACGAACGAACACCTACAACAACAATAATACCGACAACAATCATCATCAACAAAACTTTGAGAGGAATAAGGTCTTTTTCGACCCAATTCCTATGTCTTATGCAGAACTCTATCCATCCTTGGTTCTCAAGAACCTGATCCGACCAAGAAACCCGCCACAGATTCCAGAGCCACTTCCTTGGTGGTATAATGAATTGGTGAGGTCCCACACAAATGGGTAGATCTACTTCCCCAGTAACCTGCCTTTTAGAGCCATCAAAAGCTCTAACAATCATAGCACTAGTCCTCATCTCGGACCCCTTAAACTATAACTGACTCAATATAGGTTTTGGCATCACATTAAGCGAGGAACCTGTATCAACAAGAACTCGAGATAAAAGGGAGTTTGTACACATGACTAAAATATGTAATGCCTTATTATGAGCATTTCCCTCAAGAGGTAATTCTACTTCATTAAATCCTAACTACTTGCTGGTGGTGATATTCGCGACCATGTCGTCAAATTGATCGATTGTGATATCTTGTATCACATGAGGAGTATTCAAGACTTTCAACAATGCATTACGGTGAGGCTCAGAACTCGGGAGTAAGAATAATATGGAGATTTTGGAGGGAGTTTGGCTCGGCTGATCAACAATTTTGAAGTCACTCTTCTCGATCTATTTGAGGAATTCTTGGCCTTCCTCAACAGAGATACCTTTCTTGCGACTTTCAACTTGTTTATCTTCACTTATTGGCCCTTTACCTTTGGAAGTTTAAGATTCTGTAGCTTTATCGGGAATAACCTTGGTTATCGTTGGAACAGTCGTCACGATCGGAGTGGTAGGTACAGATTCCCCTGCCTACGGAGGAGGAGTAGGAAGCCCCTTCTCCTTAGGAGGGATAATTGTGGGTGATGGAGACACCCCAGGAGTGTACTTCGGATTGAATACACGACCACTTTGAGTCATGCCTCCTATTCCAGTTATATTAACAATCTCAGTATCAGGAATTTAAATCACTTTTCCACCCACGTAAGCAGTCGTCTCATACCTCCAAGGCACCACCTTGGTGTTTTTATACGGGAACGGACCAGGAACGTGGATACGGATAGGCCGAATCCTCTTGGGAGGATCTTAAATCTTATTTTTCCTGTACACAATGGTTATAGGCTCAATAACAACAATCTCTTCAACTGCCTTGGATCAGGAAAACTGCACCAACCTTTGATTCATCAAATTCTGTACACAACCCTTCAGGATGTCACAATAATCAAGGTCAGGCCTACATACCAGAAAATCATCATGAATACCACAAACATCAACGTTTTCACATCATCGGCCTTCCTGACATATTCTGCAGCCTCTTCTTTGATTACAACACTGACTGCTGATCCACCATGATTCGGCAGAGGGTTTGTCTTCAATTAGGTTTCTCTTCTGAAAAAGACAAAATCTTATGGTTGATCAACTCTTGAATTTTATTCTTGAGAGTCCAACAGTCTTCAATAGAGTGTTCTATATACCCGACGTGGAAGGCGCATGAGGCATTAGGGTTATGCTTAGGATGATAAGGAGGTATGGCCTGATGAAGTTCTTTTGGAACAAGAGCCCCCACATGAATTAGATATGGCACCAATTCAGCATATGGTACCGGGATCTTGTCAATATGAAGACACTTACCATAATTGTTCATGTTGTTCTATCCTTGACCTTGCCTTCTATTATCACGAGTATTTTGCTGAGTTTGAGCAGACTGAGCCGATGCTGATTGTTGATTACGATTATGCGGTTGATACTGAAAAGAAGGTTGTTAGTACTGGGCGGAGACAACATACGGATAAGGATAATATGGCATGGGAGCCATAGGAACCTTATACTGAGGGTGAACATTTGCCATTACAACACTTGTATCACCTTCCTTCTTCTTTGTAAAGCCCCCACGCGGTTTCTTATTCACAGTTGGCTGAGTAATAGTACCTGCAACCTTCCCTGATATAACCCCATTCTTAATTCTTTCACCGATAGTCACAATATCTGCAAAATTGGATGAGGAGCTACCAATCATCTTCTCAAAATATAACCCCTGCAGGGTACCCATAAAGCTGTCAACCAACTCATTGTCGGACAAAGCTGGCCTAACTCGAGAGGCCATTTCACGCTAATGCTGAGCATACTCTTTGAATGTCTCACTAGATTTCTGCGAATCATTCTATAACTACAACCTAGTTTGTGCTATGTCAAGATTGTACTTATACTACTTTAAAAACACTTCAGATAAGTCTCTCCAAGATCTGACTTTGGTACGCTCCAAGCCCATGTACCAATCTAAAGAAGCCCCAAAAAGATTATCTTGGAAACAATGGATCAACAAATCATCATTGCCAATCTACGATGCCATCTTTCTACAATACATCGTAAGGTGACTTTGAGGACAGCTTAGTCCCTTGTACTTTGGCAAATCTGGTACTTTGAACTTCTGAGGGAGTACCACGTTTGAAACCAAACAGAAATCTCTGGCGTCCATGCCGAAGGCTGAGAGACCTTCGATAACCCTTATTCTGTCATCTAACAACGAGTAGTCCACTGACCGAGCTGGAGTTGCATTGGGAATGATGACCTGACTGGCTGGTCGAGAGGTGTCGTGAGCAAATGCCTGAGTAGTACAGTTTAGGGAGTAAACAACATTCGTGGCGGGTAAGAAAAACCATGAGGCACCGTTTGGGGAACATTATTCATCATTTGAGGGAATTTCCCTCCAACTTGAGCATTAGGTTTTGATGTGCCCCAGCCTACACGTACTGGAGTACATGGTTGGCAGGTGCATACAAAAGCATAAGAACAGAAGTTACCCTAGGGTAGGAAAATTGGGAAGCTTGGTATTGATTCGAGTTCATATGCTTTCGTACGCACCTGCCAACCCTGTACTCCAGTACGTGCAGGCTCTGAGTTTGGAGATATTCCATGATGGTCTCCATATTACCCTGGAAAAAGTTCATCTCACCTTGGACCTGAGCCAAGGTTTCCTTAATAGCAGCATTCTCAGTTTCAAAATCAGCCATGAGTTTAGACTTGTTTGCACTGGTAAAATAGCGATGTCGAGTCGTCGTAGTTGCTGTGGAATTATTGATAGGGTACGGATTTTGTTTTCTTGTTAGAAAAATGCATGGATGTGTGAATGTATAAATGCATGCAAGCAGAAACACATTTTTCTCTCGAGGGATTCAGTGTGTCAGTATGCATATATAGTCATATAGTTAGTAGGAGTAGACAACAAAACTATTTCAACAAAATCTCTCTTATTCATTTGAGGAACAAACAATACAAATTATTACAACTCAAAATTTTGTTCAATGAAATAAAATAAGATTAGCATTGATTCTTTTAAGTATAACCTTACACATTAATACAAAGTGAAAAACAGCCCACGGAGTGTTGTGAGGAAACATGTCAGCATATGCCTTCTCTAGCAATCCAGGAAGGTCCTCAAGAGCATGGTCAATAAATTTGACCAAGCGTGCGTGTCTGTCGTTCCAGTACTGTGCATCCTTAACAAGGTTGTACAATATATAATGATTGGGTCCGCTTAAGAGATCATGTAGAAACACCTCCTTTTGAACCAGGAGAACCTGAAGCTGACGACTGTGAGTCTCCCAATGAGTGGCTTCTTCCTTCAGCTGATTCCTATCTTCCAAACTCTGGTGTGCTTGACCTCTCAGTTCTCGAATCTCCTCAAACCTTTTGTCGAGATTGCTCTGGTGTTGTGGAAAAGTGACTTTTAGCTGTTTGACATGACTTTGCTCTTCCTTCAACCCCTTATGGAATTTCTCTAACTGGTCGTGTAGATCCTTGATCTGATCTTGGTAACTAATGTCCATTTTGCATGTGCGGTATTGGGCTTCAGATAACTGCTTCTTCTTGGCTACAAGGTTCTCATAAGTTACCTTCAAAACCTCTCATACCTTTATTCTTTTATGTTGTTAAATTTGAATATCAGTGCGCGCTTTGATAACTCGCTCCCTCTTTTGACTAAGATTAAGCTTCAAAGTTTCCTTCTCCAGTGTGACTTTTCCCATACTAGACCAGAGATCGGTACTCTCCTTCTCCAATGTCTTAATAGTTTCTTTGAGACGATCCACTTTAGAGATAGTAGCAACAAGTGGCTTGATGGTCTTGAAACTCATGGAAGCTTCCCATGGGTATGGCAACTTAATCATCTTGGCTCCCGACTTAACCCAAGCTGAATATGATACTGTCACGGTGCATGTATGCTTGCCCAATTCCTTCTTCCCAATAGGATGGATCTTACCCCATGATCGGTGTAATTTCTTCATCATATCAAGATTCTCAACCCCTTCATCTATAAGTAATTCTTCTAGTTGTCGGTCTTCAGGCTTTTCTTTCAATGGATACCCTAACTGACGAAGTGATAAAACATGGTTGTAGTTGATCAACCCCCCTTTAGTACTGATAAAAGGAACATTTTGAAAACCCCCACAACAGAAGATAGGTTCAACCCCAATATAATCACGACTATACCAGATAACATCTTCAGCATCCAAAGACATCAACCTCTACGACCATTTCAATGCCCCAACATTATCAGCAAATGGTCCTCTCTTTGGTAAGTGAGTCATGATCCACTTGTGGAATAGAGGAATGCAACAATTAATAGTCCCACCCTTCTTCATATTTTCCAATGGAAAGAGAAGAAAACATCAGCTAGTAATGTATGAAATGGATTCTGAGAGATAAAAATGGTGATGACGATCTTGTCGATAAACCCTTCAACACTCGGAAATAGCACTAGACCGTAGATGAGCAAGGTGAAGCTAACATAAAAGGCATCCCAAATTCCACTATTGGCAAACAAAGTGATTTTCTCGAACAAAAACTTGGACGAAAGACCCTTGGCATTACCCTTAACCCGAAAGCTAGAATCAATCAAATCCTTCTTTATATGCAAGGTTTATGTTATCACAACAGAATCAAGGAAACTATCTTCATTCGTGTAAGGTACCTGATCCTTAACCGACAACTGGAGTAAGTGAGCAAATTATTCCAATGTAGGAGCTAGAAGAAAGTCTTGGAATGTGAAAAAATGCAATGTGGGATCATAGAACTGCGCAAAAGTGAAGATCAATCATGTATTTTCCTTAGTAGACAGAACCCCCAACAGATTACCATAAGCCTTTTTAAAGGCCATCCTGTAGTCATAAACCAAGAAGTCACCAAGCTTCCTTAGCTCATCAAACTTAGAGTCCCTTAACTTGTATTGATATGTGTTCCTCCTGTCAATCTTCTCCATAACTGAGTACACAACTTCAACTAACAACTGAACGTCCCTGAAAAATGCAAATGTAACAAGAAAATCAAACATTATGATGCAATGATGCCATATGATGCAACAATGAGACATCATATAATCAGGGTTCCAACATATTCTGGATAAACTGCATATTCTGTTTGTTGCAAGTTCAAAGGTCCGACGTATACACAAGAAACAGGTATGAAGGGTCTTGGTTTCCTACAAAAACCCAATATCCCCCTCACAGGTATGTATTATCCTCAAAGGGTAATGCTAAAAGGTTCCTAGAGTCAATGGCCCATTTTGAGATACCATTGCCTTAGACGAATGACTCGTCGGATAATGATGCTCCCAATAGGATCTACTCTAGGTGTGACGTCTAGCGTCAACCATGATCGCAAAATAAATCCATGGAGGTCAAACACGACTCTAGCCATATTACTATGTTGTGTCTGTACTCAAGCTCGGGTATAGAATATAAAAATAATAAAACAAATGGTAAACAATGTAAAGCGAGTAAAAAGAAGAGTGATAAAGAAGAGTGATAAAGGTATGGTCTAAACCAAAGGATTATATGATTTGAACTCCAAAAAGAGAAGAAATTTGAACCCAAGAGTAAAACTGGTGTTGACCAATATGTGGACTAGCTGGAAGCGTCTGCCACTATATGGTATAGCCGAAAATAAAGAGAATTAAGTGTTTGGGTACGAGCCAAACAACTCTTAGTTCACAAGGTGACACAAGATGGAGCTCAAAGAGATAATGTATTTGGCTCAAAGATATAGGTATATCACATGGAGTGAATGGTTCAATGATTGAAGGTAGATGATGGTTCATAAAAGATATTAATGATTCCCTAAGGTAGAAGAAATAATTAGGGTTGTGCTCGCCAAGCGTTTGAAGCCTTGTGGCTACATATTCTCATCGTGCAATGAGAAAGTTAGAGCATTTATAGTTCATGGAACCACGAGAACAAATGAGAGAGATTGAAATTGATGAAAAGTATAACTTGTACCAACATAATGATAACAAAAGAGTGTTTGTCTAAGCAACAGGGACTCACAAGACAAACACAATTTCAAAGAGTAATTGAAATGGAAACAAAGAGAGAAGTGTTAGTCTAAGCTGTTAGTACCTTAGGATTGACATTAATTTTGTAAAACAAATAATGTAATCACCTCTGTTGTTTTAATATGTTGTTTTCTGCTGGATTTGTAACAGCAAAGGAGAAGTTTGCTGCGATTTCTGAAGGCCCAAATCCAGTTGGGTGTTAAGTTTATAAATAGCAGATTGTAACCTAGGTTTGATAAGCCTCAAATAATGTAAAATTAGGGGTGTGTGTGAGGTAAACCTCCCAACCTATGGGATGGTTACCATGTGTTTCTCAGTGCTCGAAGGCATGAGATTATTTGTAACTCAAAGCCTGTAGGTAAGAGTTTGTTATGGTCTTGAACGAAGCCGTGAAGCAAGTTCAAGTCATTTAGCATTACATTGTATTTGTAGTGATAGGAATGGAAACTGGAGGTTTCTATCTAGGAGTTCCTAGGTATAGATTGCATTGGGTAGGGATTAAGTGAAGAGTTGTAAACGGGGGAGTTTAACTCTGAATTAATACTGCTGATAGTGGATCTTCTTCCTGGCTTGGTATGCCCCCAGAGTAGGTGATGTTGCACCGAACTGGGTTAACAATTACTTGTGTGTTTACCTTCTGCACGTTATAATTCTGTCTGTTATAAAATAAGGTCAACCTGTAATGCTGCAACAGGGGATGTTCAAATCAATGTTGAGACATCATGCTGATAACTGTGCAGGCTCAATAGAAGTAAGTGCTATGTTTGATCTCTGCTGTGTCTCTGTACCAGATGGACAAAACTGGGTGTTCTTCCATTCTATGGTGATATAGTAGCAGATGTCGTGACATCTGTGAATGTGTGCATATCAGTACTGGGTTTTAATTTGTAAAACTGTCTTGCTGTATTAGTAACAATGTTGGATCAGATGTCATTACTTGGAGTAGAACATCTGAACTCTGACTACACCAGAATTTCAATTGGTATCAGAGCAGGCATCCTGTCCTGTTTCTGGATGAGATCCATGGGTGATACTTTCTGGTATCTTGCAAGGAGTTAGGTTAGTACTGATGTTAGAACCTGTGGAAGGTTATGTGTTTTCCCTGAATGGTTCCTTGAAGCAGGTGGATGGACTATTCATGACAGGAACTGTGTGTACCTGTCTCTGGAGGTTGGCAATTGGCCTTTGTGTGGGACAACTGTGCTAGTATTGAATCATATTCAAACTTGGTATGTTCTTGGAGGCTGATCCGGTGAAGTGTGTGTTCATAGGTTGAGTTGTATTATGATTTCCGCTGCATAATACCTGGCAAAACTCAAACTCTGATGTAGTTTCCCCTCATGTGGATGAAAGGCTGTTGTATTCAAGATTTCATCATAACCTACTAAAGATGTCAACGATACTTGAGTCTCCTCAAGTCCACTCATCATGACGTTCTCACTTCAGGATGGTAAGAATCACTTGATCACTGATTATTTTACTCTCTTGGGTAGTGTATATGAAGACCTTGAAGACTTTCAAGGAGGGTTTGTTCCAAGGAGGTGGAATTAATGTTCTATGTGATGTTAGAACATGTTGTTCAACAAGTATGCAGCTACTGGTCGAAGAGCAGATATTTTTAGGTGTCAAACAAAGGGATACTTTTGTTTGGAACCTACTCCTGACCGGGAAGAGGAGACATCTGTGTGTGCTAAGTTGACAAGGGTAGGGTCAACTGTGTGTGTGCTCAAGAAGGTCACTTTTAGAAGTCTGATCTCTAGAAGTAGAGCTGATTGAGATGTGACATTGTTCAATCTCCTGCTGTTTGTCTTATTCCTGTAGATTGATCAGGGTTGGATAGTTGTTCCCTAAAGTACTATGTAGTGTTGGAAGACAAGTCCCTTGGATGTTAGAAGTCAATAATGGGGTAACATGATTGCTATTTCATTTAAGAGGATTAGGACCATGAATCTTGTAATTCAAACACCACGCTCAGAAGTGGCAGTTCTTTCAAGGAGTGAGAATATGAAGATTCAGAGGTTGGTTGAGGTAGTATGCTCAGGCAATGCATATCTACTATTGACTGGTTTTTTTTTGTATTTATGATCAGCTGGAGTCTGATTGGTGTGATTGGAGTATGTATAGGTATAACTCATAGAGTTAGTTTCCACTGGTAGGGATGGTGTATGTCATGTTGAGACATTTGTGTACAATGCATGGATATTGGTGTGGAGTTTCCATGATTGTTAATTGAGAGGGAGTTTTGGTTAACCTCCTCACGGTTGGTCAGCCTAGGGTTTGATTGGTTGTTGACCTGTGTCACATGGGTTCTGGTTGTTGTGTGACACATTTGCAAGGAAGGATTCATCTCTCTCATTCCTAAGGGTGAATCTAATTTGGAAAGATTCTCAAATCTGTTGAGGTGCTTGCAAGCAGAAGATGTTGACACAAGAAGAGTATTCTCGAAGTATTCTTATGGTGGAAGTATCTGAAAGGATAATTGGGAAAGGATTTAAGATCAATGTCTACTTATGCCAAGAACAAGTATTTAATTGATTATCCTTGGAGCTCAAGATAACTGATGTTCTTAAAGATGTTGGAACATCCCTTCTTCAAGACCCTGTGCAGAATCACAGGAAGGATAGTACATTGGTTTATGATCTATCTCTTTGGTGGCAGCAAAAGCATATGATCTCTGAAAAGGTTTTCTGGCAAGGAACATGTTCAGCCTTGGTGCGTACAAGATGAAGAAGACATCATAGTCTTGTTGGTGGTTACTTGGATCAGTTCATTTCTGATCTAGGTAAGGAAGTGCATTGACTAATGCACCCTGTGGAGTTAAGAACAAGTGGCAGCATTCTTGACATCATGGAAACAACCTTGCTTTAGGAAGTGGAATCCTTGGTATAGCTGAAGGGTTAGTTTCTAACTAGTCCTTCTGAAGACTCATGCATCAGAGTGTCTGATGTCTTTGGAGAAGAAGCAGGGATTCATCAAGGTGTGAGTTTGGATGACTTAACTGCAAACCTGCAGGGTGGAGGTTGTTTACTCAAACTTGGTTCCACAATCAAGTCTATGAGAGCGTTGAACTCTTGTTTTGTGAAGGGATGAAGTTCTTTCAAGTGGCAGAAGAAGGAGCTGAATTTAATAGCTAGATGTTAAAACACAATGTTGTGACATTTGGTTCAACATCAGAATCTTAGTTGGTGAAGTGGGACATCAACTTATGATAGAAGGGTCTACAGAGTTGTAGATTGGGTACTTCGAAAAGATCGTTCTCATTGCAGTTCTTTGGAGGTGCTAGATGGAGACGTCATTACTGTGGTAGATTTGGTCATATAAAAGCCTTCTGCTACAGGTTGCATGGTTATCCTAACAAAACCCCTCATGTCAGACCTAAGCATAAAGCATCTAAGCATAATGCCCCCATCAAGAAACGACAATGGGTTGCTAGGTTAGCTCACACAGCTCTAAGGGCGTTTACCAGAGAAGACTGATACTTTGATAGTGGCTGCTCAAGACATATGACTGGTATGGAGAATTTATTGGTGGATCTACAACCTCACATTACCAGTTATGTGACCTTTGGTGATGGCGCTAAAGGAAAAATCAAAGGTGTTGGTAAGCTGGACAGCTCTGGAGTTCCAGAACTGAATAATGTGCTATTAGTAAAAGGACTAACTGCTAATCTCAGTTGTGTGATCAAGGTTTCTATGTTTAGTTCACTAAGGAATTTTGTGTTGTGACTAATGGAGATAATCAGGAGGTTATGAGAGGATCCAGGTCCAAAGATAACTGCTATCTATGGGAACCTAACGTCTCAAACTACTCCTCAATTTTCCCCTCAGCCAAGGAAGAATTGGAGGTGAAGTTGTGGCATAGACGTCTTGGTCATCCTCATTTAAAGAAAAAAAAGGAGGATCATATCCAAGGAAGCAGTTAGAGGAATTCCAAAGCTGCTTATTGATGAAGGAAGAGTCTGTGGAGAATGCCAGGTTGGCAAGCAAACTAAGATGTCACATCCTAAGCTAGGACATCCTACAACATCCAAAACTCTGGAACTTTTGCACATGGACTTAATGGGACCTATGCAGCGTGAAGTTCAAGTCTCACTTGGAAGGTCAGAATATCTCTGGGAGAAGTCTGATAAACGTGGAGAAGTCAAAAGTGGCATTTGATTTTTTCATATGAGGATTCATGAAGGAGGTAATCAACCAGTGGAAATTGGTCTATCCCAGAAGAGAGTTCGAAGAATCAAGATAATCAACATATGGCAGCTGATTATTCTTGAGGAAAGTCTGAGACAAATTAATTTTGAGCAGAAAAGTAGAAAGTTGAAGACAAAAGGAGGTGTTTTCTATTCATCTCTTGGAGCTTGTGGTAGGAGTTCTGAGCTATCTATGGAAGATTATCTCTTGTAATGGGATGAGAATGTATATGTCCCAATTTATGCCTGGGTGCTTTTGGATCAAGCTGGTGACTGTGTGTTATCTAAAGATTATCAGATGGTGTTCTTTGTTATGTTGTGAAGGATGTCCTAACTAATTGTCGCAACCTGCGAAAAACTATAACCGGCGAGAAAGAAAATGACAGGAGAGTCGCCACCGTGCGTTATTTATCCCAAAGGAGGGAAAGGAAACGCTCGAAGTAAACCTGGGAAAAGGAAAGGAAAAGGCAAGGTCTCGCAACCAAATCTTGGGTTCGGGAGTCAATTATGCGAAGGGAAGGTATTAGCACCCCTACGCATCCGTAGTACTCTACGGGATCCACTCTTGTTGTTCTTGTCTAGAGAGTGTGAGTTTATTTAATGTACTATTTACTAAAAAGAGGGGTCAAAAGAAAATGACTCGCACGGATGTTGCATCCACTGCATACGTATCTCATCTGAATATGAGAATCAGAGTCTTCGTAGCTCGGCTACCTATGGGTTAAGGGGATGTGTGCTCGCTAAGACATCGCATCTTATGCCTACGTATCTCATCTGGAATGAGTATCAGAGCAAAACGTAGTTCGGCTAACTACGGGGTTTGTCTTGGGTTTTTTTTGGACGAACGACGTTACTACGCAATCTACCGGATGCTCGACCTTTGGAGACTTACTCGCCTGTAGTAGAAGGAGTTAACGTGTTCTTAGGAGAAGAAAAATCAATGAGGAATGCTCATGCAAAAAGGAAGTCCTAGACGAAGGAACAATGCTACCTTAATTGACATGCAAACGAGAGACTATACGAAGCCTAGCAATCCTATGGGGAATCGATCACACCATACAAAACAAACATGCACCTTAAACATGCCTACAAGGGGGCTCAAACATACATGGGTAGGGCTTTAGTCAAGAGGGGTCATATCAACCTCGACAAACAAGCCATGGAAGGGTAATCAAACGGGCTCTTAACCACTGACATTGAACGTCAGGGTGAGCAGATCAAAAGGGTAATGAGGATGAGACCTCATAGCTCTTAACCCTGGACAGGGTGAGCTCATGACGAAAAGTGGGGATTCAGAAAGGTGGGACCCTCTCCACTGACTGACCGGACAAAAGATCTTGGGCTTTTGTTCTGTAGCATCGACACGTAGTGTGAGCTTAAAGAATGACACACTGACTAATGGGGGATTGACTACTAATCCCTTTTATCCGTCAATTGCCTCTTCATGGAGGTCTTTAGCACTCTGCCTCTTCTTGGAGGTCTTTAGGCACAAAAATAAACACACAAAACATTGCCTCCTATCGAGGTCTTCCAGCTAAGAAAGCGGTAAAATACGGGAAAGATGTAAAAGGGATGAAGATATCTACCCCACGGATAAAGATCCGAAGTAACAGCAACTAAAGAAATAAGAAACCCGGAGACCTCTCAGGCTAGCAACATCAAAGAAAGCAAGTTAGTACAGGTAATCGGGATAAATCTCCAAATGGTATCCCACAAATAAAGTGGAATGCCAAGCAAGTTATCCTTTCAGGAGTCTTGTGAGCCCTCACAAAACTCAACAAACAGGTTAGAATAACAAAACGGGGTGCAATCAAGAGTTGCACCAAACAAAAGAAACATGACAACAAAGCGTCAGGTAAACAGTGCACGGAGGCAAGAGAAAGCATGTCATAACAATCACCAAACAGATTAAAGAGCAAAAAATCCACTTCTGTCACGCTCGCTACTGCTTCGCTTAGCGAAGGCATAGCGAAGCTTCGCTGCAGGCTCGCCTAGCGAAGCGGCTAGCGAATGCCTGCGGGTTCTGTATTCTCCATTGATAACAATATGATTTCAAAAATTAAATGATCAAACATTCATGGCATTGTTCTACACATACATACACATCAAAACCCACATGCAGAACCTAACTATACCCACTCTTCCAAATTCACCCATGATGCCTCATACATTTAGAGATTTCAAATTGAAGGCATAAAGGAAGGGAAATAAGGGCAAACATGATTGGAGAGATCGAATGAAATCGGGTTGCACGGTTGGGGTTTGCAGAATAATCTTAGGGTTTATATGAGAGGGAATTGGTTCTTTGCAGATGAGTTCCCTTTAGTCTCTGGAGGCTTTTCTGAATCCGTTCTCACTCTCTCTTCTTTTCCCTCTGTCTCTGTCTCTAGCCTTTTGTTTCAATGAAAATTTAGAATTTATAGCCTGATTTTCGTGGCTTTGTAGGCTCAAATGAGAGAGGTCAAAGTCCAAGATTTTCTATTTTATTTTCAAAATGCGCGCGCTTCGCCTAGCGAGGGATTCGCCTGCCTAGCGAGCATGACAGTTCTCTTCGCTAGGCGAACCCTGATGCTTGCCTAGCGAGCCTGACAGCTCAAGCTCTGTTTTTTGCTCCTTCAAGATTAGCGTTTTGAATGATGAAATGACCCCATTTGAACATGTTGGAAGTAACTCAAGTCATTCCCCTGTGTTGATTGATCATCTAAGTAGAACCCACAAAGTGTCTTGGATGATGTTCATGCTTCTTGGATTTGATCCTGATTGACATGATGAAATGCAATATGAAATGTTAAATGACCTAAAAATGAATGCATGAATGAGGGGGGGGGGGGGGGAAATTTGAGGTGCTACAGCTGCCCCTATTCAATCAACTGGAGACCCGAAAAGAAGATAGCAGTGGCTTTCGCACTTTCGAGGTATCAAGGGATTGAATACAATAAAAGCCTGAAAATTTGCACTGAAGTGAAGTGAAGTAACAATGCCTGTCAGAATCGGCAAAGAGGTGGTCTTGAAAGAAGAATCCGTCTGGTATGGTGAGAGTCGGTCTGAATACCGAAAAAGAATGTTAACCTGGATACCAAAATAAATGGTAACACAAAAATAACCATGGTCTGAATGTCGCTCATCAGTCTGAATACTGGAAATGACTTTGATCTGAACATCGGAAGATATGAGATTATTAATATCGGTCTGAATACCGAGAAACTGGCCTGAATGCCACTTCGGTCTGAATACCGGAAAACTGGCCTGAATGCCACAAGTTACGTCGACCTGAACGTCGGAAACTTCTTCGATCTGAACATCGGAAAATTGGCCTGAATGCCACTTCGGTCTGAATACCGGAAAACTGGCCTGAATGCCACAAGTTCCATCAACCTGAATGTCGGAAACTTCTTCGATCTGAACATCGGAAAATTGGCCTGAATGCCACTTCGGTCTGAATACCGGAAAAACTGGTCTGAATGTCACAAGTTGCGTCGACCTGAATGTCGGAAACTTCTTCGATCTGAACATCGGAAAATTGGTCTGAATGCCACTTCGGTCTGAATACCGGGAAACTCATGCCTGTCAGCATCAGCAGAAATAGGGAAAATGATAATTGAGGCGGCGCGTGGGCCATCGACCCCTGCTGGGAATAATAAAGATCAGTCATGAACAATCTTCAGTCTGAGTACTGGCAACAACTTCTGGCTTATCACTTGGGATACCGAGAATGCCTTATGCTTTACATGCGTATGTTTGAATTTTTCAATGGCGTAATGCTCCATGAAAATGGAAATGCTACGCGATTTGGGAGGATGCAATGCAATATGATACTACATGCAAGGGATGCGAAATACTGGGGAGAATGCCAAGCCGAGGCAAGGAATTCTGCTGGGGAAATGATGACAATCTTCTGGACCCCGACAATTCTGTTGGAGATGCACAACACAAAGAACTCTGTGGGGAACTGACCCACCACACAGTGTTCTGGCAAATAACAAAATACCGAGACTTTGACTGGGGAGAGGATGGCACTAAAAACCTGCTGCTGAGGAACACGACAGTGGTTCTGGAAACCAAAAATTTGCGAGAGAGACGACTCAGCAGGGGAAGCCAACACCGATACGATACCGAGATTCTGCTTCAAGGAAAAAAGACCATGGGTCTAGCGTCGAGATCATTGATCCG
The DNA here is from genome assembly GCF_024323335.1 of Lathyrus oleraceus. NCBI lineage: Eukaryota > Viridiplantae > Streptophyta > Magnoliopsida > Fabales > Fabaceae > Lathyrus > Lathyrus oleraceus. Next base: position 450,567,742 of record NC_066582.1, on the reverse strand, counting down.
GCATCGAACTCTGAGGAGCAGCCGCTTCTGCTGGGAAGATACAGTCTGGCACTGTCAACTCTATTGGGGATATACAGTCTGGCACTGTCAACTCTACTGGGGAGTGTATAGTCTGAAGCACATGCTTGGGGAAGTACAATAATGATAACCTGCCGGGGATTGGAGAATCCAACGTTCGGACCAGCTCTGCAGGGATAAGATACCAAATTCCAACTGTTGAGGAAAAACAACCACGATCATTTGATGGGGACCGTAAGGAAATGCCCCGAGTGTACCTGTCCTGGGTAGACGATCCAAGGCACTTAAAATTTATAGCAATTTTAAATGTTTATTAAGCATATACTTGTAAAGCTCTTATGTTTCATGATGCAATGTTTATCAAAAACTCGAACGTCATTTTTGCAAACAAAACAGTAAAATGAAAATGAACATAGAGATGTACTGAATAACATGATTTTATTGATTGGGTGGCCTCTGAATAGGCATTTACATCAGGAAGCAATCCCTGGAAAGAGGTAATTGCACAACAGATAAAAACAGAAATTAATCTAATGGCAATGTGAAATGGATTTCTATCGGGTTCCAATTCCGCTATGACTCGCTCGTCTTCAAGATCCTCCAGATGATCAGCTTTCCGAAAAACGATGATTGGACTGTTTCCTACCTTTCGAAAGTTTCCAGTTATCAACATGGGATGAGATTCAGAACTACTCAGAACACAGTCATTCACTTAATCCCTAACTTTTGCCTGGATCGCCCTTTAGGGTTTTCAATCCACCGGGATACCCATTTTTGCCTAAGTTGCCCTTTCAGGTTTTCAACTTACCGGGTGTACAATCTTTTCATTTTTTATCCCTAATTTTTGTCCGAACCTTTTCATTTTCTTGGTTCGTCGGGATGCCCATTTTTTGCCTGGACTATTCTTTTTGTCGTCCAGCGGGTCTATGTTATGCGAAGTATTTTTTTACTGCGTCTGAGTTCACAGGGGAAGTGAAGTTTTCACCATCCATAGTTGCAAGCATTAAGGCCCCACCATCGAAAACCTTGGTGACAATATATGGTCCATCATAGTTAGGAGTCCACTTGCCCCTGTGATCTGTTTGAGGAGGAAGGATCCTTTTCAACACCAAATCTCCGACTCAGAAACATCGAGGACGCACTCTCCGATCAAAGGCTCTCTTCATCCGACTTTGATACAACTGCCCATGACAAATGGCTGCCATCCGCTTCTCTTCGATAAGACTCAACTCATTGAACCTTGTCCGAATCCATTCAGCTTCGTCTAACTTGACATCCAACAGGACTCTTAGAGAAGGAATCTCCACTTCGATAGGTAGGACTGCTTCCATACCATACACAAGGGAGTAAGGGGTTGCCCCGGTCGATGTACGTACTGAAGTACGGTACCCATGCAAGGCGAAGGGTAGCATCTCATGCCAATCTCTGTACGTGACGACCATCTTCTGCACAATCTTCTTTATGTTCTTATTTGCTGCCTCAATAGTAGCGTTCATCTTAGGACGATAAGGGGAAGAATTGTGATGCTGAATGTTGAAGTTCTGGCACAACTCCTTCATCATTTTTTATTGAGATTAGAACCATTATCAGTAATGATTCTTTCGGGAATCCCATAACGACAAATGATTTCTTTCTTAATGAATCGGGCAACCACATGTCTGGTGACATTTGCAAATGAAGTTGCTTCGACCCACTTGGTGAAATAGTCGATGGCAACAAGGATGAAGCGATGCCCATTGGAGGCAGTCGGCTCGATCCTTCCAATCATATCAATGCCCCACATAGCAAAGGGCCACGGCGAAGACATCACATTCAAAGGATTTGGCGGCACATGTACCTTATCAGCATAAATCTGGCATTTATGACACTTCCGAGCATATTTGAAACAATCAGATTCCATGGTCATCTAGTAATAACCCGCTCTCAACAATTTTTAGCCATTGCATGCCCGCCGGCATGAGTACCGAAGGAGCCTTCATGAACTTCCTGCATTAACATGTCTGCTTCGTGTCTATCCACGCATCTGAGCAAAACCATGTCGAAATTCCTCTTATACAGAACATCGTCTTTGTTCAAGAAGAAATTGCCTGCCAACCTTCTCAAAGTCTTTCTATCGTTGTTGGATGTTCCTGCAGGGTACTCTTGATTCTTCAGAAAGCACTTGATGTCGTGATACCAGGGCTTGTCATCAACTACCAAATCAGCAGCAAACACATACGCGGCCCTATCAAGGCGCATAACATCGATCCTGGGAGCATAGTTCCACCGAGTCACTTTGATCATGGAGGATAGAGTGGCAAGAGCATCTGCCATCTGGTTCTCATCACGAGGTATATGATATAGCTTTACTGTTATGAAGAAAGTCAACAGTCTTCTCGTGTAATCTCTGTAGGGGACCAGAGTAGGCTGGAGAGTGTTCCAATCACCATTCACTTGATTGATCACTAGAGCTGAATCTCCGAAGATGTCCAGATTCTTGATTCTCAAATCAATGGCTTGCTCAATACCCAAGATACAAGCTTCATACTCCGCTTCATTATTGGTGCACTCGAAAGTCAGACGAGCGGTGAAAGGCATATGGGCACCTTTCGGAGTAGTAATGACAACACCAATTCCACTTCCTTTGGTGTTGACGGCCCCATCAAACGTTAAAGTCCATTTCTCATCTGGATCAGGTCCCTCCTCAACAACTGGCTCTTCACAGTCTTTCATCTTGAGGAAGATGATGTCTTCATCTGGAAAATCAAACTTCATCGGCTCATAATCTTCAACTGGCTGTTGAGCAAGATAGTCTGACAGGATACTCCCCTTGATGGCTTTCTGGGATGTATACTGGATGTCATACTCTGTCAGTATCACTTGCCAACGAGCAACCCTTCTGGTGAGAGCTGGCTTCTTGAATATATACTTGTCTGGATCCATTTTAGAGATCAGTAAGGTTGTGTGAGTCAGCATATATTGTCTCAATCGCTTAGCAGCCCATGCAAGTGCACAACATGTCTTTTCAAGCATTGAATATCTCGACTCACAGTCTGTGAATTTCTTACTCAGGTAGTAGATGGCATGCTCTTTCCTACCTGTCTCGTCGTGTTGACCGAGAACACAACCCATGGAATTATCAAGTACTGTCAAGTACATAATCAATGGTCTCCCTGGGACTGGAGGCATAAGGATCGGAGGATTCTGCAAATACTCTTTTATTTTCTCGAAAGCCCTCTGATAATCATCATTCCACCTGATAGCCTGATCTTTTCTCAACAACTTGAAGATCGGCTCACACGTGGCTGTTAGGTGAGATATGAACCTTGCAATGTAGTTCAACGTCCCTAAGAAACCACAAACTTGTTTTTTTGTTCTTGGCTCAAGCATTTCTTGTATCGCTTTCACTTTGGCTAGATCCACCTCAATCCCTTTTTCACTAACAATAAAACCCAGCAGTTTTCCAGATCTCACCCCGAAAGTGCACTAGTTCGAATTAAGCCTCAACTTGAATTTTCTCAAACGCTCAAACAGTTTCTGCAGATTCACCAAATGTTCTTCTTCTGTCTGAGATTTGGCAATCATATCATCAACATAAACCTCGATTTCATGATGAATCATATCATGGAAAAGAGTCACCATTGCTCGTTGATATGTTGCCCCAACATTTTTCAGACCAAACGACATCACCTTGTAGCAGAAGGTGCCCCATGGGGTTATGAAAGTTGTCTTCTCCATATCTTCTGGTGCCATCTTGATTTGATTATAGCCAGAAAAGCCATCCATGAAGGAGAATACCGAGAACTGAGCCGTGTTATCCACCAAAACGTCGATGTGAGGTAATGGAAAATCATCTTTAGGACTAACTCTGTTCAGATCCCGGTAGTCAACACACATCTGTACCTTTCCATCCTTCTTAGGTACTGGAACAATGTTTGCAACCCATGGCGGATAATTTGTAACTGCTAGAAACCCTGCATCCAACTGCTTTTGCACTTCTTCCTTTATCTTGACAGCCATCTCTGGTCTTGTCCTTCTGAGCTTCTGCTTGACCGGAGGACAACCCTCCTTGAGAGGTAAGCGGTGTACCACGATGTCTGTGTCAAGCCCTGGCATGTCCTGATAAGACCAAACGAAGATGTCAACATACTCTTGCAGCAATTCAATCAACCCTTTCTTCACATTATCTCCCAAAGCAACCCCTATCTTGATTTCTCTCTTGGCGTCCTCGGTGTCGAGATTAATCACTTCAACAGACTCTTGATGCGGTTGAATGACCCTTTCCTCCTGTTTTAACGATCTGGTAAGTTCTTCAGGGAGTTCACAGTCTTCATCACCCTCTTCTTCAGCTTGAAAGATTGAATTTTCAAAGTCGAAGCGAGCCATAGCAGAACTGTTATCAATAGGATCCGGTGACGTGCATCTCCATGAGTGATGGTATGTGCTTATGAGTGTGAACAAGAAGTGAAAACTAAACAAAACATTGCCAAGATATTTTTTTTTTTGAAAACTGCAAAAATAGAAAGACAGTGAACAAAATATTTGAATGCAAAAAGACGTCCTTTATTTATGATAAAAAATGCAGGTATCCACATAGATGAGCCCTACAATGAGTCATTACGCCCTAGGCGGAACGTAAGACTTGGATATGCATGAATAAACAAAGAAAATTACTCTTCAAGAAGAGTGACTTGGATAATCTCTTCAAAAGACCAGTTGCGGAGAACTCCACCCGGGACCCTCGGACGCACCCAGTTGTCAATGTCACAATCACTATCCCCATCTTCATTGTTGATTGCAGAGACATGGCCATACTGGATGACACCAGCGCTGGAGAAAGTAACCGACCTCTGAAGAGTCTTAAGTGTTGAAGTTGTAGAAGTCAGAGCTGGCTGATACCCAATCCCGAACTTGTCTTCTTTCACAGGTAAATCCACCAGACGTCCCCAACCGGGGGCAATGCCCAAATCTACCAATGCATGTGCCTGCTTGAATGATGAGATAGAGGCACCCGCTTTAACCTCTTCCACCGGAGCTGCGTCCTTGATTTGAATTGCCTCAAAGGCCTGGCATAGGGTCTCATGAAATTCACCTTCCACCTCTACATACTTGAATGTAAACAGGTTACTGACCAGAATGTCCTCCTCACCACAGACGGTGATAATCCTTCCATTGACTGGGAATTTGATCTTCTGATGCAAGGTCGAGGAGACTGCTCCAGCGTTGTGGATCCAAGGACGAACCAACAGGCAACTGTAGGAGGGACTGATATCCATCACATAGAAGACAATGTTGAAGGTTTGTGATCCAATCTGAATTGGCAATTCTACCTCTCCAAACACCGAGCTCTTAGAGCCATCGAAGGCTCTCACAATAAGATCTGAAGGCTTCAAGATCAAACCCTCTACTTCTAACCTTGACAGGGCTCTCTTGGGTAGCACATTGAGAGAGGAACCTGTATCCACCAGGACATGAGATAACATAGTGTCTCTGCATTCCATTGAGATGTGCAAAGCCTTGTTATGATTGCGTCCAGCTGGTGTTAAGTCAGAATCAGTAAAACCCAACTCGTTGCTTGCATGAACATTGGCAACGATCCCTTCTAGTTGGTTCACTGAGATCTCCTGAGGCACATATGCAGCATTTAGGACTTTCAGAAGTGCCTCCCTGTGTGCCTCCGAACACAGCAGGAGTGAGAGAATAGATATCTTAGACGGCGTCTGAATCAACTGATTGACTACCTTGTAGTCGCTTCTCTTTATAATTCTTAAGAGCTCGTCCACATCCTTCGCAAGAGTGGGCTCAGAACCAGCCTGGGGTGTAGAGGTACCTTCATTCACAACTTGTTTGCCTTTGGCTTTCGCCGCAACATCAACATTATCAGTTTGGGTAACCGATGGTGAGAACAGTCTACCACTCCTGGTGAATCGCCCGATTCCACCAACGTTGTCCACCGCGGGACCTTCCACCTCAAGTTCAGGCTTCTGACCCTCTTCTACCTTCAGTGGCCGTTCCATTCCGCGATCGTGCGTGTACACACTCCCCCCATAATGCCAAGGAATGGCCCTTTCGCTGGTGAAAGGTAAAGGACCAGGGGTTGTGATAGTCATAGTGGACGGTCGTGCTGGTGGCACCAATTACGCTCCTGGCACATTGATCTGATTAGTTGGGTAGAAAATGGTGATAGTAGCAACATCATAGTCATACTTTGAAATCTCATTCATTGAAATGCAAGCATCCGAAACATCGGAATCAAGTTCAATTACATCTGAATCAACCACATTATTTGGGATATTAGCAACAACATTGGAAAAATTAAATACATCATCATGGATTACAGAATCAGTAGGAACAACATCTGCGAATTCACCAGTAGCATCTTCAAACACCTCTTCAGCAAATTCTTTGACAGACAAGTCTTCAACTTGGAGGATACCATTGTCAAGCAAGACCTGGATACCCTGCTGCAGCTTCAAACAACCATTGCCCTGTGTAGCACAATCCAAACAATCCTTCCCACAACCGGGGAAAACATCGGCCTTCAGCAAGCATTCTTTAATCTCCAACAGCGGAGTCTTCAACTTCAACACATCTTTGACGGACTTGGCTTCTCTTTCCATCATATTAACATTTGCACCACCATGCTGGGGCATGGGATTGTTAACGACATTAGGAGCCGGTGCAAGGTCGATGGTCTTTGAATCTATGAGGTCCTGAACTACGTGCTTAAAAGCTTTGCAGTTCTCAATATTGTGGCCAGGTGCCCCAGAGTGGAAGCTACACCTAGCGTTGGCATCGTAACCCACCGGAAGCCTACCAACAGGAGGAGCCAGAGTGCGCAACTGCACCAGTTGTAATTGTTGAAGACTAGAAAGCATCTGAGCGTACGACATTGGAAGAGTGTCGAAACGCATATCCATCATCCTTTGCCTCTGTTGGTAGGCGGGTCTATTACCTGGTTGTTGTAGCTGGTACTGAGCTTGCTGACGTTGCGGTTGTTGTTGTTGTAATGGTGCTGCAGCTGGAATGGTCACAGCCGCAACATACAGTTGTTGATGATAGTTCTGAAAGTCATTCCTCCGGTTACCCCTGTTCTGATAAGAAGATATGGCATGTGCGTCCCCTTTTCTCCTCTTCTGTCCCTGAATGAACGGCTTCTTCACCCCTGATGAAGATCCACCTCCACTCTGAATCTTGCATGTCTTCAAATAGTTCTCCACCCTCTCATCGGTAGAGACTACATCAGCAAAGTTGGAGGCATTGCAACCCACCAGGCGCTCCAAGTAAGGTCCGGGCAGAGTGTTCATGAACATATTAGCCATTTCCTTCTCCAACATAGGAGGTTGAACACGGGAAGCTGTCTCCCTCCAGTGTTGAGCGTATTCCCTGAAGCACTCATTGCTTTTAAGAGACAGATTCTGAAGTTGAGTTCTGTCCGGAGCCATGTCTGCATTATACTGATACTGCTTCACGAAAGCCTCAACCAAATCTCTCCAGCAGCGGACGTGGGCTCTGTCTAGCCTCATATACCATTCTAGGGACGCCCTAGCTAGGCTATCCTGGAAAAAGTACATAAGCAACTTCTCATCATCGGAGTACGCCACCATTTTACGAAAATAGGCTTGCACATGGGTCTTCGGGAAAGAGTTGCCATTGTATTTGTCAAATATCGGGACCTTGAATTTCGGTGGCACCCTCACGCCTGGGACCAATCCCAAGTCAGCAACGTCTACTCCTAGAGGATTCTGTCCTTCCACTACCTTTAGCCTCTCCTCTAACCTTCTAAACATGGGGTCCATGCCATGGCCCATGCCAAAGTCTTCCTGCAGTAAGGGAAATTGATCGTCCTGATCATCATGAACGGGTTATTGACCAGGGTTGCCATGTGGGATTGGGATAGGCCCCGGTCCACTGGGTTCGTTAACCTCTCCAGTTGGAGGATCAGTCAACGTCTCTGGTTGAGTAGTGGCGGGATTCCTCTGCATCATCTGCCTGAGCTCTTGCTGTCCCTGAGCCACCCCCTGGACCACATCCATGAATTGGTTCATGCGGATCTTCATCTCGGCGAGCTCTGCTTGTAGGCTCTCCATTGCTCTCTGTTGATTTCTGCGGGTACCGTACCGGTGAATGCCTGAGTCAACTATCCTGCTAGTGGAATACCAAACAACTGAGAACACCGTGGTGGTACCTGTTATGCAAGACATGCTGATGGATATGCGAATGCAATGACATGTTTATCAATTCCAAAGGGCATTCTACCCCCTTTATTCCAGCCTCACATTTGATAAACAGTGTAAGAAGAAAACCCCGACTAGAATCAAGAAGAAGATATAAACCCCTAGGAATAGATAAACATGTGTTAAATGATATGAATGCAAAATGATGTGAATGCAAATGATGTGAATGCAATGCAGTGGCATGTCAATCAGGATTGTTGTATCTGCTTGAACATCTGTCAGGTTGCACTGTCTGAAGAGAAACCCACTGAGGAATATAATACGGAATCAAAGCTCTGCTCCAGAAAACCGGGTTGGTTGGAGGTTAGGGTTTCCTGAATTTCGCTCGCCCCTCACTGGTAGGTTTTAAGAATAGAAGTTCGTCATTTTCTTGCCCTTCAGTCGAATAATACTTTTACCGCTGAAGGTTTGGCATTATTACGAGACAAAAGACCTCCACTGACTCCCCTCAACAGGACGTCCTAATAGCAAGTTCCCAGCCTCGGGGTCCTCGGATTGAGCAGCGAGAATGCGCCCACCAGAGCTAACATAAACGCGTCTCGGAGGAGAGGCCTTGACTGAGTTCTCGGGAAATGGTCACCAGAGTCGACGATTTCTAAAGGAATATCTGTCGTTATGGAACACCCATAGGACAAAATATATCCAAAAGAAACCTCATCTGGAATGTGGGTCTTCATGAACGATTTAACGTAGCAACATGCCGCGCAAGCCTCATGACTATCCACTATAAAACCTGTGTTTACGCTCAAGTCTGGGTAGTGGGCTTATCTCTCATAGAACATCCCATCCCAACAAACAAACAAACCAACAGAGCCAACAGACACAGCAATGATATGTACACAATGCAATAAGATAAAGCAAATAAATAAATAACTATACAAAAGAATAAACACCCAATAAACAAACAACCTACAAAAGCTAGGAGGGACTCGCTTAGGGAAACCGTGTCCCCAGCAGAGTCGCCAGCTGTCGCAACCTGCGAAAAACTACAACCGGCGAGAAAGAAAATGACAGGAGAGTCGCCACCGTGCGTTATTTATCCCAAAGGAGGGAAAGGAAACGCTCGAAGTAACCTTGGGAAAAGGAAAGGAAAAGACAAGGTCTCGCAACCAAATCTTGGGTTCGGGAGTCGATTATGCGAAAGAAAGGTATTAGCACCCCTACGCATCTGTAGTACCCTACGTGATCCACTCTTGTTGTTCTTGTCTAGAGGTTGTGGGTTTATTTAATGTACTATTTACTAAAAATAGGGGTCAAAAGAAAATGACTCGCAAGGATGTCGCATCCATTGCATACGTATCTCATCTGAATATGAGAATCAGAGTCTTCGTAGCTCGACTACCTATGGGTTAAGGGGATGTGTGCTCGCTAAGACATCGCATCTTATGCCTACGTATCTCATCTGGAATGAGAATCAGAGCAAAACATAGTTCGGCTAACTACGGGGTTTGTCTTGGGTTTTTTTTGAACGAACGACGTTACTACGCAATCTACCGGATGCTCAACGTTTGGAGACTTACTCGCCTGTAGTAGAAGGAGTTAACGTGTTCTTAGGAGAAGAAAAATCAATGAGTTTGTTTGTGTTTTAGGAATGCTCATGCAAAAAGGAAGTCCTAGACGAAGGAACAGTGCTAGATTAATTGACATGCAAACGAGAGACTATACGAAGCTTAGCAATCCTATGGGGAGACGATCACACCATACAAAACAAACATGCATAAGGTAAACATGCCTACAAGGGGGCTCAAACATACATGGGTAGGGCTTTAGTCAAGAGGGGTCATATCAACCTCGACAAACAAGCCATGGAAGGGTAATCAAACGGGCTCTTAACCACTGACATTGAACGTCAGGGTGAGCAGATCAAAAGGGTAATGAGGATGAGACCTCATAGCTCTTAACCCTGGACAGGGTGAGCTCATGACAAAAAGTGGGGATTCAGAAAGGTGGAACCCTTTCCACTGACTGACTGGACAAAAGATCTTGGGCTTTTGTTCTGTAGCATCGATACGTAGTGTGAGCTTAAAGAACGACACACTGACTAATGGGGGATTGACTACTGATCCCTTTTATCCGTCAATTGCCTCTTCATGGAGGTCTTTAGCACTGGTGCCTCTTCTTGGAGGTGTTTAGGCACAAAAATAAACACACAAAACATTGCCTCCTATCGAGGTCTTCCAGCTAAGAAAGCGGTAAAATACGGGAAAGATGTAAAAGGGATGAAGATATCTACCCCACGGATAAAGATCCGAAGTAACAACAACTAAAGAAATAAGAAACCCGGAGACCTCTCAGGCTAGCAACATCAAAGAAAGCAAGTCAGTACAGGTAATCGGGATAAATCTCCAAATGGTATCCCACAAATAAAATGGAATGCCAAGCAAGCTATCCTTTCAGGAGTCATGTGAGCCCTGACAAAACTCAACAAACAGGTTAGAATAACAAAACGGGGTGCAATCAAGAGTTGTACCAAACAAAAGAAACATGACAACAAAGCGTCAGGTAAACAGTGCACAGAGGCAAAAGAAAGCATGTCATAACAATCACCAAACAGATTAAAGAGCAAAAAAACCACTTCTGTAGGTCCTGTATTCTCCATTGATAACAATATGATTTCAAAAATTAAATGATCAAACATTCATGGCATTGTTCTACACATACATACACATCAAAACCCACATGCAGAACCTAACTATACCCACTCTTCCAAATTCACCCATGATGCCTCATACATTTAGAGATTTCAAATTGAAGGCATAAAGGAAGGGAAATAAGGGCAAACCTGATTGGAGAGATCGAATGAAATCGGGTTGCACGGTTGGGGTTTGTAGAACAATCTTAGGGTTTATATGAGAGGGAATTAGTTCTTTGCAGATGAGTTCCCTTTAGTCTCTAGAGGCTTCTCTGAATCCGTTCTCACTCTCTCTTCTTTTCCCTCTGTCTCTGTCTCTAGCCTTTTGTTTCAATGAAAATTTAGAATTTATAGCCTGATTTTCGTGGCTTTGTGGGCTCAAATAAGAGAGGTCCAAGTCCAAGATTTTCTGTTTTATTTTCAAAATGTGTGCGCTTCGCCTAGCGAGGGATTCGCTCGCCTAGCGAGCATGACAGTTCTCTTCGCTAGGCGAACCCTGATGCTCGCCTAGCGAGCCTGACAGCTCAGGCTCTGTTTTTTGCTCCTTCAAGATTAGCGTTTTGAATGATGAATAGACCCCATTTGAACATGTTGGAAGTAACTCAAGTCATTCCCCTGTGTTGACTGATCATCTAAGTAGAACCCACAAAGTGTCTTGGATGATGTTCATGCTTCTTGGATTTGATCCTGATTGACATGATGAAATGCAATATGAAATGTTAAATGACCTAAAAATGAATGCATGAATGAGGGGGGGGGGGGCAAATTTGAGGTGCTACACTAATGTTAGAACATTCTGTGAAGTGGTTTTCTGTTCTGGTTAGAAGAGAGATTGACACAGAATGTGGATGTGTTCAACCAAGAGGGTTGAACAAAGGGTGTGCTCTTGAAGACATGAAGATGCGTCTTATGTTTTCCATTCATCAAGTGGTCTGGGTTCTCTTTGAATCAGGAAGTATGTGAAGGTCCAACTTTGGGGTGTTGGATATGTTCATGTGTGACCTCCAAGTTTCAAGAGGAGAGTGGGTTGATCATGACTGGGGGAGTTCTGTCTTTGCGCTGCAAGTAATCATCAAGATTGTGGTCTAGGTGTTCTCAGATAACAAGGTATGGCACCTTGTTAGTTATTGGGATGATTGGTGTGTGTCAAGGCTGAGTGAGCAGAAGAATGTCTGACCGGATGTCATGACATTGCCTTGGACAATATTGGTATTTCCTTCTGAAACTTACAGTCATAAGGAAATATGGATGTGGTGGGTCTCATTATGATATATTAGAATGAGCCTGTGTGTTACAGTTGTGTGGTAGAGGGGGAGTAACCATCTACTGTAGTTTGTGATTTTGGTTGTAGTGGTGCTAGATGTCAAGCTACCACTGGAGGTAAGAAAGTGGTTTTAGGAAATGGTGATAGGGAGAATACATGAAGAATGTAGACAAAAGCCGTGTTGAAGGTTAAGACAGCGCCTGCAACGTGTCTGACAGCATTTATGGAATAGTCTACATGCATTGGAACTGTTGTTTTTGAAAAGAAACAGTAAAGAGCTATAAAAGGTATTCAAAGATAGTCTGGGATATTGTTGGTGATTCTCTAACTGATTCTCAACAAATATTTATGGATCTTGACCGAGTATTTACTCCTACCGTTAATTCCTAAGCACGGTCTGGCCTATTTAAAGGATGTATCAGCACTTCTCTTCTCACAAGAGCGACATTCCATTCCCTCTAAACCATGGGGTTTGTTAAGATTTGGGCATACTGCGCCTGGATCTGGTTTTGTGAAGGTTTCATTTATAAATGTTTAGCTAAAAAGGGGGAGAGAAACATTATCCTGAGGATGTACCAGAAGCAAGCAAAATGTGGTAGCAAGCAGAAGTTGGTTTTAGGCACAAAAGTCACTAACCGGGTATATCACTTGTGACTTGTGATCTGAGTTAAGAGGACAGTTGTGTCTTGTAATCTGAGTTACAATATCTATGTACTCAGCATTACATATTCTTCAGGAAGCTCTAGTGTTGAGGGGAAGGGTTGTGATGCAGCTAATTCTTGTACAGGAGGACAATTGTGTCTTGTGATCTGAGTTACAATATCTATGTACTCAACATTACATATTCTTCAGGAAGCTCTAGTGTTGAGGGGAAGGGTTGTGATGCAGCTGATTCTTGTACAACTTCTTCTTCATGTACACCAAATTTGGTGTTGGTGATGGTGCTGACAATGACAAAGAGGAAGTGCAGACCCATATTGGGATGTGGTGTCTAGTGTAATGTTTATTTGTTTTAGCTAAAATTTGCCAAAGGGGGAGATTGTTAGTACCTTAGGATTGGCATTAATTTTGTAAAACAAATAATGTAATCACCTCTGTTGTTTTAATATGTTGGGTTGAAGAAGTTCAACATCTGGACCAACATGTCATGTAGGATGTCATAACATCGTGACTATGACATCGCGCTTGTGTGTAAAACTGAATTAGTTAATTCTGTTATGTGTTAACTGATTCAATATTCTGGGATTAATTAGAATCCTATGTGGCGTTATTTGTGGAGGTCTTGAAGACTCAATCAGAATATTTGGTGAATATACAGTTTCTAAATATGGAGATATTTTAGGAAGTAAAAGATTGAAGACCTTGATTGTAGCAGAAGTTTTCTGCTGGCTTTGTAACAGCAAACGAGAAGTTTTCTGCGATTTCTGAAGGCCCAAATCCAGTTGGGTGTTTAGGTTATAAATAACAGATTGTAACCTAGGTTTGATAAGCCTCCAATAATGTAAAATTAGGGGTGTGTGTGAGGTAAACCTCCCAACCTGTGGGATGGTTACCATGTGTTTCTCAGTGCTCAAAGGCATGAGATTATTTGTTACTCAAAGCCTGTAGGTAAGAGTTTGTTATGGTCTTGAACGAAGCCGTGAAGCAAGTTCAAGTCGTTTAGCATTACATTGTATTTGTAGTGATAGGAATGGAAACTGGAGGTTTCTATCTAGGAGTTCCTAGGTATAGATTGCATTGGGTAGGGATTAAGTGAAGAGTTGTAAACGGGGGAGTTTAACTCTGAATTAATACTGCTGATAGTGGATCTTCTTCCTGGCTTGGTATGCCCCCAGAGTAGGTGATGTTGCACCGAACTGGGTTAACAATTACTTGTGTGTTTACCTTCTGCACGTTATAATTCTGTCTGTTATAAAATAAGGTCAACTTGTAATGCTGCAACAGGTGATGTTGAAATCAATGTTGAGACATCATGCTGATAACTGTGCAGGCTCAACAGAAGTAAGTGCTATGTTTGATCCTGCTGTGTCTCTGTACCAGATGGACAGAACTGGGTATTCTTCCATTCTATGGTGATATAGTAGCAGATGTCGTGACATCTGTGAATGTGTGCATATCAGTACTGGGTTTTAATTTGTAAAATTGTCTTGCTGTATTAGTAACAATGTTGGATCAGATGTCATTACTTGGAGTAGAACATCTGAACTCTGACTACACCAGAATTTCATAAGCAACAAGGACTCACAAGATAATCACAACTTCAAGGATTAGCTGCAATGTTGTTTTAGTATAGAGAATAGTATGTCACTTATTGGGGAACATTTAATTTGAAATCAAAGGAGAATGATATCTTGGATCCATGAAGGGATAGACTCTGAAGCGAAGAGTAAACATGTGTCTTAGCCAAAAAAGAAGGAATTAAATGTTTGGGTATGAGCCAAAAAACTCTTGGTTCACAAGGTGGAATGTTGTTATATCATCCTAAAAGGATGTGCATGATGTCCAAGTAAAAGTGTTATTTGATCTCAAAAGATGGTATTGATTGAGGAATGAAGAAGTGAAGTGGAAATAAATAAGTTAGCTTGTGGAGAATCTGAATTCTCGTGCCTACGTATTCTCACCATGCAATGAGAAAGTTAGAGCAATCGTAGTTCAGCCTACTAGGGATGTCAATAAGATGATTAAGGCAAAAGAAGTGATTGATTGATAATGGAATATGAAGAGTGTTTGACAGTTGTCTGATAAGAATCACACTAAAGTCTATGAATGAGGGTGAATGTTGTGAATAGCTAAGGCTTACGCCCAGTATGCAAAGTCACTCTAGATGAGGGTAGGAGAAACTCTGTCTCATCATTCCTCATTACTTAAGGCTCATGGCGTTTGTTTTTCATCATAATTGACAATTTGTTGGAGAAGAATCCTCATTGTTGGTCCTTGAATATACGTTTCTTTATATGAAGAAGTTTTGACACTTTGTTTGATTCGCATTGCACTAAAGTCTATGAATAAGGGTGAATGCTTTGAATAGATAAGGCTTATGCCCCGTACGCAAAGTCACTCTAGACAAGGATATGAGAAATGACGACTCATCATTCCTCATTACTTAAGGATCGTGATGTACAATTTGAATTGTAGTTACCAAGTGTTGACCTTTGATGTATCTTGTATAATCCGCTGCTTGATTTGACTGGGATGCCTTACATGAAAGTCTGGACTTGAAGCTTGGAGATCCACATCATTAGAGATAATCCTATGAAGTGATCAAGGGACTTTGTATCACTTGAATGGTTTATGGGATTACACATGAATCAAAGGATTTAGTTATTCAAACTTGCTTTTGATCAACTTGAATCGAGGGTGCGAATTAACTTGAAAATATGAGCCTAATCAAGGTATAAAAGTATGCACAAGCTATTCCTAAGGGGGCATGTCATATTAATCAGATTTTTATGAAAAACATGATTAAAACTACCTATCATTCTAAGTAAAAAAATTAGTCTTAGAGGAGCATACATCTCTATGGCTAAAACAACAAAACAAACCCCTAAGTGCAAAATGGTCATTTCACATTCAATTATTCAATTAGGAACAAAAAAATTAATCCTAATTAGAAAATATAACTAGAACCTAAAACTTTATTAAGTCCTAAAATCCATTTAACCTCATGATAGAAATTAACTAAATTCTAAAATTAATCAAAATTGAATTACTTCCTAATTTCTAATCTAATTAAAACTATATTAAAATATAATTAGTAAACTATACTAAAGTCTAACTAAATCCTAAATTCTATTTCTAAAAGTCTAATTAAAGTTCTAAGAATTTGATTAACCTTATTAACAAACATTAATCCTAATTAAACCAAAGTCTAATATGATTAAGCTAAAAAGGGTGCAGAATTAGAAAACATGGATTTGTGAAGTAAATGGGCTCAGAGTCCCAATCTAACCCTAGACTTGTGAAGGGGTGTATAACCAAGGGAAAGTATTCTCAGTGGTTAGGTCTTAGTCACAAAATCCCTCCATGCAAACAGCCAAAACAAAAAAGATCAAAAGAAACTGGATTAGTGGGGCATAGGAAGCAAATGCACCAACGTTTGTGCCTTAGGCCAAAGCCTCCAAGCCAAGGTCCAATCCATCCTTCCTTGCCCTACGTAACTGAAACCAAACATTAAGCTTTTCCAACAAAGTCAAACACGAAAAAAAGACTCCCCACGGCGCCGTGCCTTCATCCTTGCCACTTGTCTCCACACTTCCTTCAAGGTCCACGTCTAATTTCATTCACTTTCCATGAAACGCCAAGAGCCTGCTCTCCTTTCGGTCAAACACAACGAACTCTAGGAGACACAAAGTGAACACTTCGCACCAACGAGTGGACTCGATCCACGACAAAACAAAAACCATGATGGACCTGCGGTATTTCTACATCAAACAAATTGAATTTGATTGTGCTCATGGAGGAGGGATTGAAGGAGAGAGAACCTACCAGATTGATGCATTTTTGTTGATCCTCCAGATTCCAGGTGATATGTTTGACCTTTGATCCGCATTTCCTTATCTTTTTCTTTTCTTCTTCTAGATGTAGCTTTCATTTTTGATTCTGAAACTCTTGAAACAAAATGGTGGAAATGATGCATTCTCTCTTGTGATTGAAGCCTTTGTAGACTAGAGATTCGGTTGAACTCTTGCTGGATGAAGGTTCGGCCGAAGCTCCTACATAATGGAGGTTCGGTTGAAGCTTTTGTAGAATCTGGAT
Source organism: Lathyrus oleraceus (assembly GCF_024323335.1). Lineage (NCBI taxonomy): Eukaryota > Viridiplantae > Streptophyta > Magnoliopsida > Fabales > Fabaceae > Lathyrus > Lathyrus oleraceus. Next base: position 450,550,857 of record NC_066582.1, on the reverse strand, counting down.
GAGGATGAGGATGCGTGCAAAATGCTTCAGAGTTTTTGATTTTCCTTTCTGATGTGTCCAACCCTTGATTTATAGCGTTGAATTATGTTATCAAATGGTCATGAAATTCACCCGAGATTCACATGTTAGTTGCAAATGGTATCCTAGTCAATTAGAGTTAGTTATTATGAAGTTAATTTGTTAATGAGGTTTCGATTCCGTGTGGTGCCGTTTGTTAGCTTATAGTGGAATTCAGTTAGGTATGCTACTACACAAAAATGCAAGAAGCTCAATTATTTTCTTTAATTATGCAAGACAATGTGTTGTTAAAGAGGTGTCAGGCAATGTTTGTTGTGGTCAAAATTATGCAGAGTATGTTGTCATGAACTTCTGCAGGGCAAAGTTTGGTTTGTAGTAAAGGCAATGTTTTGAGTTTGGTTGCCCTAATTATGCAAGGTATTTGGTCTTCGGCAGGGCCATGGTTAATTGGATAAGTGCAAGGCAATGATTTTGCTAAGGAAACACAATGTTTCAGTTGGCAGCAGGCAACAAGTGCAATGCTTGGTCTGAGTTAAAGGCTTGGTGAATCAACTTGCTTAGAGTTTGATGGATTTAGTGGTTTAGACTTTGTAGATTTTCTTTGTAGGATTGTAATGTGATGAATGATATTGAATGAAAGTATTGAATTGGGTTATAATGGAAGTGTTGGAAAATGACTTTAGTTTGTCATGGTTTGCAATTGATAATTTAAGGCCCATGATTAAAATGTGTAAAATGATATTGTAATACCCTAATTTTGACCCTAAGATCCCTCATGCCATCTCATCATATTTGCATTGGTATTGGGATCACATCTTGGTATCCTCCTCACCTATCATTAATTGGATTTGTATTAGGAGAGATCACCAAGCATATTTGATTATATTGTTAGTTGTAAATTTACGTGTCGGGTTTTTGTTATCGTATCCACAGGGATTGTAAGATATCACCGCCGTTCGATGGTTGTATTAATTCTAACTCAATGTAACAATAAGGTTTTGGTTGGTTGTCACGTTATCTTGCATAAAAAGGTAATAAATTGTGTAAAAGTTATGGTTTGAATAAATGAGAAATATTGCCAAAGTTAGGGTTCGATGATCACTTTGCATGTATTTGTTCGGTCAACAATCTTATAAACTCCTTTAGATGATAAATTATTTCACAAGGTCCTCCCAATGTGTTTCTCTCGAACACCCATTGTGAGTTTTTCCATTTTGATCCATTGTTTCTCTCGAACACAATCTATCAAAATGACAACTTTTTAGTTCAACATTATGGTGAACAAAATCATTCATTACTATCTCTAGCTAACAAACAAGATTGGATGAAAACCTAGGTCAAGAGTTGGTAAACATCTCTCGATCATAAACCAACACAAAGAGTTTTAAATAGAAACAAAGTTTTCATCATATATTCACCATTAAAGAGTTTACACATGAAGATCCTTACATTTACACACAAAGCTAGTAATCACCTACATCTAACCTTGACAAATGGATGACTTAGCTACTCATTTTCATGGTAGCTTGGTCGGCAAGTTTCGGAAGAAGGTTGATCAACATCCAAGTCGGATAATCGATATTGGATGGGAATCCACCTTCTTTTTGTAGAAGATGGTTACAAGATGAAGAGAAATGAAAACTAGGGCATAAAAGCTCCCAAGAACAATGCTGTAAAAATATCTAACAAAAGTACAAAAGTGGAAAAATGCTGTAAAAAAACTAGGTATGGCACTCAAAAGTGGCACCTGCTACTTATAGACATGTGCTGGGCTGTCATGCTCGCTAGGCGAGCAGAAAGGCTCGCCTAGCGAGGGTCTAATTGTGGCACACAAGGCACCTGTGCCCAGAGAAACAGGGTCTGTTGAACTGTCATGTTCGCCTAGCGAACAAACCTTCGCCTAGCGAAGGACACGCTCCAACCTTCGCCCCAGCGAGGTTGAGAGGTTTTGCTACTGGAATGCTCGCTGGGGACTCGCTAGAGCTTCGCCTAGCGAGTGAGTGCTGGCTGCGCTTTTCACCAAAACTGAACGAACTCGCTACCACCTTCGCTATCAGCTCGCCTGGCGAATTTATTGACATTTTACTGGAGCTTTTCGCTGGGCGCTCGCCTAGCGAGCAGGCTTCGCCACAGGCTTCGCCTAGCGAGCATGAAGATGAATGCTTGTTTTCTTTGGTTCCTTTGCCAACTTTCTTGTGTCTTAAATTTCAATTATTTCATGCCTTCTTCCTGCACAATAACACACAAATCAAAGGCACCAAGCTTGTTTATCAATGTAATGCATTTCATCTAAAACAAAGGTGATTTTGACAATTTAGCAAGGAAATAGAGTGAAAGATACCCTTAATTGATGGCTCAAATAAGCACTTTTGGGTATCTAACAACTCTCCCCAACTAGATTCTTGCTTGTCCTCAAGCAAAGTATGCCTCTTGAAGGACAAGAGGATTTGCTTTAAGAAAATGGTTTCTCCGAAGTTTGATAAACGGCTCAAACACAAGCGAAATCAGCATATACAAGTTTCCAACGGTTCGAATAAAATAATACACAAGAACTAAAACTTAAATAGCAATGCAAAATATTTATCTATCTACAACAATACTATTCTGAATGAATCATCCTATCTCTCCTCTTCGAATAAGGAATGAAGATTTTACGCGTTTGCAACCGCGGGAATAATCTCACTCTCTAACAAACAATGAAGAAATCAAATAGATTCATACAATGTCTAACAATTATAAATGGTACTGTGGAAGCATAAAGATCAATAAGGGCTTTTCGGTTGAAGCTTGGTTAGGTTAACAAACAAGGGTCATTTCTAAGGCCATTGAAACGAAAGTGCCGATGGAAAAGAGATATTCACAGTATTATTCACACATCTCGACTTTGTTTCATTTGTTTCTTATTTGAAACCTTCACAACACATATTCCACAACTCAATTTTTATTTTTCACTATTTTTCTTCCAAGCAAGCATTCATTTTCATTCTTTCTATTTTTGTTCTTTTCTTTCACATCAAATATACAAAACAGATGTTTCTTTTCTATATTTTCTATACACACACATATATATAATATATATTATATATATATATATAATATATTATATATATATATATATATATATATTATATATATATATATTTTATGCTTGCTCGGTTTTTCTTTTCTTTTTCAAGAGTTGTGGTACTTACCGATTCTTTTTCGTTCTCCCCAACTTATTTCTTCCTCACCCTAAGTGAATGCTCTTAACTTTTTACGGCACAAGAACAATAATCAAGATTTTCCGGGTTGTAAAAAAAAGATTTTTGAGATCTCGCTTTATTTCAAGCCGAGATTCAACTGTTTAAGCTCAAAGGGGTTAACAAATACTCTCTCTGCTCACAGGTAAGTTATTTTTGGATGTAGTTGTGCTCAAAAGAAAACAAGTGCCTTGATCATTTCTAATTGCTTCCACAATTTCACAATAATAAAAGACAAAGCATGAATCACATGAATCAACAAAACTTATTAGAATCCAGCATTTAAGTGTACAATGGAGGTTTCCTCACAATTTGTGGTTTTAAGTTCTAGATGAAACATTCATTCAATTATGTTGCAAAAAGACAATATTCAATTTACCAAAAAGAGTAAAGTTCCTAATGCATTCTAAAATTCTAGCCGGAGGTAACCATGTACCTTAGCTTCATTCACTTGTTTATTCTTATCATTGCCATCCAAGCTCGGATGCACCTTCATTGGGTACTTCTTGAGGAGCAACCAATCTAGAAGGTTTGCCACTTAATCACCCAAAAATTTATTAAACAAACAAAATTAAAAACATAAATAAATAACATTAACTGAAAATATAAATTTGTTCATGGGGGACAAAACACCCCAATAGTACAACACCAAAGTCAAGATACAAAATCCGAAAATACAAATAGAAATAAACATAAAAACTGAAAAGTACAAAAACTTAACCCTCTAAGGGATCAGGACTCCTCCTCGCTACCGACATCAGAATCGGTAGCCTCATCATCAACATCATCATCATCATCATCTTCATCAGCAGTAGCGCCCACCCCCTCACTATACACTGGCGTATCCACAGGCCAGTTGGCGTTAAGCAGAAACTGCTCACGCGTCATCAAAGCATGAGCACCACTTCCTTGCAGCTGTAACCGCTGCATAGAGTCGTGCATATCTAACATGGCTCTCTAGGATGCCGCCATCCATTCCAAACTGTAATTGCACACAGCTTGGACGTATGGATCTAGTCTAGGAGTAGAAGTACCAGGACCATCAGAAGCCCTGGTACTCTCTAAAGCAGCACTGCCTCTAGCATTCTTCGCTCTACAATATTTGGCCACATACCGGTCATCGATAGGTGGCGGGATCCTTACCTGACCCCGAGACGGAAGTCTCACCCTTGCCTGAATGCACAAACTCATGATCAAGCACGAGAAAGCTAGGGGACAATTAACACGAGCCCCCGACTTTAGGCCGCTCTCGATCACGGACTTCAGCTCATTGGCGATGATCCTCGCCACATCGATCTGGACGTTGGTGAGGATAGAATGAACCAAATGTGCCACTGGGATCGGCACTGTAGAGGTGTGGGATTTCGGCTGTATGTTGGTCAGAACCAAAAGCAGTATCAGTTGAGGCATGGGAGTCATGTCCTCCCGGTGATACCTCATTGGAACCCCAGATGGGTTCAGCTCAACAGATTTCCCTGGTAAGAGCAGGGCGGCAGAAATGGCCGGAACATCCCGGTGAAGTCGTAAATCTGTATGGTATGTGTCCCTCTCTTCAGCTCCCAGCTGGAGCGGTTCCCCAAGGACTCGGTTGATGGCATCCCGATCAAATGCTATTGGACGCCCGGCCACTTTAGATACCCATGTAAATGGCTCGTCGTCGTCAGGCAGTACGTTAGCATAAAATTCACGCACTGTAGCTATGTCGTAATGCTCTAAGGGATTAATCAACCGATCCCATTTCTTCGCGTCAATCAACCCGGCAAAATTTCTGTTAGTGCCCTGTGGGTTGATCAGGAATCGCTTCTCTGGAAGAATTTTCCGCTTCTCCAGAGAAATGTATCTGGCGGCCTGCTTCGGGCCGACAAACTTATCTTGGTCAAACTGGATAGGCACAGTCCGGGAAGTAGTCGCTCCCTTTCTTTTCTTAGGCGCTCCAGACCTTGACTCCATCTGCAAAATATGAGAGGAAACAAAACACACCAAACAAACAGATTAGACATCAAAGCAATATTCAAAAGACTGACATGCTCGCTGCTGCTTCGCCTAGCGAAGTGGCAGCGAACGCTCGCCCCAGGTTCGCCTAGCGAGTGCTAGCGAACCTTACGGGTTTTGGGGTTTTTCAGCATGTTCAGAGATTCTCCCCCAAAACCCATACTCAAATGGTTCCAACATCAGAACCTAATGATTTATCAAGTAAATAACCGTTCTATGCTATTGGGGATTACATATTTGCATTCAAAACCTAAAATCCACAATTCTAAAACCTAAAATCCGAATTTGCAAAACCTAAATTACCACATGCAAACCTAATGTTTCCCATACTCCACTCATCCTAATTGCAATTTAAATTGGAAATTTAGAGTTCAAACAAAAAGAAAAATGTAGTAGGGCAAACCTTAGTTACACGGATTTGGAAATGTGAAGTGAGTAGGATTTGCAATCGACCGAGTAGGAAGAGAGTGTTAGTGAGAGAGATGCAAATGAGAGATTGTGGAGAGCTCTGTAAAAAATGTTCTCAGCAGGGTTGCAAGACAGCAAAGTTGTGTTAGGGCAAAAATGAGTCCCCTGCTGAGTTTTTAAATAAGTGCTGTCATGCAGCGCTCGCTGCTGCTTCGCCTAGCGGGCAGCTAGCGAATCAGCTCGCTACTGCCTCGCCTAGCGAACAGCAAGCGAGCATGACAGCAATTGCCTTTTCAAAGGCAGCAATTCATGTTCATACAGCATGGTTTAAGCACAAAGAAACCCAACACAACACAACACAAAAAACAGTAAATACTTACAATGTTGGGGTGCCTCCCAACTAGCGCTTGTTTAACGTCGGCTAAGCTCGACGGTGCGATGCTCACAGAGGAGCATCAAGCGGCAAAGCACAGCTCTCGCGATCCACATGACCGCCGAGATAAACTTTCAATTGTTGGCCATTCACGGTCCAACTATCTTTCTTGTCTATGTCTTCAATGACAATCGCCCCGTACTCCTTCACCTCTTTCACCCGAAATGGCCCGGACCATTTTGATTTCAACTTCCCGGGAAACAATTTCAACCGGGAGTTGAACAATAGGACCAATTGTCCGGGCACAAATTCTTTGTTATGGAGCTTCTTGTCGTGATACTTTTTTGCCTTTTCCTTGTACAACCAACTTGAGTGGTATGCGGCATTGCGCATCTCTTCCAACTCAAGTAGTTGCACTTTCCTTTTTTCACCGGCCAACTCATTCTCAAAATTTAAAAATTTTAGGGCCCACAAGGCCTTGTGCTCCAATTCAACCGGCAAATGGCAAGTTTTACCAAATACCAATTGAAAGGGAGTTAGGCCAATTGGAGCTTTAAAGGCCGTACGGTAGGCCCATAATGCTTCGTCCAATTTTTGGGACCACTCCTTTTTTGAATTAGACACGGTTTTTTCGAGGATTCTCTTAATCTCACGATTAGAGACCTCAGCTTGCCCATTAGCTTGTGGGTGATACGGAGTCGTCACCCTATGCGATACACCGTAATGTTTTAAAATAGTTTCCAAAGGTGTATTACAAAAGTGTGACCCTCCGTCACTTATCAACACTCGGGGGGTTCCGAAACGGGAAAATATGTTTTTCTTCAAAAAATTTATCACCGTTTTCGCATCCGCCCGAGGTGAGGCAATCGCCTCAACCCACTTAGAGACATAATCAACAGCAACAAGCATGTACTCGTTCCCATAAGAGGGTGGGAAAGGTCCTACGAAATCTATGCCCCAACAATCAAATACTTCCACTTCTTGGATATTTTGGAGAGGCATTTCATCTCTCTTACCTATCCCACCGCTTCTTTGGCAACTGTCACAACTTTGCGCATGGGTATGTGCGTCTTTGAAAATAGTGGGCCAATAAAATCCCGATTGAAGAATTTTAGTGGCCGTTCTAACCCCATTATAATGTCCGCCGTAAGGCGAGTTGTGACAATGCCAAAGGATGCTCTGGGCTTCATCTCCAGTTACGCATCTCCTTAATAGGTTATCACTACCCAACTTAAACAAGTATGGGTCATCCCAAACATAATACTTCGCATCCGAAAGGAACTTCCTTTTTTGGTTTGAAGTTAGGTCGGAAGGCACAAAACCACTAGCCTTGTGGTTTGCAAAGTCTGCAAACCACGGCCTAACTTGAACCTTAAACAGTTTTTCATCAGGAAATTCTTCCCGGATTTCCTTTTCAGATGCGGTAACCTCCACATTCACTAAGCGGGATAAATGATCCGCTACCAAGTTTTCCGACCCCTTCTTGTCTTTGATTTCTACATCGAATTCTTGTAACAAGAGGATCCAACAGATGAGCCTTTGCTTCGAATCCGGTTTGGTTAGCAGATATTTAATCGCCGCATGGTCGGTATACACAACGACTTTAGACCCTATAAGATAAGACCTAAACTTTTCTAGCGCATACACTATTGCAAGTACTTCTTTTTCCGTTGTGGCATAATTTATTTGAGCCTCGTTAAGAACCTTACTCGCATAATGTATCGCATGAAAAGTTTTGTCTTTTCTTTGGCCAAGTACCGCTCCAACAGCATAGTCACTCGCATCACACATTAGTTCAAAATTTTCATTCCAATCGGGAGCGACTATTATTGGAGCGGTAACCAATTTTTCTTTTAAAGTTTCGAAAGCTTGCAAACAATCATCGGTGAGGAGAAATACCTGGTCCTTAGCGAGCAAATTGCTCAAAGGCTTAGCCACCTTTGAGAAGTCCTTGATAAAGCGCCGATAGAACCCGGCGTGCCCCAAAAAGCTACGGATGCCCTTCACATTCACCGGAGGAGGTGATTTTTCTATCACTTCAACCTTAGCTCTATCCACTTCAAGCCCCCTTCTAGAGACTTTGTGGCCTAGCACGATCCCCTCGGTCACCATGAAGTGACACTTCTCCCAATTAAGCACCAAATTGGTCTTCACACATCTCTCCAACACCGTCATGAAGACTTCCATTGTTTTCTCTATCAGATCGGCAAAAATGGCTTGCACACATCGTTGGAAAGTCGTCGGTGCATTGCACAGCCCAAAGGGCATTTTTCGGTATGCGAACACTCCAAACGGACACGTGAAGACCGTCTTCTCATGATCGGCCGGGTCAACCGCAATTTGATTGTACCCGGAGTAGCCGTCCAAAAAACAATAGTATTGTTGGCCCGATGGTCTTTCGAGCATTTGATCCATAAATGGGAGTGGAAAATGGTCCTTTCGAGTCGCGGTATTCAACCGCCTATAATCAATACACATTCTCCACCCCGTTGCAACTTTAGTGGGGATCAATTCGTCCTTGTCATTCCGGATCACGGTAATCCCCCCTTTCTTCGGAACAACGTGCACGGGACTAACCCATGGACTATCCAAGATCGGGTAAATCATTCCCGCATCCAATAGCTTTACAACCTCCTTTCGAACAACCTCCTTCATGGTAGGATTTAAGCGGCGTTGTGGTTGAGCCACCGGCTTAAAATCCTCCTCCATCAAAATCTTGTGCATACAATAGGATGGACTAATTCCTTTTAGATCGGAAAGAGTCCAACCCATTGCTTCTTGATTTGTTTTTAGCACAATGATTAGACGGGCCTCTTCTTCATTTGTCAAAAGGTTGCTTATGATGACCGGCTTTGCCTCGGTCTCATCAAGGAATACATATTTCAAAGTAGAGGGTAGCACTTTCAATTCAATTGGCGCTTTTTCGTCAATAACCTCCTTCTTCAAGTTTTCCTCCTCTACTTCCCATGGTTGTAAGTCGTCTAAACTATCAAGTTCCTTTAAGCATTCCTCAAGAGCTAGCTCTTCTTCAACAGTGAAAACCTCCAATGAGTCATCAAGAGCTAACTCCATAGGAGATATCTCATGAATATGCTTTGAAACCTCCATAATAGCGTCTTCGATCACATCGATGCGGAAGCTATCATTTTTATCTTTTGAATGCTTCATTGCCTCGAATAGATCGAATGTAACTTCCTCATTTTGAACTCTCACCTTCATTAAACCGTCATCAACATCTATCATCATTCGCGCGGTCTTCATGAACGGTCGGCCCAAGATGAGCGGAGCATCATCATCTTCCTCCATATCAATAACAATAAAATCGACCGGGAAAAAAATTTGTCGACCTTCACCAAAACATCTTGGGCTACGCCATGAGGATGGGTCGTCGACTTATCCGCCAATTGCAACGTCATTCGGATGGACTTAATCTCAATGTTGCCAAGTCTCTTGATAATTGACAAAGGTATAAGATTAATGCTTGACCCCAAGTCAATAAGTCCTTTCCCGACATAGACGTCACCAATTTTAACCGGCAATGTAACTCTTCCCAGATCAACCTCTTTCTTAGGAAGCGTCCTTTGAATAATGGCACTACAGCTCGCATCAAGGACGATGGTCTCCGGTTCCGTATACCTCCGCTTTTTTGTTAGTATGTCCTTCATGAATTTGGCATACTTGGGCATTTGCTCCAAGGCTTCGGCAAACGGAATGTTGATTTGCAACTGTTTAAAAATATCCATGAACCGGGCGTAATGCCGTTCATTCTCCCTTTTGGACGGGGCATGAGGATAAGGAAGGTTTTGGATTGGAGTAGCGCTCACTACCTCCTTTCCCTTTGCAACTCTAGCACTCTTCCATCTAGGCTTTTTTACTACCTCCCCTATTACCTCATCACTTGTATTTTTCTCAATCTCCACACCTTTTTTCTTTTCAACTTCACCATTATTTTTATTCTTTTCAACTTCTTCACCCTCACTCCACTCTCCTACTTCACCATCAACATTTTCCTCCAATATTTCCTCCTCAATTTCTTTCTCTTTCTCTCTTTGTTCACTCTCAACTCTTTTTTTATTCTCACTACCCAACTCCCTCCCACTTCTCGTTGTGACCGCCTTACAATGCTCCTTAGGATTTGTTTGCGTGTTTGCCGAAAAGGAAGGACCAATTTGTTGTTCCGCGAGTTGCTTGGCAAGTTGCCCAACTTGAGTCTCAAGATTTTTTATAGCCGCGTCATTGCTCTTTTGATTGGCCATTGACATTTGCATGAATTGCGTCAATGTCTCTTCCAATTTAGAATTGACGACCGACGGTTGTTGAGATTGATACGGATTTTGGGGAGGGTTTTGACGGCTAGAAGAACCACCTCCATAACCTTGGTTATGATAATAGTTGCTTCTAGGTTGGAACCCTTGGTTCCCTTGGAATTGTTGTTGATTTTGAGGGTGCGGTTGATAAGGTCGTTGTTGTTGTTGTTGTTGTTGTCTCGGTTGATAGTCCCGTTGATTGGCCATGTAGTTTACTTCGTCAAAACCGGGAGGTGGACAAAATCCGGTGTCATGTTCACCTTTACAAAGTTCACAACAAGCTATTTGTTTAGCTTTTGACGGTTCTCTTAACTCTTTGATTTGTTGCGTTAAGAGTTCCACTTGTTGTGAGATGAGCTTGTTTTGGGCAAGGATGGCATCATTCGTCCCTAGCTCAAGCACTCCCGCCTTCTTCAAAGAATTTCCTCGACTTTGACTCTGAAGATCATTTAGAGCCATTCGATTGATAATGTTTGTAGCTTCTTCGGCACTTTTTGACAATAAAGAGCCACCCGAGGTAGCATCCAACAACGTTTTGCAGTTTGGTTGAAGTCCATTTTTGAAGATATGGATTTGAGTCATTTCATCAAATCCATGCCCTTTACATTTCCGAAGCATGGACTTGAATCTTTCCCACGCTTCATTTAATGATTCACTGGTTCCTTGCGAAAACACCGAGATGGCCGTCTTGGATTCCATGAATCGGTTATGGGAGAAAAATCTTTCGATGAATTTCTCTTCTAACACGTTCCAGTCTGTCATTACGGCTGGTGTTTGATCTAGGTACCAATCCTTTGCTTTACCGAGCAAAGCGTGGGGAAATAATCGTCTGAACAACGGAAGCTCCTGAGCCTGATCCACTCCGGCAGCCAATGCTATCTCATAAAATTTTGTGAGAAAAGCAAATGGGTCTTCATGGTCCATTCCGGTGAATGGACTTCCATATAATAGATTTAGAGTTCCCGTTTTCATCTCAGCTTGCCTTCCGGTGTGGTTGGCAAACTGAGCGGTGTTCCTTGGACTATTGATGCATGGAGTAGAAATAGGTGGTGGTGGTGGTTGCTCCATGTTTGGTATGAATGGTGGTGGATTTGTGGTCGAAGAACTTTCTCCTTGCTCTTGGCGTTGTCTAGCCTGTTGCCTCCTACGTCTCGTTTTGCTATTGAGCCTCCTTGCGGTTCTCTCGATCTCAGGATCAAAAAGAAGTTCGTCCACAGGGATTTGCCCTCGCAAAAAACGTAAGCTGCACACTAAACCAAACAAATTACAAGCACAAGTCAAAAATTAACAAGCTAAAACTTAAACAACCATTGCGATGCTCGCAATATCAATTTACAATCCCCGGCAACGGCGCCATTTTGTTAGTTGTAAATTTACGTGTCGGGTTTTTGTTATCGTATCCACAGGGATTGTAAGATATCACCGCCGTTCGATGGTTGTATTAATTCTAACTCAATGTAACAATAAAGTTTTGGTTGGTTGTCACGTTATCTTGCATAAAAAGGTAATAAATTGCGTAAAAGTTATGGTTTGAATAAATGAGAAATATTGCCAAAGTTAGGGTTCGATGATCACTTTGCATGTATTTGTTCGGTCAACAATATTATAAACTCCTTTAGATGATAAATTATTTCACAAGGTCCTCCCAATGTGTTTCTCTCGAACACCCATTGTGAGTTTTGCCATTTTGATCCATTGTTTCTCTCGAACACAATCTATCAAAATGACAACTTTTTAGTTCAACCTTATGGTGAACAAAATCATTCATTACTATCTCTAGCTAACAAACAAGATTGGATGAAAACCTAGGTCAAGAGTTGGTAAACATCTCTCGATCATAAACCAACACAAAGAGTTTTAAATAGAAACAAAGTTTTCATCATATATTCACCATTAAAGAGTTTACACATGAAGATCCTTACATTTACACACAAAGCTAGTAATCACCTACATCTAACCTTGACAAATGGATGACTTAGCTACTCATTTTCATGGTAGCTTGGTCGGCAAGTTTCGGAAGAAGGTTGATCAACATCCAAGTCGGATAATCGATATTGGATGGGAATCCACCTTCTTTTTGTAGAAGATGGTTACAAGATGAAGAGAAATGAAAACTAGGGCATAAAAGCTCCCAAGAACAATGCTGTAAAAATATCTAACAAAAGTACAAAAGTGGAAAAATGCTGTAAAAAAACTAGGTACGGCACTCAAAAGTGGCACCTGCTACTTATAGACATGTGCTGGGCTGTCATGCTCGCTAGGCGAGCACAAAGGCTCGCCTAGCGAGGGTCTAATTGTGGCACACAAGGCACTTGTGCCCAGAGAAATAGGGTCTGTTGAACTGTCATGTTCGCCTAGCGAACAAACCTTCGCCTAGCGAAGGACACGCTCCAACCTTCACCCCAGCGAGGTTGAGAGGTTTTGCTACTGGAATGCTCGCTGGGGACTCGCTAGAGCTTCGCCTAGCGAGTGAGTGCTGGCTGCGCTTTTCACCAAAACTGAACGAACTCGCTACCACCTTCGCTATCAGCTCGCCTGGCGAATTTATTGACATTTTACTGGAGCTTTTCGCTGGGCGCTCGCCTAGCGAGCAGGCTTCGCCACAGCCTTCGCCTAGCGAGCATGAAGATGAATGCTTGTTTTCTTTGGTTCCTTTGCCAACTTTCTTGTGTCTTAAATTTCAATTATTTCATGCCTTCTTCCTGCACAATAACACACAAATCAAAGGCACCAAGCTTGTTTATCAATGTAATGCATTTCATCTAAAACAAAAGTGATTTTGACAATTTAGCAAGGAAATAGAGTGAAAGATACCCTTAATTGATGGCTCAAATAAGCACTTTTGGGTATCTAACATATATCATACTTTATTTTTCTTTGTTTACTAGCCAAAATATTCAAAAATATGTCTAATGTAGTTTTGTTTCTTTTGTAGGTAGTGTGTGCATCAACCCATGCCTCATCAAGCTCACAACTAGGGCTTGAGACCCTCAGTGAAAGGAATCAAGCAAAGAAAAGGTACACAATGTTTATAAGCATCATATATGGATATCCATGTTATTTATTTGTCATTTTGATCAAGAATTCATCAAGAGTTTGAAGCTTGTTTGTCAAGGAAACCCTAATTCAATTGGGTATCTTGCGTGCCTTCCTCAACAAGTTTATTTAACATTTGGTCAAAGATATTATGGGATAATTCATTTAGCTTCATCATAAGCATATATGATTCTCCATGATCCCCAAAGAGCAAAATAACTTCAAGTTTGCCAGTAGGTTCAAGGAGGTTGACCAGAAGAGTCAACTGGTCAAATCTAGGGTTCCCTAGACCCTATCTCCTACAATTTTTGTCATATGAAAATTATTATAAGATAAAGTTTACTCTTTATGACATTCCAAAAAACTTTCATGTTGGAATCAAGATCTAAGTTTGCTTGGAAAGTCATTTTTATGGTGAAAGATTATAGGTCATTTTGTCTATGCCCTAGATAGAAGGTTAACTTCCAAGAACCATAACTTGCTCAATTTTTATGATATGAAGATTATCCAAGTTTCATGATCAATTTAAATATGTCTTTTACAACTTTTATTCTTTGAGAAAGGTAAAATTCCACTTGCAAGGTCATGTGCCATGAGGAAACATTATAGGTCCATTTTGGTCCTCATCATTGAACAAACAATTTTCATCAACTTCTAAAATCCATAAATCCATCACGAAAGCTCTAAATGGTATCAAATTTGTGACCAAATTGAATATTATTGAAATAGATACAACTTTGAATAAGGAACCAAAGTCATTTGAAGCTCATAGCAAAAGCTATTCAAGGTGGAAAAGGGGATCATTTGACTTTTAACTTAGAAACTTTTCAAGTATGTTTGATTCCTCCAACTTCAAGGTTAGAATTGATCAAGTTCAAAACTTCAAATGGAAAAAGTTTCAACATAAAATATGTTCCCCTTCATGCTAGCTTTCCAAATAGTCCAAGATCATTCAATTTGGATCAAATTTGAGGGACTTGCACATGGTTCCTTTGGATGGCTTGTTCTAGCATCATTTGAACTCAATTTTCACACAACTTTGCATGGCTTCACGTTATGATCTCATCCTCAATTGTGCACAAATTTGGACTTATTACAATCATCACTTGGGCCTAAACATGTGCCCATGAACCCATGCACATCAATTGCTATTTTTGGATTCAAATTTGAAAGGTGTAGAAATCACATTGCATTGCCTATATAATGAGCTCCATTGCCTCAGAATTGAGGAGGACCCTTGCCCAAGCTTTGCTCAACAATCCCATAGCCAACATTGAAAGAACACGTTGAAGATTTCTTTGAAATCGAGCTTCTAGTTCAAATTATGTTTGTGAACTAGAACTCCAAGGGTTCACATCGTTTTTCATCTCAATCATCTCCTACAAGCAAGAGGAAGCAAGGCCAAGTGTAATTGCATCGAGATCTAGCTCAAAAGTCACCATCCAAAGGTGAATTTTCTCCAACTTTACTTCTTCGATTCTCACTAATTTCTTAACATTTCTGCTTAAGTTTTGGTTGACTGAAGTCCTACCAATCCATGCATTGAGATTGAGTTGCTTTGAGGTTGAATCGAAGCAACTCAGTTATGGAACCTCAATTTTCAACTCCACATATCTTCTTATAAAGTGAAAGTTGGAGAAATTGGAGGTCATATTCGAGATCCTCATAACTTTCTCTTCAAAATAGTGTATGATCAATTGATTTTGGTGATAATTTGATCCTGACTAGTCCGGTGACATGGCCGGAGAAGACAGTCAGAGCAAGGGCTCCAGTGGTGCATTGACATTGTCCAAGTCGTTTGATCCCATGGCCACGTTATAATATTAGCCTTTGATCTTGATTACCATTTGTACACGTGCTTTGACTCAGGACTATGGTGGATAACGCGTGTTAGCCATCAGATCTTCCACCTCAATTATTGAGGGAGATCTGATGGCCCTCGTTTTTTGATTTAATTATTTTAAATACCATTTTCTCATTTAATTCATTATAATTTCAGTATTAATCCAAAAAATATGGGACTTTCACCAAAGTTTCACAAATAATCTCCTCTTCCATTTTATGAATTAAAATTATTTTTTGGATTGAGTTTGATATTTTTAATGAATTTTGTGATTTTTGACTTGTTTTTAAATACTTCTAACTTTTCAAAAATGCCAAAAAAATTAGTCAATGGTCCTTTGATCTTATTTGACCTATGATGAATCCCTTGGCCATTTCTTTGGTGATTTGAAGGGATTTAAGGGTTTTCCCCTTTTAAAATGTATTTTTATACATTTAGAAATCGAATTGAATTTGTTTAATTACTTTAATATTTTATTGAGCTTTTGTTTTGACTTTGTGTTGACTCAACTTCTGTTTGGATTTAATCTTGGTTGAATTGGACTTCAATTTGATCAATACAATTGGATTTAGGGGGTTGATGAAGTTTGAACTTCATCCCTCAAAATGAATGGATGATATTGATCAAATGAAGTTCATCCCTTAATCAATTTTGATTTCTTTCACTTCATCTCTTCATATTTATCTCTTTCTTCCTAAATCCCTCATTGACCAATGACTTCTCAAAAATCAAATGCTAGTTGATTCATCAATGACTTTGTCTCAGATGAATCAACATGAGCTTGATTGAGATAGGTTCACCCCTTCTTATTTTTTTGTGTGGTATGCTTTAGGAGCTTGGTCTTTATACCTTGTCTCTAGCATGCATTAACACCAATATTTTTATTGCTCGGTCTCAAATAGTTATGACTTCTACATAAGTCCAATTACGATTGCTTAACATAAAGCTAAATGTGTCCCAAAAGGCATAACATTTTTGTAAGTGAGATTGTAAGTCTCCCATTCCTCATGGTATTGTGTGAATATTTTATCTCTTTTCCATTTGTGAGAGCTAGTGGCATACTTGTTGATTTATCCAAGTTGGAGCCCTTCTCATGAATGATGCCTAGGTTCATATCTTCATGCTCGTGAGTGGAGGGTTGAGTGCTCTCCAAAGAATGACTTAAATAATTTTCCTCTGCCATTAACATTCACTAACATTTCTTTATTGATTTTTATCTTTATGTCATTTACTTTAATGCAATTTAAATTTATGCACTTTATCATTCATTGTTATTTACATTCGTGCAATTTATTTATGTTTCAGTCATTTTCACTTTGCTCACTTGAGCCATATTTTTGTGCTTGTATGATATTTGTGCTTGTGATTTTGTTTTGTTTGTGGTCTTTGGACCTTAAAATACTTGATAACAACAAAAACCCTAAAAAATACATTGGTGGACTGTTAGACCTATGTCTGTGACTTGATATGATCTTTGGACTTAGAGTAGGCAACATCCATGAGCTATGGAAAAGATTCGGCCAATGCCATTAATTTGAGACCTTTCTTGACAAATGCCATTCATCTGATACAAACCTTGAGAACCTCTTTTGGTTTATTTGTTATACTCACTTTGTCTTTATGCTTAAGTTGTTATTTTGATCTTACTATGATTATCTGATGCTTTCTCTTTGAGTATATTTCATAGGATATTTCATCTGATACATGTGAAATACATTGAAGACTACTTACTTTTGGAGTGCTTGCTTGGATTTTTGGTTATCTTTATTTGATACCATTTAGTCTTCTTATTGATTGCTTGGATGACTATGCTTGTTGCTTGCTTGACAATCCAAAGTAAATGGATTTCTATATAACATTCTTATCTTGTGGATGCTTCCCATTTGTTAGATCTTTTTAACTCTAAACTTTTAAATCTTGTCCAGGATAGTCCCTTCATCTCCTCCACCTTCTTTAATTTCAAAATCTCTCCCTCATTTTCAAAACTTCTTTGTTTGTGTTTTCAAGTTAGACTTGTTTTAATGAGTAGAAACCTTGGCCTTATGCCATTGATTTTAAAACTATTTTCTTAATCAAACTTGAAAATAAACTTAATCATATTGACCTTATTTTCAAAAAGACAAAAAGAACTAACAACCTCGTCTAATCCTTTTAGCCACTTTGTGCCTTTTTCTTTTAAACTTTTCAAAAGAGAGCATATAGATTTGAGTTATATTTGGTTGAGATATAATTCTCTCATTCCGTGATATATTGATTATAAGTCTTTCCATTTATTAGGGGTTAATGGCATACTTGTTGATTGAATCCAAGTTGGAGCCCTCCCTCTTAAATGTTGTAAAACCCTCATTATCGGTGGATGTTTGGTTGAGTATTCTCCCTTTGATAACAAAAGATCTTTGAGCTTTTCTTAAAATTAATCCACCTATATTTGAAATTTTTACCATGAACTACGAGGTTTTGATCCCTCATTTTTATGTTGTTACATAGGCATGAGACTTAAGGTCTTGTCAAACAGAAAAATGTAAATAATGAATTCTTTTCTCATCTCCTCATTCTATTTTCTTAGCAAACATATTTTTCAACTAAAATACTTGCACACAAAAAGGGCTCCCTAGGAGTACCTAGGACACTTTGGGTGCTAATACCTTCTCTCGGCCGAGGGCATCATGGACCCCGAATGATCCTGGGCTTTCGAACCTGAACTCGGATCTGAGAGCGTACCCGGCTAGCTTTATCTAGCATTCGAGGTTGATGCTCCAGATGACAAGGATGACTCTGAATGGAATATTAACATGAGGCTTCCATTGACGTTGTTCCAATGAGGCTCAGAATCAAGATAACTGTTTGCTCGACATTGGATCAGTGTTCGATGGATCCAATGACGGAGATATAAGATTTCAGCTTCTTGAAGCTTAGATTCGTTCACCGAATCTCTCTTCATAGCTCAAATATGAGAATTGAACATGGAATTATGGAAATTCTAGGAATCAAAATTCGATTCCCACAAATGGCACCATTGTTACGTTGCGGAACCATAAATGGTAATGATTGCGGAAACTGTGACAGAATAGAGTTTCTGATACCCTACCTTGATGTGAAACCGTTGATCGGAGGTTGCAATCACTACTAGGTAAAATCCATTTCACCATGGTTGGAAAAGGGATACCACCACAGTTGACCAACCATAGTGAGGTATGTGGTGGTTGTAAGTATGATGCTTTCCACCACAATCGTGTGACCGTGATTATAAATTAGGTAGTGGGTTACCTGTCACAACAGTTACATTAAATAACCATAATGAAATTCTAACGTTTAAAATTTAATAACAGTTGTGCTAAACAACCATTGTGATATATACACCCGAGTTTATTATAAATTATGCTGAATTCTTATTTCGCCAATGCTCACTAAACATATAACTTTTCAATATGATCTAGAAATTAATAATATGAAAAATTAAGTTATATTAGAAGAAAATGTTACACTAATCCATGTTATACAAGATTTCTTCAGGCCATTATCCATATTTCACTCTTTAATGATTAGATTTTATTTCAATGCTCATAGTTCTTCAACCTCCAATTCCTTCACCTCTAGTTCATTTTGCCAAATATTATTTACTTTGCAACCAAAATTGGTGGTGGAGAAAGAGAGGTTGAATAACTAGAAGCATTAAACCAAGTTCTATCCGTTAAAGAGCGAAATATGAATAATGGACTGAATAAATATTGTATAACATTGATAAATGTAATTTGTTTTCTAATATAACTTAATATTTCATATTATAATTTTATAATTCAATCCGAAAAGTTATATATTCGGTAAGTGGGTTGGAAAAACACTTAAATTACATAATATATAATAAAATCATCTTCTAAACAAACCTTAATAACACCATTCATCAACAACAAATCTTAAACAACATACAACATATAACATACAACAAACAACTTTTATTAACAGCAACAAAATCATCAACAACATACCATAAACAACATATAACTTACAACTTTTATTACTAACAACAAACAAGTTTTATCAACAACAATAATATATCAACTCATAAAATGTTTCATGAACATACATGTCCCAGAATGACATCCATAATGAAAGGAGGATGAAGTTGAAGTGAGAGCTGTAAACTTGTGTTAAATTTGAATGGATGTAAATATGGGTCTTTCACACAAGTTTCCAGCGCTCACTTTAGCTTCATCCTCATTATATATTTTCTTCATAGAAACACAAACCATTTGTGAACCACACCCATAGTAATGGGTTTCTTGAGTTAATTTTTTTCATTCACTTTCGTACCTATAAGTCAAAATGTATTACAATGACATTTTAATTGTAAGAGATGCATAAAGTTCACTTCTATAATCCACACATTTCTATAATCCATAAACCAATAGAAAGTTCACTCATTTTAAGTTATGCATGTCATATTATCCTACAAACAACATGAAATAAGCTATTGAAACATAAATAATGATACATAAACAACATAGTTCACTTCTTAGGTTATATATTCACTAATATTAAGTTAACTTCTAAATATATTTGGAAACATAAACTATTTAACCATATAACAACCTATATATAATATATTGTGAAGACTAACCTTTAACGTAACTATTTCCTAGGATTTGATGGAGTTAAATCACATTCCATAAGCATTGATGCAACAAAGGTAACCATTCAAAGAAGACGAGTTCGCTGCATGAGTTTGGTGTTTCTATTTTTCATGTTTGTGAATAAAGGTTGTTGAAACGTTAATGGAGATTAGGATATATGAGAGAGACGGGTGAGAGAGATGTTAAGGTTTTATTTTGAGTGAGACGGTTGTTATGTACTGAAATGAGATAACTTCATATTATATATATTATATATATATATAATATTATATATATATAATATATATATATATATATATATATATATATATAATATATATATATATATGGTTGATGGTTGATGGTTGATGGTAAGAATAGTGATGAAACGTTATCACCTTACACCACGGTTGATAAAATGAACTGTGATGAAATATAAGGACAAATAATTTTTATAATAAAAAAATAGAAAATAATTGATGATGGGATTCGAAACATTACAATCCAGGTACATTTCACCATGATTGTTAACATTGACTGTAGTAAAATATCTTTTAATAAATAGAAAAAATAGAAGGCGCCCAAAAATGAGTTATTACTACGGTCGACAAAACAACAGTTATAATATGGTGTTACGAAAGGTATATTTTGTAGTAGTGGATCACGGTGCTTCTTGAACAACGGGTATAAGTGTTGATTTGATATTGTCTCGTCTCCGATACAGTGTACTTAGGGGGGTACCTTCATGGTTAGCACTGGAACACTCAAGTCAGTTTAGGGTTCAGGATAGAAGGTAGTGAAAGTCGAGATTATTGAATTTGTACCTTAGAACCCTTAACGAAGGTACTTATACCTTTGTCATTGTAGAGTAGGCTAGGTAATAAGCCTCATGCTATTGGGCCTCTGGCCGACACAGAGTGGTCGGTCCCGAATCTTTGGCCAATACAAAATAATTCAAAATATCAAAATTTAAATATTTCAATTTATCAAAGGGGGGGTACTAATGTTCCCATTACCCATCCCATGCCCATATTTTGAAATCGAGGAAAACCTAAACCCAAATTTGAACTCAGTCAAAGCATATTTTCCTCATCAAATTCAGAGTCCGTTCGGACGGATGGGTGGATACCCACGGGTATGGGTTTTGTAGATATGGGTAGTTGGTAGATTATGAATAAAATTCAGTTAATGTAGATAATAGTAAAATTGCAAAAAAAAATAGGAGAGAGAGAGAGAGAGTATTTATCACCTCGGTTAGTAAAAGGATTTCACCAAGATTGATTCACTACGCCAAATAAGGGAAAAGAGGGCGCTTATTTTGGCCTATAACAGCGCTTCTAAGCGCCCTCTAAAGTGGCGCTGGCATAGGTAAAGACAGCGCTTTGTTTTCCTGGAGAAAGCGCTGTCTAAAGTGGCCCTTTAAGGGCCACATTATAGTGCGCTTTCAAAAAAAAGCGCCCTCTGGAGTGGTCCATAAAGGGACACCTTAGAGGGCGCTTTCTGGAAAAAGCGCCCTCTAAAGTTGTCAATGTAAAGTGTTTAGAGGGCGCTTTCTGGACAAAGCGCCCTCTAAAGTTGTCAATGTAAAGTGTTTAGAGGGCGCTTCCTACAGAAAGCGCCCTCTAAAGTGTTAGTTATTTTAAAAAAATTTGTTTGAAAAACAGTGGATATTTAATTGGTAACTTGTTCGCATGCTGCAAAAGTGTAAAATTCATATTGATTTCATCCTTTAATCCAATGTTATACACCATTAATCCATTGATATATACAACATGAATCCATTTATATACAACATTAATCCTCCATATATACAACATTAATATATGATTCTTTGATCAACAATATACAACAACATATTCATGATTTAGTAAAAGTACAACAACAATATACAACATATATACAACAACAGCATACAACAACAACATTCCATACATATATGTACAACAATATACAACCTAGCTATATGATTCTTTGATCAACAATGAATTGACACAATTCATCCTTCATTTCATCCAAATGAGCTCTTGAGTAAGATTTGTATTCCTCAAAGTACTACAATTAAGAGAATAAAACATATTCATGATTTAGTAACAAATTAGATGAAATATCCGATAATATTAAAATAAACCCTAAGTTATTATTCCATACCATTTTTGGGATGTCTATACGATTCAACGCAATGATATCTCTCATAAATCTCAATACAAAAAATCCGCAATCGACCGAATTGTTTTGCTGAGGACACTACACAGAAAAACAAACAATATATATAGTTAATTTCTTACAAACACTATTATAAGCAAAAAAACAAACACTATTATAAGCAAAAATAAGATACTTAATATATACCTGAACTCTGACCCAGGTAATGTCCTTCCTATTACGGTAATTCTTTTTCGATCTAAATTTTAGTATTGCCCTAACAAAATAAAAACGTATATTGAGATCAATCTGACAGACATAATTAAATATACAAATACACACGAATATTTAGGGGAATTTCACTTACGCGTCAACCGTCTTCTTCATACTCGGATATTTACTCCAATCACCCGATAACGAATCGAGATAATACACCATTAGTCTCGAAAGATCCATAGCAACCAACACCCAGTGATCACTGTAAAATAAAACAAAAATTTAGATGCATGAAAATTTTCTACGTAAAAGATATACATAGATTAGAATGAAATTATTAGAAAGAAAATCTAACCCATTGCCAGAATTAAACGGTAAAAAATACAAACTGGGTGTAGTATTATCGCCGGCCGCCATGAATCTATCGACTAGTTCATTCTTTACGGATGTTGGATTTTTCGTTATAAACGTTGTGTTGATACGGGAAGCAGCAATAAAATCGAATCGGTTACACAATTCAGTTCCCCGCATCAATGTTACATACATATACCTTAAATAGAAACATAATAAACATTAGACTACTCATTGAAATGTGTAAATAAATTGTTCAACTAAGTAAATAATAGATTGATCGGAGTATCATATGTATGTATGAATGACAGCAATGCCCAATTCTTCGTGTTCAAAAAGTTGTTGCATGTCCTCCTTTGCAATTATTTCGGAATGAGCAATTCCGAAAACACCTTCATCAAAATCTACACTACGGATGGCGCCGTGCATAATATCGGACTCTTCCACCATTTTCTCAAGACGCATCATAATTTGAGATTTTTTCCCGGACGTCGTTGGAATATTGTTACCAGCTTTTTTCAACTTTCGACCGGGAACCTAAAAATTCATATAAATTAAATCATGACTTTTTGTGATGCAACAGAATCGTTGCGTATATAATTCAATGGGTATATATATTTGTACCTCTTTTTGAGATGCAACCGACTCGATGCGTCTTGAAATCCCTTTACCAACTTTATGTGTGGGTCTTGTAGGAGTCTAACATTACCATGTAATAAGGATTGATTAAATATCATAATTGTAGCTGAATTGAAATGTGAATACTAAATATTCATAATCATTTAGAACATATATACCTCGACATCTGGGAAAATTAGATCTGACGGCCATCCAACAAAGGATCCGACTGCATCTCGCAACAATTGATACTAGCTCGGTCACTAGTATCTTTTGCCTCGGAACCGCACATTTCCTCTCTATACCTTGCATTCTCCTTTTGCAGTTCGAGTACTTGTGCCCTTAACTCCGCCAAGGTCTCCATCACCTCTTTGTTGGTAGGATTTTTTGTTTTTGGTTTTTTATAAAATGACGACGAAGTCACACCAAAACCCTTACCCCTCACACGACCGGAATACTCAGGAACATTTAGTACTCGACTAAGTACGCTCCTGCAATCCTGGAACTCGGTTGAAGGTAAGGTTTGGGATAAAGTCTCCTGAAATATTATTAGAGGAGATTAAAAATGAATCATATGTCTAACAGAATTTTTGATATAATTAAAGAAATAATGTTACATATACTTACACATTCGTCATAAACATTTTGAACCGCTTCAACGACAGCCCCATCCTTCTCAACCCGAGCAGCCTTCCACAATACGTGCTCCGGAAGAGATGTTGCATCACTTTTCTCCTCGGCTAGCTACAAATTGAATCAGATTATAAGATCATCAATTATAACATATTGTGACAATGTATAAGCTCATAGAATTTGAATATACTCACAATTCTTTGTTGTAACCGTGCATATCCCGTACGCCCTTTTTTGTACGGATACGCGGGTTTTGATGCCCTTTTCCAATTTTTGTCGCTTACTTCCTGGATAAAAAAGTTTAAGGCATATTAGAACCAAGTAACTTAACAATTGTATAATACCATAATTAATAGACATTACATGGAATTTTTCGTTTCTTCGTTTGGCGACAAAGTTATCCCATTCTTCGGCTGAAATAATCTCCGCATACTTCATTGGCCGTTCTGCTTCAACAAAGTTTCCTTCCTCATCCTTGAGAAATTTGTTGGACAAAAAGGATCGAAATCCTCGGAGTCTTTTTCCGGCCAATTGAATACAATATTTTTGCCGGCTTTCATCGATGTGAAAGGATCTCTAAAAAACATACAAATGGAGTGTGTTATTATAAGTAATATTATAACAATATATGGTCAACAAATAGTCAACAAAAAAACATATATAATATATGGTAAGTACCTGTATCTCGGACCATATTTTTTCTTTGCCAACCTTCAATTCCGGACTTCTCCAATTATCACATGTAATCGGAATATGTTGTCGAACAAGGGAACCAATGTAACTTGCCAACATTGAACCGTTAGGCTCAATTAGTTGGTCTTCAGCACTCCAATGTACTTCGAATTGTTCACCCTTGTCTCTTGCACGAATGATTGACTTCATAACAGTCAATCCTCGTTTGATTTCTTTTTCAACATTGTTACGTGATCCACTCGCGTCATGGGTATCGTCTTGGTTAGCCATTTTATCTGTAATATAGAAATGATTCAATAAGACCCAAGTAAGACAATGACCATATTCGTGAAGCTACACAAAAAACACATTCATATACCTTCCATTTCTCTCATGTTACAACAATCTAAACTCTCTCTTTTTTTCATCATTATTGAATACAAACTCACACACACCTACTGCATACAAAAGACCAATGCAAACTTATGGTGTTTGGAACATGAACAAACTTGCATCCATAATCATCAAACTTCCAAGCACAAGCTCAAACACACTCCAAATGACATCAGTTTTCAATCAGAAATAAAAAACCTTACAACAAGGTGCTCATGAACACCATATAGTGCTCGTTTGCCCTAAACAACATTAATCAACATAATGCACAAAATGTAAAACTTAGTTTAGAAAATGCCCTAATCAAACACCTGAAGAAAGTGAACGGTAACGATGGAGAAGAGAAATACCTTCAAGGTGACGGTAACGATGGAGAAGAAAGTGAACAGCGACGGTGGACGCAGATAACTCAGTGAACGTGAACGCAGCAGCAGAAAAAGGCGACGGCGATGACGACGGTGAGGGAGGGAGAACGAACGGAGGACGAGAGTAATCGCAGTAGAGAGTAATCGCAGTAGAGAGTAATCGCAGTAGAGAGAAAACCCAGTTACGTAAACGAAATAGCATATAGAGAGGGAAAATAAAGAGACATGCAGTATATATGTTATAATTTTAATGTTTAATAAAGGGGACCTTAGAGGGCGCTTGTGTAAAAAAAGAGCCATCTAAAGGGGGCCTAAGAGGGCGCTTCTAAAAGCGCTCTCTAAGGCTTTCCAAAAGCGCTTTATAATCTGGAAATGTACATGGACTTAGAGAGCGCTTTTTTAAAAGCGCCCTCTAAGGGTATCCTTAGAGGGCGCTTTCATAAACGCGCCCTCTATTGGTGTCCCTCCATTTCCTCATTATTTTTTTGCTTCACTTTAGAGGGCGCTTTGTTACAAAAGCGCCCTCTAAAGTGCGTTGTCTATTCCTCCTTATTTTTCTCTTCACTTTAGAGTGCGCTTCTTTAAGAAAGCGCCCTCTAAGGTGCGCTGTCTATTCCAGTTTTTGGCGTAGTGATTGTTTATGATAATAAAGGGTGTCATAGAAAGTGTGACACTTTTCACCATGGTTGGAATGTTCATGAGGTGAAAAGTTGTTTGGTCCTTGGTTCAAATCCCATAAATAACATTTTGAAATTTACAAAATGGCGCGTTGTAGGAATTTATCCCACGATTCAACCATTATCGAAGGGGATAGGTCTTAGGGAAGTTTTTCACCATTTTTCTTAATTTCAACAGTGGGAAATACAATGTATCATCTGTCACTTTTATTGTGTTGTTGCTTGTTGGCTTGAACATATTTTTTATTAAATCATCAGAATTTGTTTTATTATTAATATAGGTATATTGTAAAAACATAAATATTTGTTTAACAAAGAAGAAATTACATCATTTAGAGAATAATTAAAATCTAAAAATATAAATGGTAAATAGTATGAATTTGAAAAGAAAACATCATGTTGTACTGAGGAAACATAATTTTATATTTCCAAGTTGTGTTTTCTCAATAGAGTGTGATGTTTTATTTTCAAATTCTTATTATTAACTATTTTCTTTTTGGATTGAGAATTTTCTCTAGATGGTGTTGTCTCTTTTTTGCTAAACAAATGGTTTTTCTTTTATAATATGTGTAATACTAACTTGTGCCCTTAAGGCACAAGTTAAGATATAAATGTAGAAAAATTACTTTAAAATTGTGTATTGATTTCTTTAAAAGCTTATCATTATTATTTTTTATTATTTTTCCCAATACAATCTTTCTAGTTGGGGGTTCTTAACATGTGCTCCTATGACACAACTTATCATTACCCTTATAATATAACTAAATTAATTAAAAATAAATATTTATACATCAAAATAAATTTCATTTTCTTAAGTATAAACTGTCAAGAACATAGTCAAGTGATAGAAAATAACTAAACAACATAATTCAACAAAAACAATAACAATAACACTGAATTTTTTACTTATCTCAACAAAAATAACACTAAACCTTTTATATATCTCAACAAAAACAACAACATAACTCAACAAAAAATAAAAAAACTAAATATTTTATTTTTCTAAACAAAAACAACAATATAACTCAACAAAAACAACAACGATAAAACTAAGCATTATTATTTATCTTACCAAAAGCAACAACATAACTTAACAAAAACAAAAGCAATAACAAAAACTTTTTAATTATCTCAATAGAACAACAATATAACTCAACAAAAACAACAACATAAGATTTTTAATTTCATCTTAACAGCAACAACAACAATAACACTAAACCTTTTATTTATCTCAACAAAAACCACAAATAAATCAACAAAAATATCAAAATAAAACCTATAGGGTTTAGGGTTTCAACAACAACAAATCCAAACATACAAATAGTTTGAACAACAATAACAACAACAAAAACATTATAATAACATGAATGATGGAAATGTTTCACGTATTGAAAATGTGATGAAGATGTCATAGAAATGAGTTTTGTGTTTCCTTCTTACAAGTTTTGTGTTTCCTTTCCTTGATCCATACGATTTGGAGAAGATATGATAAAGGTTAATAAAGAAATGATACTTCATACATTTATCGAGATTCAAATTAGGTGTGAGAGGATATGGTTTCGCTTATGGTGTTAGGACTCTATTATGTCTAGAAGAAAAATAATTTTTGCTTATATATGTAATTTTTTAATTAAAACTAAAAAGGGAGTGCTATTTTTTTCTTCATTTTGGTCATATTTAACAACCATGTGGAAATGTCCCTAAAAAGGAAACTTGGTCATATTTAACAACCATGTGGTCATATTTCCCCATAGTTGTTAAATTTAACTGAGGTGAAAAGTTGTTTCACTTTAATTTTAAAATAAAAATAAATGGAATATGACTCTTTTATAATGAATAAAATGCAAAATTGTTAGTGCTAAGATTCAAAGCGTCACTACTAGAAAATCTACTTTTTAGGACAACGATTTCACCGCACGTATCGAAAAATCGAGGTAAAGTTCCTGGACACGCCCTGATTTTTTAAAAATATAATATGTTCCACCGGTTATTTTGAAAATCGAGGGATAAACTTATTCAGTTTACATGCTTCGAATCCCAGCAGCTTGATATTATGTTTTTATCTCATTAAAAGTGGCGCCTTCTTGAATATTTTATTTTTAATCTAAAAATACGCCATTTTCACCTCGATTTTCTCTCCAACCAATGTGAATATGTTTCTCTGATATATATAGCTTTAACTTGTAGCATCCAGTTTCACTTGTCTAAACAACACAAATAAAACCCTAACGAATAACCCTTAACAAAACCGCCATAAACAACGAGTGTCATAAACACATATCATCTTCAATACAAAGATGTTATGTGTTTAGGACTCTCATTTCTTCTTCAAAGATCCAAATCATTTTATTTTACTTCTTCTTCAAAAATCGGATACGTCAAACATCACTACTCATATTGTTATTATTGTTTTTATGTTGTTGAGATCTAAAACCCTACAGATTTTCTCTTGTTGTTTTTGTTGTTTAAACAGATTTAGGTTATATGTCTTTTGATGTTGTTGTTCTTGTTGTTGAGACCTTAATTCCATGAGGTTGTTTATTGATGTTGTTGTTGATGTTGTGGATTGTTGTTTTGTATTATTGTTTAATGTAAGTTGTTGTTTTTTAGTTGAATTTATAAAATTTATATGTTGTAGTTTAGTTGTTGTTATTGTGTTTGAGTTTGAGATTGATATTGATATTGATATTATGTTTTTTGTGAATCTTTTTGCAGCTCTTATCTTGTTTCGTCGTGTTTAGTTTATTATATCTAATATCGATTGATTGTTTCACTATTAATGTTTTTGTGAATCTTTGTACATATAAACTATTAAATCGATTTTGGAAATAATCATATGAAGTATTATGTTATATTATAAACATATCTTACACTTATTAATGTTTTTCTAGCATTCTGCAACTCATCATTTATCTCATACTCTTGCATGGTTAAAATTTCTCCAATACTTTTAGGTTTTATTCAACTTTCTTCCATATTTGTTCATTTTTCAAAACATCAAATTTTATGCTTTCAAGAATGACTTAGTAGAAAAGTAAGTGTTGAATAAAGAACTTGAAACATTGAAGAGATTTTAACTATGAAAGAACGTGAGATGAGTGATGAGTTACATGATACTTCAAAATCATCAATCAATGTAAGTTGTTCTTCAAATATAACACAATTGTTCATATATTATTTTCTTAACCAATTTTAAGAAGTTATATGTTAAGTATATGGTTTAGTTAAATAAGCAATCCACGCTAGATTTAATAAACTCAAAATTTTTTACCCGTCAATTTTATGAGAAAACTGAGGTGAAAAAGTGGTATATCCGTCTGTGAAATGTCAAAAACGAGGGGACATGTGTTTTCGCCATTTCAGAATTCCAAAAAGGTCTCCATGATGATCGAACTCATGACCTTTACACAATACCCGTTGGTTATTTTAAAACCGAGAGGTAAAATCTGCACTTTTCATGACGCCTTTCGTTACCTCGCTTGTGAAATCGAAGTAAAACCACTTTTTCAACTGGGATAAAATGCATTTTTTATGTGCCTCATGGAACTTTCCCTATGGTTGATGTTATTGACCGAGGGGAAAGTGAATTAAAAAATATAAAAAAGCCTCCTAATGAAATAAATATTATCTTGGTGTAATAAATGGTTGAGGTAAGAGTTTGTTATGAAATCTACAATTTGTTGTTATTTTGTGTGAGATAGAGAGAGAAGATATATATATATATATATATATATATATATATATATATATATATATATATATATATATATATATATATATATATATATATATATATATATATATATATATATATATATAATATAATATATATATATATATATATTATATATATATATATATAATAATATATATATATACTACAAAGAGTATTTATTATCTCGATTGCTAAAAAGATTTCACCAAGGTTAATTGTCTATGCTAAGAAAGAATGTCATATAAAGTACGCCATCTTTTATCATGGTTGAAATGTTGATCAGGTGAAAAGTTGCTTTATTAAAATATTGACCGAGAGAATTTTAAATTTATAAATAAAATTAAGAGATATAAGATCAAATTTATGAACACAAAAATGGTCGGTGAGACTAAAAATTACAATGTTTAAAGGAGTTAAATCACATGACCTCAAATGTATTAATATAAATGATATGAAAATTGGGGTGTTATTAATAAGATGATTCCATTCATCTCAATAAATTATTCAACAAATATATAAAAAATTATAATTCACCGTAAATACTTGTAAGAGAAAGAGTTCATGTAAAAAAGAAAATTAGTGAAAATGTCAAGTCATATTTCTGTGAAAGAAAAATATCTTGACAGTAAAAATCATAACTTCCTTTGTTAAAAAAATTAAAAAATAGGAAATTAGGGTTATAGTAAACAAGAATATTCTCAATTTCTCTTGACTTATAATTATTTTTTTTAGCTTATTAGCTATTCTTGAAAATTATCCACTAAGTATGTGAGATGATATATAAGTTTAACAACCAATCAAAAGATCATGAAAAACTAAAAGAGTAAAATAATAAGCTTAGAATCTCCTAAAACTATTTTAGAATCTTTATTTGACAAAAGTCATGTAAATAATTTTTTAGCATGTTCTTTTACTGAGCCTTTACTATTTTAAAACACACGATGGAGAAATATTGTTCCAAAATTTTAAAAAATATTTCAAAAAGGCTATTTTTGGAAAAGCATGACCCAAAATTTGGACAACACTCAAAACCAAATAAGCACACATGTTTTTCATGATTTAGAACCTTATTTAATTCAAAACCAACATCTTAGAGTGAAAATTTAGAAGAATACAAGACTTATTTGAATTGGTATATTTACAACAATTTATGAAAATATTTTATGACATTTTTCTTAAAAATATTTCAATTTATTTTTAAATGTTTTCCAACATATCTTATAAAAATAACTTTAAAAATATATAAAAAAATTAAATGTAATGATTATTTCATTAACTATATAATAAAGATTATACAAAAATAAATTTTAAGGTATAAGGAATCAAATCATTGACCTTAGAATACAAGAGCACCTTACTTAGCACTAAGCCACCAAAGTTCACTTATATAATTTATATCATAAATATTAATTTTATTTTCTGTTTTACCGCTACTACAAAATAGACCTTTTGTCACACTAAACTACCACGGTTTGACTGTTAACCATCCTAATACCTCATTTTTGGACGCACTTTATTTATTTATATTTATGAAAATACATTGCACTATGGTCAAACTAATAAACTTTGATTATACATTTATGAAGTGACAGGGTTCGAATCTCAACTTCAATAATTTTCTACTCTTTTGTTACAATTAATGTTGTCCTTATAATTATAATATATAAATTAAAATTAAAATACATATCACCACGGTTGTTAATGTGAATCGTTGTAAAATTCATTATATTTCATCACGGTTTTTAAATACAACCATGGTGAAATTGTTCACTAATATATAATTTAACCGAATTAGCTCCCGCTTCTTAACATTATCGTCACATCTATCCCAACAAAATCCTAGCACACATTTTCTCTCTTCTTCTTCGTCATTGGCTCTCGCTTCATACATAAAAATCTTCTTATTCTTCCTTGTTCTTTCTTTTTCGTGTATGTTATTTTTATGTTTCACATGATTTTCTTCTTGCTCGAGAGTTTATGATTTTTTTTAGTTATGTGTTGTTGTTGTTTTATGTTGTTGTATGTTGTTGTTTTCTTGTTCTGATTTCAGATCCTTCTCTCAACATGAATAGTGGCAGCAACAAACTTATCTACGAGATTCAGGTTACAAAAGAGGTTACTGATATGGTGGAGTTATGGTTGAACAAAGCCAAGGAAGCTGAATCTGTTAGGGATCACACTACTGTTGTTGAACCGTCTGATGGAACATACTATAAAAAGATTCTTTTCAAGAATCTTAACACTGAAAAGATAAAGAAGGTAGAAGCTATTATGAATGACCTAGTGAATCGGGATGTAACTGATTTTGAATCTGATGAAGACCTTGAGAACTATGAAGACCTTGAGAACTGCACAAATTCAACTAAGTATGAAGATTGAAGGACTTTGTTATAGTTCACATGACTTGTTGTTGGTTGTTGTTGTTGACAATGTTTTGTATGTTGTGGTTTTGTTGCTTGTTTTGTTACAGCGTACTGCTAGTTTATGTTAATATGCTGCTTTTTGTTGTGATATGACTTACTTCCTTTTTGGATTAATAACATATTGTTGGTTGTTGTTGCTTGTTATGTTACAATGTTAATGTTAGTTATGTTGTGGTTGTTGTTGCTTGTTATGTTACAGTATACTGCTTATTTATATTATAGTGTACTTCTATTTGGATTAACAATATACTGTAGGTTGTTGTTGTTTGTTATGTTACAATGTTAATTCTAGTTTATGTTTTCAAAACAAGTTAACATTCTGAAAGCTGTTTATATTTTGAAATCTAGTTCAAGAGAACTCATACTATGGGTGTGGTTCATAAATGGTTTGTTTTTCTATGGAGAAACAATATAATAAGTACGGAGCAATTTTGGAAACTTCACTTGCCTTGTATTTTTTCTCCATGACAACACAAAATAGATCAACTTCAGATAATTCCACGAATCTTCTCAATAAAAGATATGTTGTTACCCTTTTGTTGATGTATGTTGTTGTTGAGTTTATTATAATGTATATAGATTATTTGTTTAACTAACCCTTCATTGAACATGCATTCATTTAAAGTGATTTAGAAAATAATAATCTAAAAAATAAATTATATTTGAAATGCAACTTAGATCAAACATGTTTTTCGAATTGCATTCATCTTATAATTCATGTATATCGATCTTTAACACGTAGAACTTGATTTATTGTCCCAAATTCTTCAAAGCAACAGTTCGTTCTCTATTAATTTATATTGCAAAATATTAAATGTGTTTAGAAATTAAATCATCTTCATTGTTGTCATCATAATAATCTTCATCATTGATTAAAATAATGATGATGATGATTCAAAATTAGTCCATATATTGATGATTTCAAAATGAACTAGGAATGAATCGTTGCTTTGAAGAATTTGAGGCATTGAGTCAAATACTACATGTTAATAAGCAAGAGATGAATTACGGTATGAATGCAATTTGAAAAACAGTAGTTCATTTAAGTTGTTTTTTAAGACTAATTTAAATTTTCAAATTATTATCTTCTACATCAATTTTAATGGTTGTATATGTTTAGTAATGTGTAACAAAAAACAATCAATCTACATATTTTATAATAAACTCATGGTACTTTTCACAACGGTTATCTTCTGTATCTGTTGTGAAATGTTAATTATATTCCAAATAAATTGTTATTGTTGCTGAGTTTCGAAACCATTACCTTAATATTATCACAACAGTTGTTTAATATAATCGTAGTGATAGGTAGCATGCTACCTAACTTATAACCACGATCACATGACCGTTATGGAAACCACCATACGTATAATCACATACTACTTAACAACGGATTTGAAACTATCATTATATGTGTTTCGTAACCGTCATTATATGTGTTTTCCGTAATAGTGTATTATATAAATAACTTATGGAAGTTTATACATAAATGCGTGTCTTGATAAACATTTGTGTTATAAGGTGAAAATAAATTATTTATCAAAACAATAATAAATAAATAAATAATACAAAGTGACAATACAAAATTAAATGGAAACTCGTGAATATTCTAGCACAAGATATGTTATATATTATTCGTCTTTCATGAATTCATTCTTCCCTTCATGACATTTGTTTATTTTATTGGCTAGGATACTCATGTAATAAGTATACATTTATTATCAATGCACTTATAAATTACAGGAAATAAGTTGGGAATTTTTGGACAATCAGCTTGAACTTCACATTTAATTGCTGCAAATAAAAAACAATGTCACTAAACAAAATAAAAGATTGTGTTCAAACTTTAAAGTAAATAATAAAATTAAAATACTAAAAAAGTGGCTTACCATCAACCTCCTTTGCAAGAAGAAATATGAAGAAAAATAAAATCATAACATAAACAAATTTGAGAATTTTAGCCATATCTTTTCTCTTTACATGTAACAAATATAATATGAGTTGATCTTTTTATAGTGTATAATACTCATACAAAAATAAAAAAATTATTAAATAGTTTTTACGCTTAAAGGAGCTCAATGTATTATGTTTGTCCTTTCAACATAATTAATAAATAGTTACCATAAAAACATGATAATCACTGGAACTCATTATTAATTAAATTATCAACTTTTCATGATTTAAATATGATTAACTTTAAAATGTTAGACCATGATAAAATTGTTTTATAAGTAATGCACAATTGTGAATTTTTTTATTAAATGATAGGGTATGAAATTGAGTAATTTCTTTTACATCTTAATTCACATTTCTTTAATTCACATTGTTAAACAAAATATATTAGGATTTATGCAGTCACACTTCATTATTACAAAAAGACACTTCTCTTTGATTCTTTCAGAAATCTCAAACTCTATTTGTCTACAAAATCAGTATATTGATATATAAAATAATATGACATTGATTACTAACAAATATAATTGCTCGCGTGTATATTCATTAAAGTAAATTTATACAAGAATGTGGAGATTCTTTTTTAATTATTTATTTAAATAAGAACATTATGTATTATATTATCCGTCATACTACATTTTTTTTAATTTTGCCATTAACTTTGAATACTTTAGGAAAACTTTTCGATTAGCACAAAAAGATGAAATTTCAGACAATTAGTAAATAAATGTTTTTAAACTATATTTTAAATGAATAGTAATTTATACACTTTTATTTCACAAATAAAATGACTACTATTTCTTAGCTTTACTCAGTTACCATCAGACCCGGTCCTATGCATGTGCAGCATGTGCTGCAGCACAGAGCCTCACATTTTATAAGGTCCCAAAATTTGAATTTTTATTTATTTATAAATATTAATAAAAACAAATAAAATGTTATTAAAAAAACTCAATAATTAAAAAAATGTTATGATAAAAATTTTATACATATAAAAATTAAGATTGATCAAAATTCAAAATAATTATAATTAAATTTATTTTTAATTAATATGTAATTGTATTTTTGATATTTTTTTTAATTATTATAATTGTATTTAAAAAAAATTTAGCCTATTTTTAAAATTAGAATGAGGCCTCCGATATGATTGGGTCGGTCCTGGTTACCATATGGATCACCACGAGAGGGAAATATTCATATTGGGTCAAACACTCACCCTAAAGGTTAAAGATTCACCCAAACAAATGTGAGAGACACCACATATTCACTCAAAACCTTAAGGTGATCAGTCTATGGATCCTCTCACTTATAAATTGCTCAACCTCCACTTTTCTAAGCAATGTGAGACTTTGAACTCACACTTGTTTCTCAACAATCTCCCAGACAAATGTGAATTCATTCACTATGCTCCCCCTCTAGTGAACGCTCTGTCGTACCTCATAAAAAATATGGGAATACGATCTAGCGAAACGCAATCGCACGCTCGCAATGATGGACTGAACAGAGTCGCCACCGAACTTTATTTATTCCTAAAAAGGAAAGGGGAAATATCGATAAAACCCAAGAAAAAACGACAATGATGTTGGTCGTCGCAACCAAATCAGGGTTCGGGAGTCGATTATGCAAGGGGAAGGTATTAGCACCCCTCACGTCCATTGTACTCAACGGGAACCATTAGGTTAGTTGTGTGCATTAATGTTAGTTTGAAATGTTAGGCTTTTCAAGTTATTAAGTGGGAAAGAAAGAAAGGATGAGAGGAGAATATTTTTGGATTTTTCGACGAAGGACTAAACCTAAGTTTTTTATTAGTGGGCCTGACAAGATTTACAAATCCTGCTCCTACGTATCTCAATAGAGAAGTCAAGGCTTACGTAGTTCTGGGTAGAAAAATGTTTGTTTGTTGGTCGATTTTAGCGAAAGCTACTTTGTGTCAAATCGACGAAAACATTGTTGGACTACCCAAAACAGGTGGAAAAACATTGCCTTGCATTGTTTTGAAACAAAGTACCTTTCGTTTGTGAAAAGGTTTGAAGGGTCAATCGCACGGCGACGAGAAAAGAAATTGATTGGTTTGATGTGTTTTGAGTAATGGCGAGAACTTGGATGAGCGAGATATCCATCTCGAATCCTAGTCTCAGGAGTGCGTGGTATCCACCACGTTCCATTTCCATCTTATTTGCAAAAATGTTTAATAAGCATTAAGTATTTTTGAGGTTTGATTGAGAAAGGGTTTGAAGAAACCGCATTGACAATTTTAAATGATGACGAGAGTTAAGATAGGCGAGGCATCCGCCTCGAATCTTAATCTCAGGAGTGCGTGATATCCACCACGTTCCATTTCCATCTTTATTGAAAAGTGTTTAGATAGGAATTAAGTATTTTGAGTTTTGTTATGAAAATGGCTTGATGCTAGATCAAGCATTTGATGACGGTTGAGAAAGATTTGAATGAGTGTTTGAGAGAAAACATAATAAATAAATTTGGATGATGGCGAGAATTAAGATAGACGAGGCATCCACCTCGGATCTTAATCTCAGGAGTGCGCGGTATTCACCACGTTCCATTTCCATCTTTATTGAAAAGGTCTTGAATATGAATTAATATTTTTTTGAGTTTTTATTATGAAAAATGGCTTGACGTTGGATCAAGCATTTGATGAAGTTTTTGAAAGAAATGGAATAGAATGGGAAAAAGAAATGACTTGATTTGTTTATTGAGAAAATACTCGACGTTGGATCGAGTCTTATTTTTTGATATTTTTGGAAATGGTTGAATTTATTCTTGTGTTAGTAGCTAACTAAACAACCAAGCAATAAAGAAATAAAACAGTAAAATTATTACACATCGGGGGAGTGGGGTACATTTTGTCAAATGGGGATTCAAAGTACTGGAATAATTAAATCGGGTCCAAACAACAAATAATGCAATGTATGAGTGTAAGTGCAAGAGAACCGTCTCATTGTAAGAAGGCCCAAGAGTAAGCCATGTGAAGAAAATAAATAACACAACAAGTTATATTTACAAAAACACTCAAAAATTAAATTGAAAGAAACGACATCGGGACGTGCACGGATAAAAATCGGGATACGAGGATGCGAATCAAAGTCGCATAACACAATGACGTGCAAGACAGATGGAAATTGAAAAGAAACTAAGAAATCTAGATAATGTGCTCAAAGCCGGTTTGCACATATTGACAATAATTGAAATGTCATATGTGATTAATCAAAACACAGCGAAATACTATCGATGTATGGATAAAAATAATCATAGATAAACAACATGGAAATTGTTGAATCCATAAATTAAAATCGATATTTAACAATTAAAATAAATAAAAAGGGGTAATAAACATTAGGAATAATGAGGGGATTAAAAAAATAAATGTGAAATAGAAATTAAAAAATGCTGTAAAATTAAAATATGGTACACACGAGTATTGAACCCAGGACCAAAGGCTTGCCAAAGCATCCCTTTACCAATTCAGCCAAATAGACATCCTTGTCATATGATCTCAAGCGCTAACAGATATCATAAAAAAAATAGACCAAGCCTTTTAAATAAAATATAAAGTTGAAAAAATAGTAGTATAACAAGTTCATCTTTAACGCACATAGATTCTGTTTCTTTCCATTTTGAACATCAAAATTTTAACAGCAAGTTAACATCACAAACAAACAGGCAGCGGTATTGCTAAATCAAACATGGAGTTCAAATCGGAACAACAACCATGGTTCCCTCAGAAGGATGTAAAGCATAATTGAAACATAAAAATAAAGCTCGGAAAGGAAGCTAACCGGTTGCAGCGAGCTCGACCGACGAATGTGAGTAAGCGTTTCGCCTGAACCGGTTTTGATCTTCTTATCCGCTCTTCACCACCAAGAAAAACTATGGCTTTCTTTTCTCCTTGCCGTCGACTCCTCCTTCTCTTAGTGAACAGTAACACTTTGTGTTTTTCAGAATTCTCCCTTCCTTGTGGGTGAGCAGTGGCGGCTATCTCCAAACAAATTAGGGTTTTTTTTCGCTCCCCCCTTCATGAACAGTGGCCACCTATTATATATGACTTATCTCCTCTCTGTTGTGTTGCTGTGTCTTCTCAGAGTAGTGGGAAGTGTCTGTACGAAGGAGGTTGGGAAGTTTTTGTCCATACTCAAGCTAGTGGTCCCTCCCTTAATTCTCTTCATCTCCAAGAAAATTTTACTGTCGGTAAGAAACTTATTTACTGCAGTGCATTTTTGCTTTATGAAATTATATTAACTTGTGGATTGTGCTGCAGATTTGGGATGAAACACTTTTGTGTATCGGGTGGAAATAATGTCTGCTTCAGGTGTCATTTCCCATATGACAGAGATTGCTAGCATTTCCACGTCAGAATGAAGAGAACATACGTCCTCTGTTAAAGGTTTTGGAAGCATGTCTATTCTTCGTTCAACAAGATAGACAGGTGCGCCCCTTTGAGAAGCCTCATCATCGAGTGGAGTGCTAGGAAACACAAAATTTGTAACATCGTCAATGTGAACTCCAACTTCAAAGTTTCCATTTGGAAGAGCATAGCAGTGAAGTGCATCATCGATATCCTTGCAGCCTGGAGGGTCTACACTGAAGACACGCAAATGATGCAAATCCTGCCTAAATGGAATGGACACATCTTTAGAAAAGACTGACCATGGCAATGGTGGCAAACACGATAGCACTTGTGTAGAGAATGGCCTTGAGTTTATATCATTTTCTATCGAAACCACCTCACTTTCAGTATCTCTATCACCTATGTCTCCTATAGTCCGCACATAATAGCCAGATGGATATCGAGATCGGCGATCCCAAGAATCAACTGATACCATAATCCTCTTGTCCAAAAGGTTCTCAAGTTGGCGGGTTTGGATACGAATCTTGGGAAATCTTCGATCTTTGGAGACAAACGATGCATAGGCAACACCACGACTTCTTCCAGGCATAGGCATTGGCTTATGCTCTGAATAAATTACTTTCCTCTTGGATGGTGATCTTCAACATCTTCCATCTCTGCATCTTCAGATGAAGGCCGCACAAGCAGGTCAAGTAAATCAGGTCGGTCCAAAGACTTGACATATGACTCAACTGTTTCTGCACAAATGCCCTCTTCACTAGCTTTCCTTTTATTCTCTTTATCATTAGTTACAAGCAAAACCTTTACTGCACCACCTAGATGCTTCTGAAATGGGAGACGAAGGGTCCAAAAGTGGATTCCATCTTCCACTAGCATAGTTCATAAGCTGTCATGAGGATTCCTTAAATTGTTCCTTCTGGTAAAGTACCTTAGCAGCAGGCCCTGTTGTCATGTAATTTTCTCCTTAAGCTTTGCACTACATGATGGTGCTCACTAAATGATCCAGATTGAAACAATTCAGATGACACCAACCTTCTACATACATCATTACACATTGTTGGGCTCAACAATGGCATCCCAAACTTAACACTCAACAGAACCCAATCAAACTTTTCTTCAGGTGGAAACTGCTCAGGCTCTCTATCATTAAATAATCTAAGTAAGCGGATGTATCCAACTGTACACAGTTCCATCGTGTCTGCCAAATTGCTCAATAGAGACTTCAGCTTTGAACTTTCTGAAGGAGAATTGCCATCCAAGGCGCAGCGGAATTTAAAAAAATTTCTCCATTTAGTGATCCTTACGAATTGGCATGATCAGTGATAGAATCGTTACCTCTTGTGGCGATTCAAACCTTTGATGCAAATCTCTTATAACGATCAAAACCTTTGATACAGATCCACGGAGTGATCACGAACGTTGAACGATGACAACGTCTCTACTCAGTCCACACGAACGGATTCCTTCAATCTCAGTGCTAGCTGGTACGGATGAAGGCTTTGAGTGAGAGAGAGAGAGAAACAAAATTCCAACTCTTCACTTGAGTTGAGTCTCTGTCTGAGTGGAGTGACAATGCTTCTACCCAAGGGGTTCTATTTATAGAACCACTTGTGTGGGCTTCAAGCTAAAAAGCCCACTTAAGTGTATTTTGGCCCATATCTCATAATATGCCAAAATCACTTAAGTATTTGGTACCTTATCATATTTCGTCTTCCACTTAAGTGCACCGTACCTTATGATGTTCCTTAGTTACTCTATCTCTCATCAATCCGTCCTTTGTGTGTGACCCTGTAGGTTTTCGCAACGTTGACAATTATATTAAATCACGCATTTAACATAATAAACAGTGAGCGATATCTAGCAACACATCACTGCTACCCAAGTCACGAAAATGTCATGTGATCTGACAAAACCTCCTGTGATAATGATTATGTGTATAATTACCCGTTTGCCCTTATGTCTATATTGAACACAAGGTATAGACCGTGTCACCCTTGTCCAGTTCAATATTGGGACCATAGACATTTTTTCCTGTTACGCAGGATGGGCAAATTCCATCTAGGACACTCATGTCCCTCAGCATGCTTTGTGGAGTACCCATCAACTGTGTTTATGGTTATCTAGTTACGGACAACTTTGGATCAGCAATAAAGCACTCGACTCTACATCTAGGATCCATAGTGGTTTTAGGTCGAAGAGTGGTATACACTATTATCACCATGAGAATAACTTATGACACTTTGCATAACTTTCTATATAGTATTCTCATAGCGGGTCAATCCGGTATAAATATTACTCCTAATATTCATACATATGTTTAAGACTTGATAACTCTTTATCCATGATCCATGAGATGTGATCATCAGTCTACAAACATAATAGTCTTAATGCTTTAATGTTATCCCACTTCACACTAAAGCTCAACTACGGATACTTTAAGAATAGTGCCCTTATGTTTAATGTGTTCTCATGATCAAGTCACACTTGATACATTAAATGGACTATCTATTCCAGGGACTTTATTAATCAACCATAATAAAGAAAATGCCTTTTATTATTAATAAATAATTCGATAAAAGTACCAAAAGTATTGGCCTCTAGGGCTTACACCAATAATCTCCCACTAGCACTAGAGCCAATCAGGCATAACCCTTATGCCCATTGATCTAGTATGGCCATCATGCTTCTGCTGCGCAAGAGGCTTTGTTAGTGGGTCAGCAATTATTGTCAAGTGTTGGTACTCTACATATTTTCACATC
Organism: Lathyrus oleraceus; assembly: GCF_024323335.1. NCBI lineage: Eukaryota > Viridiplantae > Streptophyta > Magnoliopsida > Fabales > Fabaceae > Lathyrus > Lathyrus oleraceus. The sequence continues at coordinate 450,509,748 of NC_066582.1, read as the reverse complement.
TCCTCTATCTATTATCTCTCGAATGAGGTGATAACGCCTGAGTATGTGTTTGGATCGTTGGTGAGATCTGGGCTCCTTAGCTTGTGCGACAACACCATTGTTATCATAATAGAGACCAATGGGATCCACAATGCTAGGGACTATGCCAAGTTCACTAATGAACTTTTTGATGCAAACAGCTTCCTTTGCTGCACTTGAGGCAGCAATATACTCGACCTCGGTTGTAGAATCAGCAACTGTATCTTGCTTTGAACTTTTCAAGCTCACAACGCCACCATTTAAGCAAAACACATAACCATCATTCATATTAAAGCGTCTCAGCACTTTGTCTATGTACTCTGACTTAGGCCAAGCAATTTTGTGATCTATCTCTATAGATTCTGATTCCTAATATATAGGCTGCTTCACCTAGGTCCTTTATAGAAAAGCATTTCCCCAACCAAGTCTTTACTTGTTGCAGGGTACGGACATCGTTTCCAATGAGTAATATGTCATCCACATATAATACTAAGAAAACGACCATGCTCCCACTAACCTTCTTGTAGACACAAGGCTCATCTTCGTTCTTGATGAATCCATATTGTTTTACCGTTTCATCAAAACGAAGATTCCAGCTTCTGGAAGCTTGCTTCAATCCATAGATTGATCTTTGTAGCTTACATATCTTTTGGGCTTCTTCTAGTATGTCAAATCCTTCAGGTTGTGTCATGTACACATCCTCAAGAAGATTTCCATTAAGGAAAGCAGTTTTGACATCCATCTGCCATATTTCATAATCATGATATGCAGCGATAGCAAGTAAAATCCGAACAGATTTAAGCATTGCAACTGGTGAAAAGGTTTCATCATAGTCAACACCATGAATTTGTTTATATCCTTTTACAACCAGTCTTTCCTTATAGGTATGTACCTTACCATCCATGTCAGTCTTCCTTTTTGAAGACCCACTTGCATCCTATAGGATTAACTCCTATAGGAGGCTCTACCAAGGTCCAAACTTGGTTTGTGTACATGGAATCCATTTCAGATTTCATGGCTTCTAGCCACTTCTCAGACTCGGGACCAGTTATGGCCTCTTGGTAGGTCACAGGCTCATCTTGATCCATGAGTAATACATCACCTTGATCTGTTATGAGATGTCCATATCTCTCAGGTAGGTGACGTATCCTGCTTGACCTACGCTGGTCTTGTTCTACTTGAGCAGGTTGCTCTTCCACAAGCACTTGTGTTTCCTGCTCTAATTCCTCCATAGGTGTATCGATGCTTTGTGATTCTTGAATTTCTTCAAGCTCTACTTTCCTCCCACTGGTTCCTTTGGAAATAAAATCCTTTTCTAGGAACACTCCAGTTCGAGCGACAAACACTTTGCCCTCAGAAGGATTGTAGAAGTAATACCCTCTTGTTTCTTTAGGATACCCCACAAATAAGCATCTGTCAGATTTGGGCTCAAGCTTAGTTGAAATTTGTCGTTTCACATAAACTTCGCAACCCCAAATATTCATGTAAGACATATGTGGTTTCTCACCACTCCATATCTCATATGGTGTCTTCTCAACCTTTTTGGATGGAACACGGTTAAGTGTGTAAGCTGCTGTCAATAGCGCACGTCCCTAAAAGGAGTTTGGAAGATCGACGTGACTCATCATGGATCGGACCATGTCCAACAGGGTTCAATTTCTTCTCTCAGATACACCATTCCATTGGGGTGTTCCAGGAGGAGTGAGTTGGGATAGGATCCCATACTCTTTCAGATGGTCATCAAACTCTAAGCTTAAATACTCACCTCCTCGATCTGATCGAAGAGTTTTAATATTCTTACCTAGTTGGTTTTGTACTTCATTCTTGAATTCCTTGAACTTTTCAAAGGATTCTGATTTGTGTTTCATTAAATACACATAACCATATCTACTGAAATCATCAATGAATGTGATGAAGTACTGAAAACCTCCTCTGGCTGGTATGTTCAGTGGTCCACATACATCAGTATGTATGAGGGCCAAAAGATAATTACCTCTTTCACCTTTTCTTGTGAATGGAGACTTTGTCATCTTTCTAATTAAACAAGATCTGCATGTCTCATATGATTCATAATCAAAAGAGTCCAACAGTCCATCTTTATGGAGTTTGGAAATGCGTTTCTCATTTATGTGGCCTAATCGACAATGCCAAAGGTAAGTTGGATTTAACTCATTAGGTTTCATCCTTAGTATTAATGTTATAAATTGGCATTTCAAGATCAATGACATATAATCCATTGTTCATTTGAGCAGTAGCATAGAGTATATCATTCAAATAAATTGAACAACAATTGTTCTTTATAATGAATGAAAAACCGAACTTGTCCAAACAAGAAACAGAAATAATATTCCTGCTAATTGCTGGTACATAATAACAGTTCTCTAACTGAATTATTAAGCCACTAGGTAAAGTCAATTCATAAGTTCCTACGGCTAAGGCAGCAACCTTTGCTCCATTGCCAACTCGTAGGTCGACTTCACCTTTTGCCGAATCTCTACTCCTTTTCAGTCCATGCACATTTGTACAAATGTGAGAACCGCATCCAGTATCTAATACCCATGATGCAGAAGTAGATAAATTTATTTCAATAACAAAAACACCTGAAGTTGGAGTCTCTACTCCATTCTTCCTATCTTCCAGGTACTTTGGGCAATTCCTCTTCCAGTGTGCGGTCTTACCGCAATGGAAGCAGGTGCCTTCTTTTTCTATGCTTCCACTAGGCTTCAAAGCAGCAATAGTGGGTTTGGGTTTGGCAACTTCCTTGCCTTTCCTTTTATCATGTTTGAGGACAATCCTCATGTTTCGGTACCAATCCAGAAAATTTGTCCCAGACAATTTTTCCTTCTCAAGGTTTGATCGCAATATGTTGTTAGAGGTGTTTGTTGTCATGGTTATCTACATAAGGATTAATGAAAATATAAGTATCATTGACATATTTAATTAGGCCTTTAATTAAACATGCTCCCACTATTTTACTCAAAACAAATGACCCTCATCATTTGATTCGGAAAATCCTGTTGGAAGATTTTCTAGTGGGTCGAGATCCATACTTCACTTCGTTCTAAGTCTGCGTAGGCGGATTACACAAAACTAGGTTATTTAGGTAGGAACTCCTTCCAATTGTATCTCATACAACTCTCGAGAATTTCAGTTGGGTGAATAACTCCTTATTCCAATCCATCATATGAATCATTCCCAACTCTTGCTTCTAAACATATATATAATCTTATTATAATTTGTTTAGTTAAGTTTGACCCATTGTTTTAACAGTTGGATATTACAATTATCCCATCGCACCTTACTAATATAGAACATGCACCTCGCGTAGGCGAAACCTACATTATTTGATACTAGTCTTGATGAGTGTTAAAACTTGGAAAGCATAAACTTAATATTTAATTTGAGGGAATTGCAATTTTTCTGATCTCACCGGCTTGTTTATCATATAAACCGTCTCTCACATGCATCAACATACATTCAAATGCATCAACATACATACAAACATAATGAAACAGTTATGGCCCCTAGCACAAATGTTCTCCCAAGCCAATGAGAGAACCTAAGCTAACCTAACAACGATCTAAGCTTCTCCAAGCAAGATCTTCAAGGTTGTCCTCCTTTGGCACTGACTTCTTTGCTTTCTTCATATCATTACATAAAAGAAACTCGTTTTACATATCAGGGAGTGAGATGAGAAAAGAAGTTACATTTGGGAGATTAAGAGAGAGGCACGACACGCAGGTCGTATTTTAAAACCCAAAGCAAAATAAAGGAAAACTAAGGCCATAACCGATCACCACAAGACAATAATAAACACTTTATTATTTTATTATTAATTCCTTTAATTAATTAAAACCAAATTAAATTTCGACGACCGATTACCACATTTTAATGAATAAGTCATTTAAAATCGATGTTGCTTTTGTATCAACACTTGATACTTTTAAAGCACTGAGTTAGCCGAACGGGTGAATTTTGCCTTGCGTTAACCGGTTAACCAAATGCGTTAACCGGTTAACACTGTTTAAAATCTGTTCAAAAAACTGTTTTCTGCCTTGCGTTAACCGGTTAACCAAATGCGTTAACCGGTTAACACTGTTTGAAAATGTCTTGGAAAACTGTTTTCCGCCTTGCGTTAACCGCTTAACCAAAAGCGTTAACCGGCTAACACTGTTTGAAAAACTCAATTTTTTTATTTCGTATTGCGTTAACCGGTTAACCATATGCGTTAACCGGTTAACACTGTTCCAAAAGTGTTTAGAAAGCACAACTCTTGTGTAGTCAAACCCCAATCGCATAACTCTCTGACAACACAACCCTTGTGCCGTCACTAACCCTGACGCACCAAGTTCAGACCGTCAAACACATCTCGATTGTTAATTCAGTATGATTGATCAACATGTCATTGCTTCACCATACTAATGTCGGATCAAGAAGCAAACGACCATTGATCGCTCAAAGGAAAACAATCATTGAGTGTTTGAATGAACGAAACGAGAACACTATATCATATATAATGTATTTTGCATCGGGATTACATATATCATATATATGTAACTTGATCGATCTCAATTTAATCTCTGATTCATTTTGTCTTTAATCATATTAATACAGAACAAAAACAGTTATCAGATTCATGGTTTCGTAACCAGGCTCTGATACCACTGAAGGAGAATTGCCATCCAAGGCGCAGCGGAATTTAAAAATTTCTCCATTTAGTGATCCTTACGAATGGGCATGATCAGTGATAGAATCGTTACCTCTTGTGGCGATTCAAACCTTTGGTGCAGATCTCTTGTAACGATCAAAACCTTTGATACAGATCCACGGAGTGATCACGAATGTTGAACGATGACAACGTCTCTACTCAGTCCACACGAACAGATTCCTTCAATCTCAGTGCTAGCTGGTACGAATGAAGGCTTTGAGTGAGAGAGAGAGAAACAAAATTCCAACTCTTCACTTGAGTTGAGTCTCTCTCTGAGTGGAGTGACAATGCTTCTACCCAAGGGGTTCTATTTATAGAACCACTTGTATGGGCTTCAAGCTAAAAAGCCCACTTAAGTGTATTTTGGCCCATATCTCATAATATGCCAAAATCACTTAAGTATTTGGTACCTTACCATATTTCGTCTTCCACTTAAGTGCACCGTACCTTACGATATTCCTTAGTTACTCTATCTCTCATCAATCTGTCCTTTGTGTGTGACCCTGTAGGTTTTCGCGACGTTGGCAATTATATTAAATCACACATTTAACATAATAAACAGTGAGCGGTATCTAGCAACACATCACTACTACCCAAGTCACGAAAATGTCATGTGATCTGACAAAACCTCATGTGATAATGATTATGTGTATAATTACCCCTTTGCCCTTATGTCTATATTGAACACAAGGTATAGACCGTGTCACCCTTGTCTAGTTCAATATTGGGCCCATAGACATTTTATCCTGTTACGCAGGATGGGCAAATTCCATCTTGGACACTCATGTCCCTCAACATGCTTTGTGGAGTACCCATCAACTGTCTTTATGGTTATCCAGTTACGGACAATGTTGGATCAGCAATAAAGCACTCGACTCTACATCTAGGATCCATAGTGGTTTCAGGTCGAAGAGTGATATACACTATTATCACCATGAGAATGACTTATGACACTTTGCATAACTTTCTATATAGTATTCTCATAGCGGGTCAATCCGGTATAAATATTACTCCTAATATTCATACCTATGTTTAAGACTTGATAACTCTTTATCCATGATCCATGAGATGTGATCATCAGTCTACAAACATAATAGTCTTAATGCTTTAATGTTATCCCACTTCACACTAAAGCTCGACTACGGATACTTTAAGAATAGTTCCCTTATGTTTAATGTGTTCTCATGATCAAGTCACACTTGATACATTAAACGGACTATCTATTCCAGGGACTTTATTAATCAACCATAATAAAGAAAATGCCTTTTATTATTAATAAATAATTCGAAACAAGTACCAAAAGTATTGGTCTCTAGGGCTTACACCAACACTTTCTTCTTCGGATATTCCTAACTCTTTTTCAACAGGAGCAATTGAGCCATCGGCGTTCTTTAAGGGCAAAGGGATATCCATAGTAACCAATTTTCCAGATTTATCAAGATCAAACTTACTGAGAGGCAGCACCAGCACAGCCGAATGCTTAAGAAGCGAATTTAAACAATGCAAAAGTATACTTCCCTTCACTAAATTTCCTTCAAGCTTGATCGAGCTAAAATGCTGAGTGGTTGCAATGTTTGCTCCTCCCAAGTATGCAAAAGACTTTCAAAGGTTGTTAGGTCCTTCTCTTTGCCTATAAAATCCTGAATGGTTTTCAGGAGAAACTGTCAGCTTTTCCAAGCTCGAAAATATTGAGTTTAAGTTCAGGGCTATACATAGGTGGAATGCCAAGGACAAATGAACCACACATATACTTGGGAAGCTACCATGATTACCATGCATTGGTATCCCATTTAAAAAATGATGATACAGTTAATGTGACAAAGAGGAGTCCTCCTTTTGGTGAGAGGTTTGAATTGATAAAATGCAGAATTCATTTAATCTTTGAAGGGGATGATGATTATGAAGGAGACGAAGAATCATTGGACAAAGGCTTACAATCTGTCTCAGAAAGGATGGCCAGGTTTGTAAACACTTGTGATGAATGTGTTGATGCAACTGAGAGTGAAGATGAGTGTCATCATAAATAGGGACAGGAAAAAGAAGAGTAAAATTGGAGATAAATTCAAGTAAAATAACCATGTTCTGATTTGAATAAAACCAAACTTAGCCCCATCCTTCAACTGTATCCTTCAACTATTACAGGCTTCAATAAAACCAAAACCAGTTGATTTGAATGTAACAGCATTGAATAACATGTTCTGATTTCCCAATAAAATAACCATGTTCTGATTTCAGTCTGTAGTGTCAAAACAAAGCTTCGCCTCATCCCAAGGTCCGTTGATCTCAAACTTGTACTCCTGTGACGAGAATAACATGATGGCAAACACATGTAGTCTTGATGGAAGACGAGAAGCAATAAAAACGGAGGCGACTACATAAGCATTTACGGATATACAACTGGTTAATGCAAGATTCTTCAGAACCCCCGGTGAATTTTGAGAGAAAAGTCCCTGTAGGAGGTAGTGATGCAGCAACATGAACAGAAGAAATCGTATTCTGAAAGAAATCCTCTGGAATAAGTCCTGTTGTAACTCCCCACCTACAAGCCCAATAGTGGGCTGTGAAATTAATTCTGGTTGAGTTAAGGCTTCTGTACCGAAAAGGTCAACAGGAGTTGAAACAGTAGCAGAAGCTGCTCCTGTAGTTGTTGGCGGCAGGGACAAAACCTGGTCAAGATCCTGGCTCCCACTGTTTGACCTGGTCCTCATTGGTGGAGGTAACCCTTCACCAAGTTTAAACTGTCTAGTGGCTTCTTTAATCATATTCACATCCACAGCAGAAGAGGAAATTGGTTTGTCATGTATTTTAATGTGTATTCTTTTAATTTTGGATGCTCATTCTTGTATAACAGGTTGAGGAAGTGCAGAGGATCCACACATCATTAGACGCAAGTTCCTTGCGCTAGATGCAGGAGTGGCTCGCAGCTCTGGATCCATGGCATGATAACCTTGTATTAATCGAGTTTACATAGTTGGAACTCCAGTGAATACAGTTATAACATCATCAGCCTCATATCCTTCAGTTGGATATGACTCACGCCGTCTCTTCCAAATTCCACTGACACTAAATTTTAGAAGAAACTCAACCGTGGAACCGACGTAGAGAGGGCCGAATAAACTATTGAGAAGCCCATGGACATGATGTAATGGTAGATAATGCAAAAACCGGCCAGCTGATGTGTACTCCCATGCTAGAGAAAATTCTTGACACTGAATGAATGATCTTGTTCTTGCTCTTCTTCCTTTCCAAGTGATGATTCTTGTTGATCTGGTTTTGATAGTGAGCATTGTGATTTGGTTTAATTCTTGCAGGGCCACAGTTGTGTTTGCTGTAGTGATAACACCGACATTCACTTACGGTAAGCTTTTTCTTCTTTGTTCATGCCATCTTAGTACATCGAAACTTGGTGAATTTACGCAAAACTCGTTGCATTTGATGCTGCAGGAGGACATGCTGAGTTATTGTATCTGACACAATGGACGGGAAACTCTGAGCAGCCAATGGCGACACTGCATTTTCAACTGTTAGCCATCTGTCACTATCCAAGTGCTTGATAAAGTGATCTGACATTAGTACCCCTTCATCAACAAGGAACTTAATGTCACATAATTTGGCAGGCCCATTTTCTACACCTCTGTAATCAAGGTAAAAGCATTTTCCTGATGACAAATCTGTCACCACAGGGACATGAGGAGGGGTGTCACAAATGTCCATATCTTCTTCCATTGAAAGCAACTCATCAGGAGGTGGTTGTGGCTCAAGGTGTGGAGATTCTTTTAGATCAATAGTGGGACTACAAGACTTCTGTTCCTCAACGAGTTGACTATCACTAATATCTTTCTCACTTGACTTGTCCTTCTTTTGCACGTTTCTTTCACCTCGAGATTCTGTAACTGAAAAACTCGACTCTCTTTGAATGTTTTATCTTCATCACTCTTACAACTATTTGGGGAGTTCTGCTTGCAACTTGTTTCATCATGAACATCTTTTCTAGTTTGATCAAGGTGGGATCCTTCTACTAAATTTAGAGTACAGTCCCTGTGATCATGATGTCGAGCTTGATCTTCTAGCAACTGCTCGACGCGTGCTGGACTTCTCAACTTATGACTGTGCTGTCGCTGTGGTGACAGCCGCAAGATCATCAAACATGTCGGCAATTCTATTTGCTGCTGACCCATGTATTCGTCCTTGAATTTGAAACAGGTTTGACATGCTGACCTGAAGTAGTCCAAATGCGACTTTTGCATTGCATTGTACTAATCTCTTGGCAAGAAAAGCCGGCTCTGAATTCTTTGATTGATCAGTTAATTACTGTTTAGAATACCGTCGTTATCATAAACCAGTTTGGATTTTCATATATGTTGATGAAGCGAGTATGATATGAAAGTAGCTCTTCTCCTCGAATACCATCCACACCAAAATATGTTTAATGAATCACAGCAAAACTTGTTTGATGAATCACAGTAAAACTTGTTTGATGAATCACAGTTCCATCTTCAGCAAATAAATTCAACTGTCCAATTGAAGTGAGCACTACCAGCATTTGATCATCTAACCATGCCAGCCCTATAGCCGCACCGTCGAGAGACCATTCTCCATATACTTTTAATTCTGTTTTGACCAATCTTGCAACCTGACCTTTCCGCTCCCAAACAATTGCAAGCAAAGAAAATCTTTCAACAGCTTCTGCCGACACATTTTCAGCAGAACTACATGTTTGTGGCATGTGCTTCCATGCAGTATACGGCATAGAACTCTCCCGGATTCCATTTGGCCTAGCATAAACTTCCAATGAAGGATTGAGCCGTACCACCAAAGCAGTTTAATGGGTGGAAAATATAACTCCTTTCTATGTATCCCAAAGTCTAACATGACCATCACCATAACCGGCTAAAAGAAGATCTCCTTGTTGATTGAAAAACATGGACGTCACTGGAGCATGTGATTGATCACCTTGTATACCAAGTATCAACATCTTTCCGTCTGTATTATCCGCATGATGAATGGAATATTTACTAGGCAACTAAAACAATGAGCCCTTTTGTCATTCCAACTGCAATGAAATTAGTATGAACCACCAAGACTTGAGCAGAACCATGACCACGCCTGAGTGTGTGATGAAATGTTTTTACTTTTATTTTTATTATAAGTTATTCATATGCCATGATTATGATTGAATGAATGAACGAAGTAATCGAACTATGAATGAGTATGTGGAAATTCTTGAATATGAAATAAAAAATTTCCAATGTAATGAAGAAATATGAATGAAAATTTTGAATATGAAATGTAGAATCTTGAATGTGAAATGGAGAATATAAATGTGAATGAAGAAATATGTATGGAATTTCTTTGAATTATGAATGAATGAGAAAATGAATATGCATGATGACCCAAAATAAAATATTTTGCACTTGACACATAATTTATTTGAAAGAAAAGTGAGAACTGGTAATGTGGCAAGGCAGGATGAATAATCACTTCGATGAAATTGGAACGGAAGATGAAACATGAGGTTCCCTTGATTCTAACAAATGAAAGAGTTTTCAAATCTCGCATGGCTAAGGAGATTAATCATCTTATACCAAAAATCAAGAAACAAAATCCAAAAGACAAACATGGACTGGTCGTGGTAGCAAGTCCAACAACTAATGTTTTTTTTGGATAATGTCATGACCAGATGGAATGGTCATGAAGAAAGAATGCAAACGAGTGATTGATGGGGAAAAATTTTCAGGGCCAAAATCGGGGTATGTCACGCTCTTTTATTAACATGCTTGTACGCCATTGACAGATACTCTTATCTCGTCATGGACACTTCAACGGAACACGCCTCCTGATCATCATGTCAAGAATACTTGACACAAGGAGTCGGTCCCTTACTTGAAACACGACTTTGATACCACTGATGGATCATCACGAGAGTGAAGTATTCACATTTGGTCAAACACTTACCTAAAGGTCAAAGAGTCACCAAAACAAGTGAGCGAAATACCACATATTCACCAAAAACCTTAAGGTGATAGTTGTATGGATTCTCTCACTTATAAAGTGCTCAACCTTTACTTTTATAAGTAATGTGAGACTTAGAACTCACACTTGTTTCTCAACACAACTAACACTTGTTTCTCAAAATCAGAGGCATTACATAAACCGTATCAATCATGAGGTCTCACTTAGGTGGTTTAGGGCTTGCTCACAATGTACTTGTTAAAAACTACACAAGCGTGGCTTCCCTAGGCTTGAAGAGAGGGGGGGGGGGGGGTCACAGGATTTTAAGGAATTTAGGTAGCTTAGGGCTTACTCGTGGTGGTGAGAAACATTGTTGAATGGTGTATGAGGTGATGAGAGAGCAAGCTCAAATGAGATGAGTAGCTCTGTAGCTTTTGGGAGTGTTTCATGTATGTTACGACATGTCTCCTCAACATACACTACAACAAACAAGACCTTAGACGACGCTTTTTTTAGCCTTAGACAGCGCTTTAAAGCGCTGTCTAAACCTCCGCTGCTAAAGGTTTAGACAGCGCTTTTTTAAATCTTAAAAGCGCTGTCTAAGCCCCCCCCCCCCCCCCTTAGACAGCGCTTTGGCCAAAAGCGTTTTATAAGACCCTCTTATTTTAAATTTTTTAGGTATACCTTAGACAACGCTTTTGAAAAGCGTTGTCTAAGCCCCACCCCCTTAGACAGCGCTTTGGCCAAAAGCGCTTTCTAAGACCCTCCTATTTTAATTTTTTTAGGTATACCTTAGACAGCGCTTTTGAAAAGCGCTGTCTAAGCCCCCCCCTTAGACAGCGCTTTTGCCTAAAGCGCTTTCTAATCCCCCCCTTAGACAGCGCTTTTTACAAAAGCGCTGTCTAAGGTATACGAAAATTTTTGAAGCTTTTGTTTTAAACCACATTTTTTCCAGGTTTATAAACCAGAATTTCTACCTGTTTTCAACCAGATTTTGACAGACAATTATCACATTTTATATATGCCATTTTGGCCTTTTTTCTACCAATTTTTGGCTAACAAATATATATATATACCAATTCAAACCAATTTTGCCTTAAATGTATCAAAATATATACAAATTTATGTACACATTTACAAGTCATAACATATACTACAAATGTACACATTAATTACACAAATTTATGAACAAACATTGAGCTTTATCATGAATTGACACCACTCCTCTTTGATTTCGTCCACTTGATCCTTTGTATAAAATGCACACTTGAATTCATCAAAGTACTACATAATAATATAACATATTTTGAATTAATTCCAACTATTTAATTATATGAGATATGTGTAAATATAAAAATAACTCATAAGTTAGAAATACATACATCGGTGGGAATCTTTAATCGGCCCAAAGCAAGAGTATCTCGCATAAACCTCAACATGAAATACCCGCAATCTATTTGATTACGTTGTTGAGGACACTACATATGAAAAAAAAAATATGGATTATAAATCCTAAGTTTTATCAAGTGTCATCACTAATATAATAAAAAATGTGGTAATTAAAAATATACCGCCACTTTAATCCATGTAATGGAGTTGGCGCCCATCCTTGAGGTTTGGATATCTCGTTGGGCCCGAAAAGCTTGTAGGACGCTAATAAAATAAAAATGAAGCAATTAGAACAATTCACATAAACTAAGAAAATTTTTGAACATTCTCACTTACGTGTCAATTAGGACCTTCATATCCGGGTATGTTGTCCAATCATTTCCTAACGAGTCAAGATAATACACCAATAGTTGCACCATGAGGAAATGCACTTCACCTGCAGGAAACAAAGCAACCCACGCTTAGCACCACATCCAAGTTGCAAATACATTTAACCTGCAAATACATTTAGCAAAACAAATTAAGTATTCTCTAACTAAATTAACAAACTCTAACGAAGATAACATAGCATTAAGGGCAGCCGGTTTGAAGACCGTCTAACTCTGAACCAACATCAATTGGACAAAATTTAGAACTCACCCTGCATCCTGCAATGACAGTAGAAATACCTCATTTGAGTCCTGCATTTTTCCATGGTAAACCCAAATTCATAGTTAAAACTAAGTGCAAACCAAATCCATTCATTTAACCATAACTCTAACTTGTAACATTGCTCACAAACTGTTAACAGAATGCCAACTCAGTTGAATTAACCATATCATCTAGTCAACTACCAAAAATTCTGCAGCATGGTCCAAGGCAAAACCAGACTTGCATCGTACAATACAAACAGCTACATTATCATCACATGACATTGCATCATCATGTCATACAACAATTGCATCTAACATTGCACTAACCTCTAACCAACTTGAAACAGAACCCATAACCAATCCTGCAAAAAAAAAACATCTTCCTAACTGAGCTTGAGAACCCCTTCTAACTTCACTCTATAATCCTGCAACAAAACCTGAAAGAGGAGGGGGATCCAATTCAGATTGAAGAAATGAACTAACCAACACGAAAAATTAAAATTCAAGGAAACCAATTAAACTGTGCAGCATGATTTATTTTATTAAATAACAATTTCGTTAACAGATTTGAAACTAACCAATTAACTGATTTGATTTCTATTAACCTAAACCAAATAACATTAGCCGAGTTTACACAAGCGGGAATCTTTTTTTCTTTCAAATTGATTAGAACATGAACTAACATTAACAACCAATATAATAGAAATCAACTAATAGTAAAGCATAAGGATAGTAAAGCTTACACTTGCCAAGTACTTGATTATAACATACGACTTGCAGTAGAACTTGCACTAACAGGTCGTCTTCAATCCACAAATAGCCATTCCATATAACTTCAATCCAACCATGACCTGCATTTGAATGAAACCTGTTCAGCAGTCTGCTACTTCCAATAGCCATATAACTTCAATTGATTAGTCATCTAGGATAGCCAGTCATAACAGTTAGAATAACTAACATTAACTCACACCTAATCTAACTAACATAAAAGGTTTCTAACTGAAATTGATTTAATTGAAATCTAACAGAAATCTCAACTAACTCAAACCAACTTTCTAACTAACTCTGAATTTAATGTGAACTTTAGATGAATTCCATAATTGAAGCATTCATAGGAGGAAGAAAATTCTGCATTTTTCACTCTTCAATCTCCATCTCCAATCATTCGATCTTCACCCTCTCAGTTTCTTGATTAATCTGCAACAAGTCTTCTTCAACCTCTACTTCTACATCAGTTTTCCACAGTTCTGCACCAATCCTCCATTCTACATCAGAAAGCTCCCTTCATTCATTCTTCACGCACGCAGAGCCTAATCACAAATCAACCAGTCTTCACTTCCGAACCTCATGATCATTTTGCAATTTCACAACTGCAATGCAACACGATTCAGAAGGAAAAAGATTAGAGGAAGATGAAGGAAAGTAGAAGAGCAGAGTAAACAGAAATGGAATTGCGACGGAGGAAGATTATAATAGAACAGAAAGAAGAAGAAAGCAAAGGAAAGGAGAATGTGTACCTGAGTCGAAGCTACAACGTTTTCTAGCCGTCATAGTCGCCGGAGCCGGAGCAAAAGAGTCGTCGTGACCAAAATTTTCATCGGTACGTACGATTCACAGTATTCTAAAACCTAATTATAAAAGGCTGACATCAAAAACCCCTATCCGGTTAGAGAATCCTCAGGCGCTGCTGAAAGGACCCGCTCCGTGACGCATAACCAAGAAACTTTCAAACCCTAGTGCTGCAGTCATGGTAATCTATAAATATACATGTTAGTCAAGAAGATGCAATCAAAACTATGAAAGGAATAACAGTCGTAATATACGCTTTAGTTTAAAATATGAATCATGTGTTAATCAGTGATATAAATATAAATGGCAACATATATAAAATTTAAAAGTATAAACTGGCCAACCTTGATAGCATTGGCACAGAGAAGTGTTGGGAGCCAACGACTTTCCCTCGTATCTGTCAATAAAAAAACTGCATCATGAGCATCAAGTACATTCTCCTGTTCCTGGCTATTTACAGGGTGTCCAGGCATTGGTATAGCCATAACAATGCCTTCCGCTTCCTGAAAAAGAATAAGAAAAACATTCAATTATGTGGAAAATTTTATTATAGGCTTTAGCTTCAAGTGAAATCTCAGGGATTGATGGTCTACCACTGCAGGAAATATCCGTTTGAGACTTTCAACTGCTGCTGTAGCTTTAAACTCTCCGCCATTAAGACAGTTATCCAAAGTATAAAGAGACTGCCTCAATGGATTAGACATAGCCACCCTGCCATTGTCAACTAGAGTAATTTTTCGGACACCCCATGCCTGCAGCGAAAAATATAAGTTATCAAGAATTGAAATACTGAAACAACAAAAACAGGGTTTTCTCAATACTAATACTCACCATAAGCATGCGCGCAACCTGGCATCCAAGTGTGCCTGCTCCAAGGAGAAGACACTTGAGGGAAGACAAAGCACTCAAGTCCAAAGATGGCAAAGCACGCCACCTCATAAGCTTTAAATTCAAATCTGCAGCAGATACAGCCAACCTATAAAAACACATTCAAAAAATTAGATATGCTGAAAAAATAAGTTGCATACTAAATAAAACTTACACCGGAGAAAATAATGAAGACAATGAACCTGGTTGGATCCATGGATTGTGCAAGACTAATACACCTAGGTACTTTTCTTCCCTTATTAAGTTCCCATCCAACTGCATTAGGCACAACATCTTTCCACCCTATATAGTTACTCTTTTCACATTAGAAACCCAACAAAATAAAAATAAAGAGATATCTATCAACAAAATAACTGTCACATAATTAACGCAGCTCTACCTTGTGGAACTGTTAATAATGCTTCACCAACAAGGGACAAGCTCATATCAGCAAACCCCGGTTCTCCCTGTAGCAGAAAAACTGAACAGACTTGAGATTCCACCTTGCAGAAATAAGTGCTAAGAGGTTGCGCAGGGGCCATCCAGGATTATTTGGGAGATGACACGGGTCATAAAACCCAAATAGAATCTGTCAATAGAATCCAGTAAAATTTCACGAAGATATCTATAGTTTCATGTCCAGTGAGTTCTATGTCTGATTATGAAAAAGCAACTTCACACAAATTGCAATTAACTATTATAACAAGAGTTTGAAAAAAGGACCTTGTGAGCATCGCTCTTTTAGTTATCAGCATCAGAAATTCAAAGTACAAGGGCAATTGCTTTTCAGAAGCCAACACACATTGGAGAAAACATTGTTTGGCAACAACAATTTCATTACCCTCTTTTATCCCCTTTGCTTTGCCTTATCAGAAATCAAACCAAACCCTAATATTTTCACTATAAAAAGAAGCACACTCAGAGCAAGAAGGAGGTGGAGCAACCCTAAACAGTTAAGGCAAGCCACCATTACCCTTAAACCCCAAAAATAATTCAAGTTATCAGCATCAGAAATTCTAACCCAAACCTCTCTCAAATCTCTCAATACTCACTCACTTTCTCTCAGAAACCGAAGAAGAAGAAGAAACAAAATACATAAAGAAAAGATACAAAGTGAATTGACCTAACCTTTGTTATCGTCGTGGTGCTCCGGTCTTCTTATCCGGCGAAGCAATACCTCAAACCCCTCCATTTCCTCAGACAAAGTTACCACGAGGTAGAGTTTTGCATGGGGATTCAAACCCCCCTTGTTTGAGACTCTGATTTGCACCCATCATCATTTAATTTTTGTTTTCCAATCTAGTGTTCTTGAGTTCCTCTCTTCGATTCAGCCCGGTGCTTATGAATTATGTTGTTTGGTTTGGGTATTCGTTTTTAGCAAGGTGAGACGAAGAGTTTGGTGTAAGGTTTAGGTTGTCTTTGAGCTCTACCGCTGGCGGCGATGAGCTCCGGCGCGGCGGAGCGGGAGAGGGCTACTTTAGAGCGTGTTTTAAAAAATTTGAGGGAGGGAAGAGATTTCAGACCATCCACTCTTTAGTTTTTTTAATTGAAAGACTTTAAACAGCGCTTTCTCAAAAGCGCTGACTAAGGTCTATATTTAAAAGCGCTTTCTAAAAGCGCTGTCTAAGGGGGGGTCTTAGACAGCGCTTTCTAAAAGCGCTGTCTAAGACCCCCCCTTAGACAGCGCTTTCATTATTTTTTTAGAACATTTTCCGTGTTTTATTTTTATTTTAACCTTAGACAGCGCTTTCTTTTAAAAGCGCTGTCTAAGATGCGCTGTTAAAAAACCTTTTTGGCGTAGTGATAAGAGTTGGGGTATTTATAGAGGCTCTTAGGCTTGAAATTAGGGTTTCTCAGGAATGATATTCGTCCACCTAGTCATAATTAGGCTCTTAGGCGAGATTGTACATTGATCCTGTCTGACAAGACTTTAAGTCCCTTAGGCGAGGAGTTAATATGAGCATGTTGATTGGACTATGAGTCGTTTGGACGAGATTGTACGTTAAGTCTGTCTGACAAGACTTCTAAGTCCCTCATGAGAGGCATTAAGTCTCTTGGGAAAGACTTCGGTCAAAACCCTCAGGCGAGACTTTTTAAGTTAAGTCTGTCGAGCTAGACTTTTGTCAAGTCCCTTGTGCAAAAAGAAGAATATAATTTTAAAATTTACATCTGTTTTACTAAAAACGGGCGTAAATAAGAAATAAAGAGGCAATTTTATAAATAAAGTGTTATTTTAAGTATTAGCATGTGACAATAGACAATATATTCTTAAAAAACGGGTGTAAATTCAAAATATTATTATACTCAAATCTCTATTACTTTCGTTAAATTTAAAACGAGTGTAAATTTAGATGGACTGGAAAAAATTATATAATTTTATAACCCAAAATATTAAGCATATTAACTAATTAAGTGAATAATGGATGTAAATTTTCTGAAGTGAATACTGTGTAAATAAATTAATCTAAACACATTAACAAATCACAAAATTTCTATTATTTCCATCAAAACCCTTGTTTCTCTCCCAAACCCACAATCTCCACCACATAGCTTCATTCTTTCATTACACAACCTTACTCCATTCTAACAAAATTTTGTCATTATACGACCTTCAGTCCATTCTCACAAGGACATCGCACAACTTGATGAAGGAAGACGACATGCACAGACTACAAAAAAATCGGCCTAATTGCAAGGATTATTTTAAGGAGGTTAAATAAAACTCCTTAAATTTGTTTGAAAAATAATAACCAAGGTAATCAAAACCGGACTGAAGGTTAAACCGGTGTACTAAGGGGTTTGAGGTTCAAAGGTTAAACCGAGGTTCGACCGGTAATAACTAAATATATATTTTAAGTATATGTTATAACACACAAAAAAAATATTTTCAATTAATAATTTTTAATTAAAAAAATTTCCTACACATTAAATTTAATTTTTAAAATAAATTTTTATTAATAATTATATGTAATTTAATATTTTTATTAGTGTTATAATAATGTGAGATACTAAATTTTTATAAAGGCATTTTTCAAGAGGTTTGGAGGGCTTTTATTTCAATTTCATTACAATTACTTAGAAGGGAGGAAATAGTGTTGTACTATAGTAGAATAGAAGTGAGAAGGAAAAAAAAATTATACTTACTATATATTTTTAATTATATGTAGAACTACAAACTTAGATTCATGGACTCCTAGCAACTTAAAATGATGAGCTTTGGCAGAAACAATATAAGTTTTCTTTATTTAGTCTTTGATCTATGGTCTAATTATATATATATATATATATATATATATATATATATATATATATATAATAATAATAATAATTACTAGGAGTATCCATGGGATAACTTAATTCAAGCATTGTGTCATATTTAACATTAGCATGCTTTTTGACACTTCTTTTTTTACAGTTTGATAGCTTTGCATTATAATGCTCTAGATTTTCTATTACAAATTGTACACTTGTGTATTTGTTTGTATTATTTTTATTTTTTTAGTATGTCTACATACATTGTTATTGTGTTCTGGGATTGCTTGTATTTGATATTTTTTAAATGTGAAAAAAAAAAAGATTTTATCCATATATATTTTGTATATTATGGATTATGTCAATAAAGACTCGTATTTAACATTCATTGGTGGTAGAGTTTTTAGTACAACCTTTTTACTAATAATAATTCATTGTTCTATTTTGCTGCTATTTTTATTCTTATATTTAGGTACTTCTGAAAGATTCCCTCTGGTTGTTTTAGAAAGGTATAGTATTTGATTGAAATTTTTCTATTTTGTTTTTTGAATTTAAACTTAGAAACTAGAGTTTTTGTCTGTTTGTAGTTATGTTTTAGTGCCATATTTGTCATTTTATTGGGTATACAAAATATTTGATTGATTGAAATATGCTCTAATTGAAATTAAATATACTATAATTATCAAATATTTTACACCTCTAATAATTAAAATAGAGTGTAATATATCATATTTTTATACTCTATTAAAGAAAATAGGGTGTAAATTTGTTGACATTTTTAGTAAGCATTGTTCTTGTTACACTCAATTTTTATCAAACAGGTTGGAAATTCATTTGATTTAAATGTATATAGGTAACAATTTACACTTGTGTAGTATACATCTGTTTTAAAATGGTTGTAAATTTGTCAGACATTTCTCACCCTTTGAATTTAAATCCTATAATAACGAGTGTAAAATATATTAAAAAAACAAGTTTAAATTCCTCTTTATGCACTAGTGTATGAGGAGATTCTAAGTCCCTCGGGGGAGGAGTTTAGATGAGTCTGTTTGATAGGGCTCTAAGTCCTTCATGCAAGATTGTATGTTGAGCATATTGTCATACCCCCATTTTTTCCCAAATCATTTCATTCATCCATCAAGACATTTGCATCATTCATGCATCAATTAAGTTAAAAGTCAACTAAAAAGTCAATTGGCCCTAATTATATTTCCATTCATTTTGATTCATTTCATCACATAATTTCATTTGTGAACCATTCTTCTATGTATTTTTCTATTATTTTCAAAAGTCAAAGTCCAACAAAAGTCAATAAAATATTGACTTGATCTAAAAAGGCAAGGTTTAGTTCCCTTTATACATTCCCATTCATTTTACATACACCTTGAGCATTGTATTCTTCATATAACATTCACCATAGGATAGCCATTGTATGCATTGTTGCATCTTGGAAAGTTAAAACTAATATCAAAACAAACTTGAGTTTTAGGATTCAATTTGAAAAGTTGAGTTACACCAAAGCATTAGAACATGAACTAATCAAGTCTTATTCATTTGGAATTTTTTTTAATGATTGAAATCGCCTTTTTAATTTGAATCACGCTTTAAGTGTTTGTTACAATTGAAAGATCATAAGCTCATATTCATGGCCTGATTATCATCACACTATTTACAAATTAACAAAACCAAACCCAAATTCATATGACATGACATCCCACATTATGCATCATCACATTCATCAAATAAAGGTGAAAGCAAAACAAACAAGAAGAATTTGAATAAAATTTGAATTTCATCCTACCAAGTTCATGCCACGGTTTTTATATCATCATCGTCCAAATTCAATTAACAAAATAAACAAAATAATGTAAAATCAAAATTTAACATAATGTGAATTTCATTAACATTTCATTGTAATTTGAATTACAAGTTTGTTACAGTTAGAATTGCAAGGTTTCACGTGGCCCAAAAAAATCTACACGGTTTGCTCACCTTCAATCCCATGAAATCGGCTCACAAAACTCCCACACGAATCACTCATATCCAATTACATCTCATAAGATTACAACAACAAATTCACTCAATTCTCACACAATTTTCACTCAAATAATCCCATTCTACACACCTTAAGAAATCTCACACACTTACACATTTTATCTAATCATTCACTACTTAAACTAACTCTAATTGCCTAGCTCAGCAACCACAATTTTCACATCTTCAAAAAAACACAAATCTAAACTCTTGAGCAAATTCGCAGCAATCTCTGACCCCGAAACCTTTCACCTAAATCTCACTTTCATATTTGTTAGAGCTTCACATCGAATCTCTAATCAAGCTTGAGCTTTCCTCATAACATATCTTCATCCTTGTATCACATTAGTAAACCATAATTCAGAAAGATAAAAAGAAGAAGTATAAGTGGAAAGAAGAAGAGTAAAGAGGCCAAATGAGTCAAAAATGCATCAATGGGGAAATTTGAGTGTGGCTGAAATCTGGGAAAGTTTTCAAAAGTTACATACTTGTTGTTTGTAATCTTCAACCGTCGTCGAAAACTTCATCGGATTCTGGAAAATCTAGAACTCTGATTGGGTATATTCCTTTGTTATTTTTCTTTTTCTCGTTTGGTTCTTGGCCTCAGGCCCTCTCTTCTTGGTTATGAAGAGTCCCAATGATATTACATTCGTAGTATACCTGTTTGGCGTATTTCCTCTAGAAGAAGTTGAAACTTCCTTCGTCGGTGAAACCTCCAACAATGGTGTTAACCTTGGAACTTAGATCCTTTTGGCAATTTCTGAGAGAAAGTGGTGAAAATGGAAAGTGTGTCCCTAGTTAGTTTTACCAGGGCCTCATAGTGGGCACGGTTGTACTTGCTAAAAAGTACTAAAGCATGACACCCCTAGGCTTGTAGGGGTGGCCAGAGGCTCTTAGGGAATTTAGGTGGTTTAGGGCTGGTCCTAGTGGTGAGAAACCTTGTTAAATGGTGTTTGCAGTGATAAGAGAGCAAACTCATGTAATGTGAGAAGCTATGTAGCTTTTTGTGGTATTTCGTATATGTTATGAAATGTCTCCTCAACTCTAAAGTTGAGGTATTTATAGAGCCTTTTAGACATGGAATTAGGATTTCTCAAGATTGATAACCACCCACCTTGTCATAGTAGTGAACTGTTGAATCCCTACTTGCTATGAAGGCACAATTTAGTCTGTTGATTATGAATTCTTTCTGATCAAGACGTGTCTTTTCCGATGTTTTCCACAATGAGGCGAGTAAGGAGTGTTTAAGGTGAGGTTGCCCCATTATGGACGGTAGAGAGATGTCACCTCTTACTAGCCACCACAACCTCCCCTTTCTTAGTGGGTCTTTACAAATATATCACTAGAAAAAGTTTTCCTCGAGTTAAGTTCTCTAATATCAACTGGAACTACAACTTCAAAATCGTATTTGAGTCGTAAAAATAATTCTTATGTTGTTGAATTCTTATTAGTTTCATAATCCAATAGAGCCTAAGAAATTTCTTTCGACCATATTTTTAGGCATCCCCAAATTTTCTTTTATACCTTCAATGATGACTTTGTTAATAATGTTT